>NC_089505.1:69250259-69610259 GCF_036850995.1 Saccopteryx leptura
AAAAAAAAAAAAAAAAGAATAAAATGGCAATAAACAACTACATATCAATAATAACCTTAAATGGAAATGGATTAAATGATCCAATCAAAAGACATAGAGTAGTTGCATGGATAAGAAAACAGAACCTGCGCCTGACCAGGTGGTAGCGCAGTGGATAGAGCGTTGAACTGGGATGCGGAGGACCCAGGTCAAGACCCCGAGGTCACCAGCTTGAGCGTGGGCTCATCTGGTTTGAGAAAAAGCCCAGCAGCTTGAACCCAAGGTCGCTGGCTCCAGCAAGGGGTTACTCGGTCTGCTGAAGGCCCGCGGTCAAGGCACATATGAGAAAGCAATCAATGAACAACTAAGGTATTGTAACGCGTGCAATGAAAAACTAATGATTGATGCTTCTCATCTCTCTCCGTTCCTGTCTGTCTGTCCCTGTTTATCCCTCTCTCTGATTCACTCTCTGTCTCTGTAAAAAAAAATAAAAGAAAACAGGACCCGTACATATGCTGTTTATAAGAGACACAACTTAAAACAAAAGATGCACATAGACTGAAGGTAAAAGGATGGAAAAAAAACATTTTATGCAAATGGCAATGAAAAAAAAGCTGGGGTAGCAATACTTATATCAGACAAAATAGACTTTAAAACAAAGGATATAGTAAGAGATAAAGGAGGCCACTACGTAATGATAAAGGGAGCAATCCGACAGGAAGATATAACTATTATAAATATCTACACAACTAATATAGGAGCACCTAAATATATAAAGCAGACTTTGATGGATATAAAGGGTGAGATATAAACAGCAATACTGTAATGGTAGGGATTTCAATATCCTACTAACATCACTAGATAGATTCTCAAGAAAGAAAATTAACAAAGAAACAGCAGACTTATTGGACACACTAGATCAACTCGATTTAATAGATATCTTCAGAACTTTTCAACCTAAAGCAGCAAAATATACATTCTTTTCAAGTGCTTATGGTACATTCTCTAGGATAGACCACATGTTAGGGCACAAAAGCGGTCTCAACAAATTTAAGAAGATTGATATCATATCAAACACTTTCTCTGACCACAATGGCATGAAACTAGAAATCAACCACAACAGAAAAACTCAAAAATTCTCAAACACATGGAAACTAAATAGCAGGTTGTTAAATAACAAATGGATTAAGAATGATATCAAAGAAGAAATAAAAAAATTCCTAGAAATGAATGATAATGAGCATACAACAACTCAAAATTTATGAGACACAGCAAAAGCAGTATTGAGAGGAAAGTTCATAGCACTACAGGCACACTTTAAGAAGCTAGAAAAAGCTCAAATAAACAACTTAACCCTGCATCTACAAGAACTAGAAAAAGAACAGCAAGTAAAGCCTAAATGTAATAGAAGAAAGGAAATAATAAAGATCAGAGCAGAAATAAATGACATAGAGGTTAAAAAAACAATACAGAGGATCAATGAAACCAGGAGCTGGTTCTTTGAAAAGGTAAAAAAGATTGATGAACCTTTAACCAGACTCACCAAGATAAAAAGAGAGAGGACTCAAATAAATAAAATTAGAAATGAGAGTGGAGAAATAACAACTGACACTACAGAAATACAAAGTATTTTAAGAAAATACTATGAAGAACTGTATGCCAAAAAACTAGACAACCTAGATGAAATGGACAAATTTCTTAAAACATACAATCTTCCAAAAATCATTCTGGAAAAATCAGAAAACCTAAACAGACTGATTATACCAAATGAGATTGAAACAGTTATCAAAAACTCGCAATAAAAATAGTCCTGGGCCTGATGGCTTCACAAGTGAATTTTACCAAATAGTCAAAGAAGAACTAACTCCTATCCTTCTCAAGCTATTTCAAAAAATTCAAGAGGAAGAAAGACTTCCACGCTCCTTTTATGAGGCGGCATAATTCTGATTCTAAAACTAGGCAAAGACAACACAAAGAAAGAAAATTATAGGCCAATATCCCTGATGAATATAGATGCTAAAATTCTCAACAAAATATTAGCAAACCGGATCCAACAATATATGGAAAAAATCATACACCATAATCAAGTGGGATTTATTCTGGGGAGGCAAGGCTGGTGCAATATTTGCAAATCAATCAATGTGATTCATCACATAAACAAAAGGAAGGAGAAAAACCACATGATAATTTCAATAGATGCAGAAAAAGCATTTGATAAAATCCAGCACCCATTCATGATCAAAACTCTCAGCAAAGTGGGAATACAGGGAACAAACCTCAACATAATAAAAGCCATCTATGACAAACCCACAGCCAACATCATACTCAATGGGTAAAAATTAAAAGCAATCCCCTTAAGATCAAGAACAAGGCAAGGGTGCCCCCTTTCACCGCTCTTATTCAACATAGTCCTGGAAGTCTTAGCCACAGCAATCAGACAACAAGAAGAAGTAAAAGGCATTCAAGTTGGAAAAGAAAAAGTAAAACTATCATTATTTGCAGATGATATGATATTGTATATAGAAAACCCTAAAGTCTCAGTAAAAAAACTACTGGACCTGATAAATGAATTCAGCAAAGTGGCAGGATATAAAATGAATACTCAGAAATCAGAGGCATTTTTATATGCCAACAATGAACAGTCAGAAAGAGAAATTAAGGAAACAATCCCCTTCTCTATTACAACCAAAAAAGTAAAGTACCTAAGAGTAAATTTAACCAAGGAGACTAAAGACTTGTACTCAGAAAATTATAAAACATTGATAAAAGAAATCAAGGAAGATACAAACAAGTGGAAGCATATCGTGCTCATTGTTAGGAAGAATAAACATCATTAAAATGTCTATATTACCCAAAGCAATTTAAAATTCAATGCAATACCAATTAAAATACCAATGACATACTTTAAAGATATAGATCATATATTCCAAAAATTTATATGGAACCAAAAAAGAACATGAATAGCCTCAGCAATATTAAAAAAGAAGAAGTACATGGGAGGTTTCACACTTCCTGATATCAAGTTATACTACAGGGCCATTGTACTCAAAAGAACCTGGTACTGGCATAAGAATAGGCATATAGATCAATGGAACAGAACAGAGAACCCAGAAATAAACCCACAAGAGAACCCAGAAATAAACCCACAGCTCTATGGACAACTGAAATTTGACAAAAGAGGTAAGAGCATACAATGGAGTAAAGACGGCCTCTTTAATAAATGGTGTTGGGAAAATTGGACAGCTACCTGCAAAAAAATGAATCTAGACCACCAACTAACACCATTCACAAAAATAAACTCAAAATGGATAAGAGACTTAAATGTAAGCCGTGAAACCATAAGCATCTTAGAAGAAAACATAGGCAGTAAGCTCTCGGACATCTCTCGCAGCAATATATTTGCTGATTTATCTCCACGGGCAAGTGAAATAAAAGACAGGATAAACAAACAGGACTATATCAAACTAAAAAGCTTTTGCACAGGCAAAGACAACAAAAACAGAATAAAAAGACTACACAATGGGAGAACATATTTGACAATATGTCTGATAAGGGGTTAATAAACAAAATTTATAAAGCACTTGTAAATCTCAACACTAGAAAGACAAAAAATCCAACCAAAAATGGGCAAAAGAAATGAATAGACACTTTTCCAAAGAGGACATACAGATGGCCAATATTCATAGGAAAAAATGCTCAACATCACTAATCATTAGAAATGCAAATTAAAACCACAAGGAGATATCACCTCACACCAGTCAGAATGGCTCTTGTCAACAAAACAACACAGAATAAGTGCTGGCGAGGATGTGGAGAAAAGGGAACCCTCCTGCACTGCTGGTGGAAATGCAGACTGGTACAGCCTCTATGGAAAACAGTATGGAGATTCCTCCAAAAATTAAAAATCGAACTGCTTTTTGACCCAGCCATCCCACTTTTAGGAATATATCCTAAGAACATCATAGTACTGTTCCAAAAGGAGTAATGCACCCCCATGTTCATGGCAGCACTGTTCACAATAGCGAAGATCTGGAAACAGCCCAAGGGTCTGTCAGTGGACGAGTGGATTAAAAAGCTTTGGTACATATATACTATGGAATACTACTCAGCCATAAGAAATGATTATATCGGATCATTTACAATAACATGGATGACCTTGATAACATTATACGGAGTGAAATAAGTAAATCAGAAAAAACTAAGAACTATATGAATCCATGCATAGATGGGACATAAAAATGAGACTCAGAGACATGGACAAGAATGTGATGGTGCAACTTCCCTAGCCTCCATGTTTCTTTCCTCGGGGCCAGGGAACCTTGCCGGGCGGGGTGTGCGCTCTGTACTCAATAAAGCCGTTTACTTATTCCACAAAAAAAAAAAAAAAAAAAAAAAAAAAAAAAAGAATGTGATGGTAATGGGGGTGGAGGGGTTAGGAGGGATGGGAGGGGCACAAAGAAAATCAGATAAAAGGTGATGGAAGACAATTTGACTTTGGGTGATGGGTATGCAACATAATCAAATGTCAAAATAATCTGGAGATGTTTTTTCTGAACATATGTACCCTGATTTATCAATATCACTGCATTAAAATTAATAAAAATAAGATTAAAAAATAAAATAAAATAAAGCAGAGCACAGAGAGTTCTCATAAATCATTCCTGTAGTTGTTCTGTCTGGCTTTGATTAGTTGTGTCTCTAGGCATGCCTTGAAATTTTTTTTTTTTTTATTGAAAGCCAGACACAATGCATGGAGTGGTAGGAACTGAGGTCCATAGTACCTTTAGTGTAGGGTTTTATGTTGATGTGCCTAGGAGCTGGGCTGTTTCATGTTTTCTGTAGCTGTGGGTGCTGTACTTCAAATTGCTCTCCTGTCTTCTCTCAGCTGTAATCCACTGTAATTATACTAGAGCCCTGCAGGTGTGGCTAGGGGACATATTTTGACTCTTATGTATTAGATTTCTAGGGTTGCTATAACAAATGAGTACAAACTCACTGGCTTAAACAAGAGAATTGTATTTATATCTAGAATCCAGAAATACAAAATCAGTTCCACGAGGCTAAAGTGAAGACGTCAGAGGGGCCGGTTCCCTCTGGAGCCTCTGCGAGGAGAATCTGTTCCTGTATCTTTTCCAGCTTCTCATGGTCTCCTGTATTCCTTGGCTTGTGGCCCCTTCCTGCATCTTTAAAGTGTATCACTCCCATCTCTGCTTCCATCATCACTTTGTGTTCTAGTCTGTAGTCAAATCGAGGTCTGCCTGTGATGATATTTAGAGACCACCCAGATTATTCAGGATAATCTTTCCATCTCAAAGTTTTAAACTTAATAACACCTGCAAAATTTCCTTTGCCATATAAAATCACATTTACAGTTTGGACATTAAGACCTGGGGTCACTAATCAGCCCACCACATTTTATGATTAAATCCAGGTGGGTAGTAGACTTATTGGGAGGGATCACTTAGTAAATTAGAAAAATGTCTAACCTCTATGTCGTATACCTAAACTACTACAGTATTAAATTAAAAGAAAATATGATTATATTCAAATAGAATTACAATGTATAATTTAAATATATTTAGAATATAATTATATTCTATTGTCTATTATAAAATATAATTATAATACAATGCAAATTAAAAAAATATATTTTTGGTTGTAGGGTGAATGCCTGACATTAACCTTTTGATAGCCAAGGCACCTATTTCCGGAGACATCCGTCCTGAATAAACATCACAGGCTTGGAGGCACAGCACCTAGCATAGCAGCCAGATGGGGAACCAAACCGCTGCCACCCATGAAGGTCCCTTTGTTAGGAAGCAGGGGTAACCTAGAGAACCGACCAGCTGAGTGGTGATGCTTCTCCATCCCCACACCCTGGTTTCCTCTCTGTGCTTTAAATTAGCCCATAGAGAGTGAGCCTGTGAGACCCCACCCCCCACCCTTGGACTCCAATAAGGGCAGAGCCCCAGGGTCTTGCTCCCTCCTCCTCTCTCTACCTGCGACCTGTACCTCACCTGTGAGCCCTTTCCAGGACCTGTGACTAATAAATCCTGTTCTTCACATTTCCCTGATGGTTTTTGCTGAAGTGCATCCTGCAATCGTTATAAGAACAACATTGACTCTGTTGGGGGAATGTCTTTGGATCTGGCTACAAGTGACAGGGGCCGGGTGGGTTCCCAGGTATTCCTAGACCATAGCATCACTGCTGAGGCCGGGACCCCCGCGGCAGCGGGCTGTGTCTCTGGGCTGTGGCCTTCACACGTGACCCTCAGCTTCCTCTGCCCCTCTGAGGTGAGGCGGGAAAGCTAGGCTGTGTAGGATGTAGAGACACGCCTCCCTCCAGACGGGAGGGGCTTCTGGTTCACTCTCTCCCTGCAGAGTCAGCTTAGGTTATGCAAAGTGTTCTGACGTATTTCACTTATTTTACTCTTCACTCTCTTTGTTAGGGCCACCAGGGGCACTTCCCCATGCAAACCTAGCGGGGTTCCGGGAGGTAAAACCCCCACAAAAGGGCGGGGACTCCAAATACTGAGACCCACAAAAGTATCTCACTCTGGTGTTAATCCAACACAACCTCCCCCTAATTGTCACCAAATGTCCCTACGCATCTATGACTCTAGCAGCTCTGCCCTAGGTGGAAAGATCTCAGCGGCAAGTTTCTGCACATAAGAGACGCTCTAGGCTTTGGGATGGTGACTGGCTCTGTGAGCTTAGTTCTTTGGTGGATTTAAGAAAAGTCATTAACCCCCAGCTGACCAGCTTTTCCTTGTTCTAGGAATGAGAGTGATACTCCAAGCTACTTGCATGTCAGAGCTGAAGTCAGAGTCACCTTCTACTTTTTTTTTCTTTCTTTCTGTTGTACATTTTTGTTTGTTTGCTCCTTTTCACTTTGGGAACACGTGTAGCTTAATGTCAGAAATATGTTAAAAATGCTAAGTTTACAATCCAGCAGGGGGCGGTGTTGCTCCTTGTTTTCTTTCCCTCTCTCAGGTGAGCCTTGTTTATTAAGAACTGTTAGCAAGGGGCACCCTGAAGTTGCAGGATTTTTGTTTGGTACGTTCCGGGGTCCCCCAAATGAAATCTCTGCATGCACAAAGCAGTTGCAGTAAAGAGTGAGTTAGCCCAGTGTCAGGAAAACAGCTGGCACGTGTTCTGAGAAATGGTGCTGGGATGGGGCGTTCCTGGGAGGAGAGGATCCTGTGGTGGGGAGTCGCCTGAGAGCAGAGCCCGCAGGAGTCCGCGGAGAAGCTGTGAGAGGTTCTGAAATACACCGGCTTCAGGCACTGAGGGGCCCAGAGCTCGGTCAGAGCCACCGGAACCCTTTATCTGTACTTGTTAATCCCGTAGCTGTGCTGTGCTCTGTGGGCGCTCCCCGGGGGCTGTCCTGTCGCGGGGTTCTCCCTTCCTTAGGGGTGTGATGGGGAAACTTCCTCTTCTGCTCAGTCAGGGTCCTCCTGTCTACACAGGCCGCTGCTGATGCAACTTCCTTCTGTGATAAGGTACCAAGAAACTGCAAAACTGTTAATATGAGTATTTTAAAAAAGAACCCAAGAAGAAAGGGTTACAGGGGCAAAAGTCAGTTAGTCATAGTTATAGTTCAACTATTTCCTATAGTTCTCTGGAAGGGCGGACGCCACTTGCTAGAAAGGGCAAAGAAGATAAAACCTACCTTAAAAGCCTTTAGGAGGCAATGCTTACCTACCGTAATTCCCAGGCTAATCCTAACTCTTTCTCCCTTCCTGAAGTCATGAGACTGACATATACCTCTAGACAAAGGGATCACGAGCCCACTCCCTTTGCTTGAAAAATCTGTATTCTGTAACATATTATATGCTTTCTAATAATCATCCTTCTGAAAGTCTTTATATGTGCAAAACTTGTAAAGTAAGCAAGCGGGGACTAGCTCATTAGGTTGCCTAATAAGCTAGTCCCAACACTCTTAGCAAAGGTAATTTCATTTAGCTTCTCTCCTTAACCTAAGCGAAACATTTCATTTCCCACTATTGTGGCAACAGGGATGGGTGGGAGACCCTAGAAGATTTGGGAATGTCTTTGTCGGGTATGTGAAACATTTATCACTACTGTGTTATCTTGTGGTCTTGATGTGGGAACATTTTCTCCTTTTAATAGATTCTATAGATAAATGTTGTAAGCTCATTAGTAAATGACTGTTGTACCATGCTCCCTGTCCTTTTCCCCCTAACCAGTATGTGATTCTGTCTTTATAAAACCAGCATCAGGCCTATGACCTGGGCTGCATGGTTTGGGTTAGCTATACTCCTTGTGTGTCTCCGGCTTATTAATAAAGCTCCTCCTGATATTTCTCCTATAAATTATCTTGGTGTTTCTATGTAGCCCATGGGTTACACTGTTTTATAACATTTGAAGGCTCCTCCGGGATTCCGGTATTCCGTGTCACCAGGTTGAGACACCGGGACCGGGTGGCCTCTCCAGAGGTCGCCTGACCCCGCAGACCTCTAGGAGAGGCGCCCCTGAGATGTTCCAGGGCTCCAGTTATCCTGTATCTCAGACAGCTGCTCGGCAGACACCCCCGGCCCCAGGATTCGGCAAAATCGAGGAGTAAAGATTGACCTCCAGAGGTAAGGAAAATGAAGTAAATCTTTTTGCTTTGCTGGATTTTGACTTGTATAGGACTAGTCAGTTTGAAACTATGGCGGCGGAGGATAGGACACGATCAAAACTCACACAATAGGCTCTCCAGGGCCAAGACGTTGGCAGAGAGTTAAGACCTGCCTCGGGCTTCCTGGGACACATTTGTTTGAGCTCTCAGGGAAAGCAACTAGTGGGGAAGAAACTAAGTCCTGCCTCAGGCTTCCCGGGACACCTTTGTGCTGTCTGTTCATGTCAAGATCTCATTCTTTGCTTTTATTGTTTCTGTCAAAATCCCTGAGTAATTAGTGAGAATAAGGATCTCTGGTGCAATTTCAATTGGAAATTTCTGGCTTAAAACCAGAGGGCAGAAGTGAAGGGAAATTCGTAAACTCCATGTGGTTTAGTGGCCGTCCGCCGGAAGCTGAGGGAAACCTCTTCCATCTCCCAGCCCGACCTAGTCAGGGGTGTATACTGACTGGCGTGTACTACGGAGAGTGAATATCTCAAGGTGGGCTCAGCAGATGGTTGTCACTTCTGAAAGACAAGTCTGAGAAAACTGTTCTAAAGTCCACAAATTATAAAACTAGCAAAATAGCAAAGCAAAATTCATAGAAGTATTAAAAATTCTCTAGAGCCTGCACCTGAGTTTACGTGGTCAGGTGAGCACCTGAGAGGGTCCTGACGAGGAAACCCGTTCCTTGTCCATTGAATTGCGCCTAAAAGTCAAGAGTGAACGTGAATGATAAATTGTCTGTGCTGTAGATTCTCCTTGTTTGTCCAAGAAACTTCTTGCAACATTTCTTGGTATGGGCCTCTTTCCCCGGACCCACTAGATCTCCTTTCTAGGATCCAAGGCCTCTGGCTTCAGGGCACTCCATATGACTTCTCACCAGAAGAATGTCCTTTTGGGCTGGCTCCGGACTCTGCTCTTGTGTGATGAGCGACACCTCTATAGTTAAACATCTTTTATTCTGGGTGTTAGTTCTTATCTGTCTTCTCTTTCTTGCCTTTTATTAGTGTGCTGATTCCTGCATTCTCCCGGATGGTTTCAATTTTACAGATTGGTGCCCAAGACATTAAATATAAGAGGAGGGCCCAGTACACAAAAGACCCCCTTAAGTTGTCTCCAAAGGCACTTTCAAGAAGCCTATGAAGACAACCATGGGTATGAAATTAAATGGTCAGAAGGAAGACTTCGCCCACTCTGTGAATCAGAATGGCCCATCTTCGGGGTTGGATGGCCGGAACCAAGTCTTTTAATCCCCGGGTGGTCAGGGCAGACTGGAATGTTGTGACCAGGTATCCAGGCTACCTTGTCCAGTTCCCTACATTGATCAATGGCTAAATTTAACAATGCGCCCGCCATAATGGCTAAAAGCATGCTCAATACAGAGAGGGTGCCATGTCTTTCTAGTCAGGCCAGATTTAACTCTAGAACAAAAGGGGATAAAAAGAAAGCCCCAAGACCCCCCGTCCTTACAGAGACTCCTGAGGAAACTGAGCTGCCACCCCCCTGAAATCCCCAAGTTACAGCCCCTGAGCCTAGACAGCAGCTACAGGAGAGGCTATAACTTCCACTGCTACATCCCTTCCCCACACCCGGAGTGGATCGGAGTACGGGCAGGGAAGGGATCCTATCTTGCCACTCAGAGAAGCCCCCGCTTCGGGAACTGCCCCCGACCCCGAGGAACAGGCCTTCCCTGTGTATGTCCCATTCTCCAGTGATCTGTGTACTTGGAAAGGCCAAAATCCTCCGTTCTCGGAGAAGCCTCAGGCTCTAATAGGACTCAGAGAAACTGTCCTACAAACTCATAGACCTACCTGGGAGGACTGCCAGCAACTTTTAAGAACTCTCTTCACTTCGGAAGAGAGGGACAGAATCAGGCAGGAAGGTAAAAAGGCCGCCCTAGGGTCAGGAGGTGGATCGCTGGGGGAAAATAGGGACCGCATAGAGGCAGCTTCCTCTACACTAGACCTCGGCGGGGTCACAATTCCCAGGAAGGAAAAGCCTCATTGGACGCTTTTCACCGGTATCTCTTATTGGGACTAAAAGCTGCAGCCTGAAAGCCCACCAACCTCTGGAAGGTTTTTGAAATTACCCAAGATCCGCAGAAATTCGCGCCGCATTTTTTGAACGCCTTTGCGAAGCGTACCGGGTGTATTCCCCCATAGACCCGGATGCTACTGAAAACAGTGTGGCTTTTAATTTGGCTTTCCCGACATAGTCAGCGCCAGATGTTAAAAAGAAACTTCAAAAGCTAGAAGGGTTTGATGGCATGAGTAAGTCCCAGTTAATTTCAATAGCTCAGAAAGTTTTTACTAATAGGGAGACAATTGAGGGAAGACAGGATGAAAGGACAGCTGCAGTAGCAGTAGCGGCACTCCAAGAGGCAAATCTTTTAAGGAAAAGGGGCCCCCAAGAAAGCGAAAAAAGACCAAGTGGAAGAAAGAAATTCAAGAAGGACTAGGACTCCGCTACGAAAGAATCATTGTGCATTCTGTACAAGGAGGAAGGGCACTGGAAAAATAAATGTCCCAAATTATAAGCAGCAGCCAAGGCAAGCTCTCAGGTCCTGAACCTTGAGGACTGACGGGGCCAAGGCTCCTTTTCACTGCACCCCCAGGAGCCTATGGTAACAGCAGTAATAGGGGAAAAAACTGGATTTTCTAATAGACACTGGAGCAACACATTCGGTCTTAACTACATCTCTTAGACCCATCAACAATCATTAAACACTAATACAAGGGACTACTGGAAAAACTGCATACTACCCATGGACCACCCAGTGGACAGTCAATCTAGGGCAAGGAACAGTTACCCATTCGTTCTTGCTTATGCCAGAATGCCCCTACACCCAGATAGGGTGGGATGTGTTACAAAACCTCTAGGCCACAATCTCCTTCAAGGGAGAAAATACCACCTTAACTATAGGAGCCAATAAGGAAACTCTCGATGCTCAGTTACAGCTACTCCTAACCTGTCCTCTCTCTGAGGAATATCTTTTACAGGAATCAGCTAAACTGGGAGATGCCTAAAGGCCATCTCTTCTATGGCAGCTTCAAGAAAGTTTTCCAGAAGTGTGGGTTGAAACCAACTGTCCTGGACTAGCAGCCCATCAGCCACCTGCAGTTATACAGTTGCTATCCACTGCAACTCCAGTGGTGGTAAGACAGTAATACCCAGTGAGTCGGGAAGCTAAGAAGAGAATAGCTGTCCACATATGGCATCTCTGAGAAGCGGGAATCTTGGTGCCCTGCCAATCCCAATGGAACACTCCCTTATTACTTGTCCTAGAGCCCAGAACAAAAGACTGCTGACTGGTTCAGGACCTTTGGGAAGTTAAGAAATGGGTGGAGACATACACCCTGCAGTCCCTAACCCATACACCTTGCTTAGCCTTCTGCATCCTGAGCATCGTGTCTATGCAGTCTTAGACCTTAACGATGCCTTCTTCAGTATCCCACTAGCCCCTAAAAGCCAGCCCGTTTTGGCCTTTGAGTGGATAGCCCCAGCGGGTGAATTCTCTGTCCAACTGACATGGACTAGACTGCCCCAAGGCTTCAAAAACTCTCCTACTATCTTTTTTTAAAATTTCTGAAGCTGGAAATGGGGAGAGACAGTCAGTCAGACTCCCGCATGCGCCCGACCGGGATCCACCCGGCACGCCCACCAGGGGGCGATGCTCTACCCACCAGGGGGCAATACTCTGCCCCTCTGGGGCGTCACTCGTTGTGACCAGAGCCACTCTAGCGCCTGAGGCAGAGGCCAAGGAGCCATCCCTAGCTCCTGGGCCATCTTTGCTCCAATGGAGCCTCGGCTGCGGGAGGGGAAGAGAGAGACAGAGAGCAAGGAGAGGGGGAGAGGTGGAGACGCAGATGGGCGCTTCTCCTGTGTGCCCTGGCCGGGAATTGAACCAGGGACTTCTGCACTCCAGGCCGACGCTCTACCACTGAGCCAACCGGCCAGGGCCTCTCCTACTGTCTTTGATGAAGCCCTAAGTGCGGACCTTGTAGCCATCTGGTAGGAACACCAAGACTGTACCCTACTCCAGTACGTAGATGACCTACTACTGGTGGCATCCACGGAGGAGCCCTGCCTCGAGGCAACTCAAGACCTCCTAGCCTCACTACAAGTATTAGGCACCTACTGTTGGCCAAAAAGGCTCAACTCTGCACTCCAGACATTACTTATTTAGGCTACCAGGTTAAAGAAGGACAAAGAACTCTGTCCTATGAACGCATCAGGGCCATACTCTGCGTCCCCACTCCAACAACTCAGAGGCAAGTAAGGGAATTCCTTGGGGTTGTAGGATATTGTAGACTATGGATTGTAGATTTTGCTGAACTAGCAAAGCCTCTCTATGCCTGCATGGGCGGGTCACAATTCCCAAACTGGACTGAGATAGAGCACAAAGCCTTTGAAACTCCCCCCCCCTCTTGCTCTAACTGACGTCTCTAAGCCCTTCCAGATTTTAACTCAGGCCTTAGGACCTTGGAAACCACAGGTTGCATACCTGGCCAAACGACTAGACCTCATAGTGCCAGATGGCCTGCCTGCCTGAGGGCCATAGCTGCTATCGCAATCCTGGTTAAGGCGGCTGACAAGCTCACATTAGGTCAAGAGCTAACTCTAACAGCGCCACAGGCAGTGGGAGTGCTCCTAAGGGGAACTCCAGAGAGATACATGTCTAACCTCCGACATCCGAGTAACCCAGTTCCAAGCATTACTCCTAGAACAGCCCAGGATAAGGTTTCAGAAAATAGCTGCCATTAACCCCACAAGCCTACTCCCAGATGACGACGCGACCACCCTCTTACATGACTATACAGAGGTAATCAACGTCATACAGACTGCCCGACCAGACTTAAAGGACTCTGAGCTGCCTGATGCCAATGAGGTACTGTACACAGACCAGAGCACCACATACAGGACGGCATCAGGTACGCAGGGGCTGCAGTAGTGACCCTGGATAGGGTCATCTGGTCGCAGACACTGAGCTGGGGGGGAACTTCATCACAAAAGGCAGAACTCATAGCTCTTATCCAGGCCCTCAGATGAGGGAAAGGAAAAGCAGTTTCCATTTATACCGACAGTAGGTATGCCTTTGCCATGGCACACGTACACAGTGCCATTTATAAAGAGAGAGGGCTACTTACCTCGGCTGGGAAGGATGTCAAATATAAGGAAGAAATGTTACAATTGTTAGAAGCTATCCAACTCCCCTCAGCCATAGTAATTATTCACTGTGAAAGGCACAAAAAAGGAGATTCTAGAAAAGCCTGAGGAATCCGAGCAGTGGACCTAGAGGCCCGGGCAGTAGCCATAAATCCAGTGGGGCCTCTCTAAGTTTTAGTGACTTTGCCTTTGCCTGAGTTGCCCAACACCCTTCACTACTCTCAGGAAGAAATTACTTTAGCGGAAGAGGAAAAGGATACCGAAAATGCCCATGGCTGGTGGGTCCTACCAGATGAAAGACTCTTGATTCCAGAGACATTAGGGCAGACAACAGCCCTCCAGATACATCAAGTGTCCAAGCTTGGAACCTCCAAAATGACTAAATTGCTCCAATCCAGGTATTTCATACTGCACCTGGACCAGATACTAAGTAGCGTTGTAGGACGTTGTCAGGCCTGTGCAAGAGTGAATGTGAAACAAGGTTGGAGAGCACCCTTAGTTAGAGCAAAGGGAGCCATGCCAGAAGGACACTGGGAAACTGATTTCACTGAAATAAAGCCACTGCATGCAGGGTACAGGTATCTCCTAGTCTGTGTGGACACTTTCTCTGGGTGGGTGGAAGCCTTCCCCACTAGGTCAGAGACTGCTACCACAGCACTTAGGAAATTACTCCATGAAATAATTCCACAATATGGCCTCTCCACAACCATGGGTTCTGACAATGGACCAGCATTCATTGCCAAGATATCCCAGGACTTAGCCAAAACTTTAAATATTAAGTGGAAATTACATTGTGCCCACAGGTCCCAAAGTTCATGGCAGGTAGAGTGTGTGAATCAGACCTTAAAAGAAACTTTAACCAAATTTGTTTTTGAAACTGGTGAAAACTGGCCCACCTTACTCCCCTTAACCCTTCTTAGGGCAAGGTGTACCCCCTACAAGGAAGGATTTACTCCTTTTGAAATAATGTTTGGGAGACCCCCTCCCTTACTACCAAAACTCAGAGAAGACATAAAAGCTGAGTTAAGTAACCACTCCTTCCTTAAGTACTCACAGGGTCTGCAGATTACTCAGCAGGCTGTCCAAAAGACTGTCCAAGAGGTGCTTCCTACACTGCCAGGAGATCCAGTACATCCCTTCTACCCTGAGGACTCAGTCGGGGTAAAGAAGTACATCAATCACCCAAGGACTGACTCCCACATGGATGGGTCCACACACCATGATCCTGACCACTCCCACTGCTGCCAAGGTAGAAGGCATGCCCGCCTGGGTCCATCACAAACGGTTGAAGCCTGCAGACCCAGCATAGACACCCTCATGGACAGTGGAGACTGACCCTGTCAACCCTTGTAAGTTGACCCTGAGAAAGACAACAACCACAAACGGGCTGGCTGGTCCACGTATGACAGAAGCTTGAGGAGTCTCACCATGGGACTCTCTTTAACTGGACTCTGGGGAGGGGGGAAACTAGGGCAGAGGACTGTGAACTGTGTATTCATATCACTAAGGAAGGCCAAATGGTCTCCACCACCTTGCTTTTCTATACTTCTATGAGCGCAAGGGAACTCAGAAAGGGATCTATACCTATAATCAGACTCAATATTCAGTATGTGACCCAGGAAATGACCAACCTAATATCTGTTATAACCCCACAGACCCTCCTATCGATATAGTGTTTCAGGTTAAGGCAGTAAAGGGAGGAGGAGTTTGGGGATGGAATGATGGTCCAACCATGGCTCACATTAGGGTCAAAGGAAACTCAGAACAAGTCACCTTAAGGTTTGATGCATGTGCCGCTATGAGTCACGCAGAAAGGGGTTGTGGGTCCCTTGCCTGGGAAAGAAGTTACAGGATAAATGAAAAGTATATATGTGCTCATAGCTACTTCTGTGGAATAACCTGTGAATATTGGTCATGTGTCCAGTGGGCTACTTGGAAAACAGACACCTCTAAAAGGAAAGAGGTGTGTGTGTATGTGTGTGTGTGTGTGTGTGTGTGTGTGTGTGTGTGTGTGTGTGTGTATTGTATTTTTCTGAAGCTGGAAATGGGGAGAGACAGTCAGACAGACTACCGCAAGCGCCCGACCGGGATCCACCCGGCATGCCCACCAGGGGCGACGCTCTGCCCACCAGGGGGTGATGCTCTGCCCCTCCGGGGCGTCGCTCTGCCGCAACCAGAGCCACTCTAGCACCTGGGGCAGAGGCCAAGGAGCCATCCCCAGCGCCCAGGCCATCTTTGCTCCAATGAAGCCTTGGCTACGGGAGGGGAAGGGAGAGACAGAGAGGAAGGAGGGTGTGGGGGTGGAGAAGCAAATGGGCACTTCTCCTATGTGCCCTGGCCAAGAATCGAACCCGGGGCCCCCGCACGCCAGGCCGACGCTCTACCGCTGAGCCAACCAGCCAGGGCCTAATCCTTATCAGAGGCGAGATACTGAACCACCCGGTTCGAGCCTTCCAAGTATATAAGTCTTTCTATGAAGTAGCAGTTAGGCCCCTATCACCATCACGCCAACAACTAAGAATTTATTCCTCAGGATGGCTGAGGGAATAGCCCATTCCCTAAGTGTCACCTCTTGCTATGTATGTGGGAGAACTCTAACAGGGAACAGTTGGCCATGGGAAGCCAAAGAATTAGTCCCCACTGAAGCTAGGTCAAATGTATCAATCCTCCACATCTCAGATGACAGCCAATGGATTCTAAAACATGCTACTATAGGGCAGTACTGCTTAGCCAGAGGAGGAGATCTGACTGAATCAGCTGGGGAACAGACTTGCCTTGGGCAACGGCATTATAATGCCGCCTCCAAGCAGAGTGTGTGGTGGGGAAACCAGATGGAGAGGAACCCATTGGCCAGGTTCCCCGAGCTAACTGGAGCCTGGCAGGACCCAGGCAGGGCCAGACACTGGATAGCAGCATGTGGACTTTGTGGGAACAGAGCTTATACCTGTCTCCCAAAGAACTGGGAAGGAAGCTGTATAATAGATATGATAAAACTCTCCTTTTTCTTCTTGCCTCTGAAAACAGGGGAACTACTTGGTTACCCAGCCCCATTGCCTTACAATGGGTAAAGAGAGAACTCCAAATAGGAGACTGGAAAGATAATGAATGGCCCCCAGAGCAGATAATCCAATGCTATGCACCTGCCACCTGGGCACAGGATGGATCTTGGGGATATACCGTACCCCCATTTACACTGAATTATCCTATTGCAGGCAGTTTTAGAAATCATTACTAATGAGACTGGGAGAGCCCCAATTCTCCTTGCACATCAGGAAATTCAGATGAGAAACTTCATCTACCAAAACAGGTTAGCACTAGATTATCTATTAGCTGCAGAAGGAGGAGTATGTGGGAAATTCAATCCCACTAATTGTTGCCTGCAGATAGATGACCAGGGCCAGGCAGTTGAGGACCTTGTCAGGAAGATGGCAAAACTGGCACATGTGCCTGTGCAAGTCTAGCATGCCTGAAACCCTGGTAGCCTTTCTGGAGGGTGGTTCTCAGCCTCTGGTGAGCTTAAGGCCCTAATAGGAGCAGTTTTCCTGCTCCTAGGAACTTGTGTAATAGGTCTGTGTCTGTTGCCACTACTAACGAACAGCATAAAGAGCATGATAGTTATCACGGTGCAATGATGAACAATGGATTAATGATCCTCCAAGGTATTCACTCGCCCTTTCCCTAGAGAGGAGAATGAGCCAAGAATTTGACTCATGGTATAAAACCAGTGGGGAATGTAATAAGGAACCAAGAAACTGCAAAACTGTTAATATTAGTAGTAAAAAAAAAAACAAGAAGAAGAGGTTACAGGGGCAAAAGTCAGTCATAGTTACAGTTTAACTGTTTCTTATAGTTCTCTGGAAGGGCGGGCGCCACTTGCTAGAAAGGGCAAAGAAGATAAAGCCTATCTTAAAAGCCTTTAGGAGACAATGCTTACGTACCTTAATTCCTACACTGATCCTAACTCTCCCTCCCTTCCTGAACTCATGACAGTGACGTATACCTCTAGATGAAGGGATCACGAGCCCACTCCCCTTGCTTGAAAAATTTGTATTCTGTAATGTTTTATATGCTTTCTAATAATCATCCTGAAAGTCTTTATATGTGCAAAACTTGTAAACTAAGCAAGCAGGGACTAGCTCATTAGGTTGCCTAATAAGCTAGTCCCAACACTCTTAGCAAAGGTAATTTCATTTAGCTTCTCTCCTTAACCTAAGCTAAACATTTCATTTCCCACTGTTGTGGCAACAAGGATGGGTGGGACACACTGGAAGATTTGGGAATGTCTTTGTCAAGTATGTGAAACATTTATCACTACTGTGTTATCTTGTGGTCTTGATGTGGCAACGTTTTCTCCTTTTAATAGATTCTATAGATTAATGTTGTAAGCTTATTAGTAAGTGGCTTTTGTACCATGCTCCCTGTCCTTTCTCCCCCAACAAGCATGTGATTTCTGTCTCTACAAAAGCAGCATGAGGTCTATGATTTGGGCTGCACGATTTGGGTTAGCTATACCCCATGTGTGTCTCTGGCTTATTAATAAAGATCCTCCTGATATTTTTCCTATGACTTATCTTGGTGTCTCTATGTAACCCGCGGATTTTACTATTTTATAACACTTCCTGCTCTCTGATCTCATGTTCCAGCTTCTAGCAGCTGAAGCAGAGCGTGCAGTAAGAGAAGGAAGTAATCCCAGGGCAGGGTCCCGACCCTCCAGCCTGGAGATGCAGCTGTCCTCCCTGCAGTGACCAGCTAGGAGCCTGGGGGTGTGCAGGCTGATACATGTGACCACAATGTCGAGCCTTGTCCTACCCACACATATAGTCTGACTTTCTCCTCATATCCATGAAGCCCCCAATTCAAGTTTTCTCACATCAAAATTCCCCCGGAGCATGAGTGGTTTTGGTTAACTTCTTCCTTTTCTTGATTTGCATCATGTACAGATTCTGAACTAAAAATCCTTTTTCTCATTAGCCCTTCAGTGGTTTTAAGATTTACAATGATATTGGCCATTTCTGTTTTTCGTTGGGAAGGTCGGTCTCACAAGCTAACAAAATCCTTGGAGATGCTTCTCATTACTTTTCTGCATATTTATTTATAAAACTTTATTTGATTTATTGGGGTGACATTGGTTAATAAAATTATATAGGTTTCAAACATGTTTTTGTTTCTATTTTAATTCATGTCTTTTGTGAAATGTCCCAGGCTCTTGACTTTAAATACTATCTGGATGTTGACCCTACCAATTCATCTGTCAAGCAAGAATGTTTTCCTGAACTCATATATCGACACCCTAGGCTAAGTCTCCACTGCTGTGTCTACTATACATCTGAGCCCAACATGTACTAACTGAATTCACAGTTCTCTTCTTTACAAAATCTCTTAAAATATTTCCCTCTCCAGCTTCATGTCCAAAACGTTAGCATTGTTCTTGGCCTTGCTCTCTCAATGTGCCTCTGATCTTTGATAATACAACGAGCCCATCTGACTCTCACCAGCTCCACTGGGCCCACCCAGACCCCAGCACCCTCATCTACATCCGGGACACGCAACAGCCCCTCCCCCCCCAGGAGTGGGTGTTTGGGCTCAGCACAGCCAGCAGAGAGATCAGGAGAAAACAGATGAGATCCTGTCCTTTCTCTGCTTGAGCCCTGAACTGCCATCTCACCTGTGATAATGTGATTTATAATAAAATATGTATGTTTGGTTTTTGCCCATTTCTGGCACAGAGCTCCTAAAAGCCTTCTAATTTCACCTAAATGGTGAAAACACTAAAGATGTCAAGTTAATGAGGTGACTTTGGAAAACACCTAAGAATGGGTGCTGGTTACCATGGAAACCAACCATGTGAATAGGGAATTGGAATTTTCAGATCCAGCACCCTGGCCGAAAGTTGAATCAATCACCGATGGCCCAGAATTGAATCCATCATGCCTATGGAATAAAGCCTCCATAAAACCCAAAAGGACGGGGTTCAGAGAGCTTCTGGGTTGGTGAACACGTGGAGATGCAGGAGGACATGGAAGCCCCACCCCTCCCCCACACCTTGTCCTGTGCATTTCGTCCATCTGTCTGTTGGTTTGTATTCTTTAATATCTGCTTATAATAAACCAGTGATCCAGCAAGTAAATGTGTTTCCTAAGTTCTGTGAGTCATTCTAGGAAATTAATTGAACCCAAGGAGGTGTCATGGGAACCTCTGATCTACATAGCTGGTGGTCAGAAGCACATTTGACAACCAGAACTTGCGACTGGCATCTGATCTGAAGTGTGTTTGGGGGGCAGTCCTGTGGGTCTGAGCTCAGGTCCTGTGGGATCTGAGGCTTTCCCCAGGGAGAGAGTGTCCGAGTTGAGTTCACTGCTTGGTGATGTGGAAACAAGGACTCACCTGAGAACTGCTACTGGAATCGTAACAACTCATACACAGTGATGGCTACTTCTAGGTGTCAGCTTGATGGACTGGACCACGGGTGCACAGACACTTAGTCAAACATTATTCTGGGAGTTTCTGTTAGGGTGTTTTAGGATGAGATTAATATTATTTATTAATTGAATTTTATTGGGGTGACGCCGGTTAAAATAATTATACAGTTTCAGGCACCCAGTTGTACAATATATCCTTATATATCATGTTGTGTTTAACCCCCACTCCCTCAAGTCAAGTCTTCTTCCATCACCATTTATCCCACCGATACTCACCCCCACCCCTCTCCCTCCTGGATAATCACACCCCTTGAGCATCATCTTGAGTTTTTTTTTTCCTTTTTTCCTCTATCCTTCCACCTCTCTCACCAACCCCTCTCACCCCCAACAGTTGTCAGACTGCCTTCTATGTATGGGCGTGTCTCTATTTTGCCTGTTAGTTCATTTTGTTCACTAGATTTCGTATATGAGTAAAATCATGTGGTACTTATCTTTCTCTGATTGGCTTATTTCACTTAGCAAAAAGATCTCAAGTGCATTGATGGTATTGCAAAGATTAGGTTTTCTTCTTTTTTATGACTGCATAATATTCTATTGTGTAAATGAACCACAGTTTTATTATCCACTCATCTATCGATGGGCTGTATCCAGATCTTTTTTTTTTTTTTTTTTTTGAGTAAGAGGAGGGAGATAGACTGACTCCTACATGTGCCCCCACCAAGATCCATCCAGCAACCCCCATCTGGGGCCAATGCTCAAGTCAACCGAGCTATCCTTCAGCACCGTCTGCTTGAACCAATCAAACCACTGGCTACAAAAGGGGAAGAGAGAGAAGGAGGGGGAGAGAGTGGTTGAGAAACAGATGGTCATTTCTCATGTGTGTCCTGACTGGGGATTGAACCCGGACTTCCCCACACAAGGCTGACACTCTATTCACTGAGTCAACTGGCCTGAGCTGTATTTTCTTTTCTATACATTTGTAGAAATTCATCCTATATTCGGAGACTGATACTCTGATGCTTGAGTGTATTGTAAAAATCTTCCCTCACTTGATAGCTGATCATTTGGCACTATCTATGCAGAGTCCTTAATTTTAACATAGTCCACCTTTCCAATGTTTCTCTTTATAAATAGTGCTTTTATGTCTTGTTCAGGAATCCTTCCCTACCTTAAGTTCATGGCGAGGTCCTGCTATGTGATCACAAACTATAGGCCTTCAATCCACCTGCACTTGATTTGAGCATTGTCGGAGTTTAGGGGGGCAGTTTCATTCCACTGTCTGTGAACCCCTCGCTGTCCACACATACAATTGAGAAGTTTATCTCCTTGTCACTTCCCTGTGTCACCTCCGCTATCATGCATGACATTTCCTGTGGTTTAGGTCCACGGTATTTCTAGGTGCTGTACTCTCTTTCTGTGGTCTGGCGGTCTAACCCTGTGTGAGTCTTGCTTTCTGTAATGTTTTACTATGTCTAGACACCTTACAGAGCCCGTCCTCGTATACTGTTCTTCTTCACGATTGCTGTGTTTGGAAATACTTACTTCAATATATTTTCACAATAGCAGTACCAAATTTTCCTAAGATCAACTGGGAGATTGGGTGACGTATTGCTTTAGTTCAGAAGATTAATTTGGGTGGAAGAGACTTTACACAATAGCGCTTTCATATCCATGAACATACACATTTTTTCTATTTATTTGCATCTTTAATGCCCTTCCAGACATATTTTCCTCCATTGAGAAAGTGCATATTATATTTTGTCATGTACATCTGTATTTTTTATTTAAAAATTTTTTCCCATTGATTAGAGAGCGAGACAGGAAGGAAGAGAAAGAGAGAGGCCATTTGTTGTACTACTTGGTTGTTCCATTTAGTTGTGCACTCACTGGTTGCTTCTCATTTGCATCCTGATGGAGGGTTGTACCTGCAACCTCAGAGCAGCATGGTGGCCAGGACAGTGCCCTACCTACTGACCCATCCAGTGAGAGCTGTCCCGGACATCTCTAAAGAGATATAATCCAGGTATATCATAATTTTTGAGGCTATTGCCAATGTCATTCTATGTTTTGTTTATTACTGTGATATTACAATGTGTTTGATTTTTGTAATTTGATTTTATCTCTAGAAACCTTGCTGACTCTCTTAATAAGCTCCTAAATGTATGTATATATACTGGTACTTGTGAATTTTTTCTATAATGCAGTCCTTTATGAAGAAAAAGAGCTTTGTTTTCTTTTCAATTTTCATAGCGTTTACCTATTGCTATTGCTTTTCTAGACTAAGACCCAACGTTATTGTATTAGGTATGATGTTTACTGAAGACTCCCCCTACCTCATTAAAAAAATTCTGTATTTCTAGTTGGCTGAGAGGTTTATCATGAAGGCATTGGAAATCACCCTAAATGGTCATTGTTTTATCTTTTTTTTTTTTTTTTTTGTGTGTGTGTGTGTGTGTGTGTGTGGTTTTTCCGAAGCTGGAAACTGGGAGAGACAGTCAGACAGACTCCCGCATGCGCCCGACCGGGATCCACCCGGCCCGCCCACCAGGGGACGACGCTCTGCCAACAGGGGCGATGCTCTGCCCACCAGGGGGCGATGCTCTGCCCCTCCGGGGCGTTGCTTGGTTGCGACCAGAGCCATTCTAGCGCCTGGGGCAGAGGCCAAGGAGCCATCCCCAGCGCCCGGGTCATTTTTGCTCCAATGGAGCCTCGGCTGCGGGAGGGGAAGAGAGAGACAGAGAGGAAGGAGAGGGGGAGGGGTGGAGAAGCAGATGGGCGCTTCTCCTGTGTGCCCTGGCCGGGAATTGAACCCGGGACCCCTTGCAAGCCAGGCCGATGCTCTACCACTGAGCCAACCAGCCAAGGCCTGTTTTATCTTTTGAAATTTATTCAGTCAAGGGCCAATCAGAACACAGAAGCCCCACTGTGTATTTCAGCAGCAGGCATTTAAGTTAAGGAGTTTGTTATGCTGATGTTGGAACACAAATGGAGCAAAGAGGGAACTCTCCCTGGAAGTCTGACAGCATGATAAGTTTATTCAAATACCATCCTGAGTTCTGGGTTTTTGTTTTTTTTTGTTTTTTAGTGCATATATGAATTATTGAGATATAATTGACATACAACACTATGCTGGTTTCAGGTGTCCAACATAATGTTTCAACATAGGTACATATTGTGAAGAACTCACCAGAATATGTCTTCTTAACAATCACTATGTACAGTTGAACATGTTTTTGTTGTGATGAGAACTTTTTTTTTTTTTTAGGCCCTACTATTATTTTTATTGAATTTATTGGGGAGACATTGGTTAATTCTTCTAGAGTCCCCTCTAGCTCGCTTCACACAGCCCTTTGCCCACCGCCCACCACCCACCCCTTTGGGCTGTCGCCCTTTTCTCTTTTTTCCTTCCAGCAAATCTAGGCCTCCAAAAAACTTTTATTTTTATCCAGAAGCCTGAGTCAATTTCGTTTGACTGAACTTTTAACATCGGTTTAACTCAACTTTCCTCCGTTTCTTCGGAGAGAACCGAAGGAGGGAGCACGAAATCCGGTCAGCCTACGGCTCAGCGCCGGGGAGACCCGCGGGTGCCACAAAGGAGGCTCCGTTTTTCCCTGGGCCGGGCGCAGAGTGCGGGGAGGGACCTGGCAGGACGTGCACTCTGGTCTCTGTTCCTCAGCGCGCGGCTGGGTATGTGTAGCTTTAAGTCCCAGCCGTGCCATCCGCAGGACCTATTTTTAGCGCAGCAGCTCCCCCCTTTTCCCCGGTCCCAAACGTGGAAGTGATGAGAACTTTTAATAATTTTCTTCTAGCGATATACCCACTTAGGAATTTTCAAATATGCAACACGGTATTATTAACTATCTCTTTATAGTTAATAGTATTAATACTCATTATTATTAACTACAGTCACCATGCTGTACATTACACCCGCATGATTTAATTACTTGTAACTCAGGGTTTGTGCATTTGGCCACCCTAGCCCACTTCACCCACCCCTCATCCTCTGTCTCTGGTCACCACCAGTCCCTTCTCTTTATCTGTGAATTCGATTGTTTTTTAAGTTTCCAAATGTATGTGAGCTCATATGGTATTTGTCTTTCTCAAGTTTACTTCTCTGACCATAATACCTTCATGGTCTATCCAAGTTCTCCTTAATAGTAGTATTATCATTTTTCTTTTAATAGCACAGTGATATTGTATTGCATTTACACAACATTTTTTTCTTCTATTCATTTATTGATGGACATCTAGGTTGCTTCCACATGTTGGCTATTGTAAATAATGCTGCTGTGAACACAAGGGTGCACGTCTTTTCAATTTAATTTTTTCAAGTTAATGTTTTCATTTCTTCCACATAAGTACCCAGAAGTGGAATTGCTGGATCATATGGAAGCTCTATTTTTTATATAATGTTTTAAAACTTTTGTTTATTGATTTCAGTGAGAGAGGACGGGAGAGAGAGACACAGGAACATCTAGCTGTTCCTGGATGTGTTCTGACCCAGCATTGAAGCAGCAACCCTTGCGCTTTGGGACGATGCTCTAACCAACCGAGCTCTCCAGCTAGAGTTCTCTTTTTAGTTTGTGAGGAACTGCCTTACTGACTTACATAGTGCTTGCACCAGTTTTTGTTCCCACCACCAGTGCAAGAAGGTTCCCCTCTCTAAAAATTCTTGCCAACACTAATTATTTTTTGTCATCTTTATAACCCCAACTGGAGATGTGCTAGACTGCTCAGTGATATGAGTTGTGGGGGCACAACCATAGAAATCTGCTTTCTTGAGTCCTTTGCTTGCACAACACGATCTTCTGTGCAGTATGTGAGGAGTCCGGGGTGGGTGGGGGTGGAGCTGGGTTCCCATACTCACCTGCTCCCTGCAGCAGGAACAGACCCAGGTTTGTGTGGAGCCTGATATTTATACAAATGTTGAGATCACTGTTTAAAAAATTGTGGCACACATGAATTTTTCTGAAATGAGGAAACACATCGTGTCAAGTCACTAGAGCTAAAATATTGAAACCCAAAATATAAGAGAATTCAGAGAAAGTACAGACTATGTTATTGGCCGTGTGGCACCTCTGTCTGGCACCTGCACAGCACACGGTCCCACAGTGATGACTGATGTTCTTTCATTGCCTCCTTATAAGAGAATAGTTATGTCATATAAGAGAATAATTATGTCCATTAGGAATAAATGTTAATATTATATCAATACATGCCATTGGTTGTTTTAATAATATTATATTTATATAATATAAAGAATAGATCAAGAATTTAATATTTCCTTTGGCACAGTTTATTGACATGTTTTTTTCTCCTGCATAGTTTATGAAACTTTCTTTTTTTAAAATTTTATTTAGAAAATTAAATTTAACAGGGTGACATTGATCAATAAGAGTACATAGGTTTTAGGTAAACGTTTCTGTAGCATTTGAACAGTTGATTATGTTGTACACCCATCACCCAAAGTCAAATCATGTTCTGTCACCATATATTTGTCCCCCTCCTCTCCCCCTCCTAATTCTCTCCCACACCCCCTCCCCCGGTAACCTCTTTGATCCAAAACTTTCTTTCAATCGCACAACTTGTCACTGGAGGTCTGAACTGTTTCAAGTCAGTGACAAGTGTGGAGAAAAGTTTATGAAGTTTCTTTCTTTCATAAAAGAGCAGCAGGATTGCAGGTGATTCCCACACATCACTGGAGCCCTTGCTGGGGCTTTGAAAAGGGACCAAGCACGTGAGGGCCCTGAAGGTGAAGTTTCTTGGGCTTTAAGGCAGTAAATGTGCAGCTGTGCGGAGGTCCAGCCTTCGGTGTCCCTACTGAATAAGGTGTAATCTGTCTTCACACGTCCCATTTCAAGGGGCCCGAGCACAGTCACTGTCCCACAGGCCTTCAGACCCTTGACAAGCAACAGCGGTGCATCCACGTCCCCCAAATCCCTCAGAGGAAGTGGCTTTAATTCTCAACATTCCCCCTGGGCTCCACCCTCCACTAGAGTGGGGTCTAAATTCCTTACTCTCTTATAGCTCTTGAGCGGTCTAAATAAAATTCAAAACTATACTTTCCCAGAATATCCAATGGTTTCAGCTGAAGGCTGGATTCCCCCCAAGTCACCAGGATCAGCTCTGACCACAATGAGTGACCACTGTCTTGACTTAAAAATCATCTGTAAGGGGACCACTTTCAGATTCACATCTGGACAAGCCTCTCCACACCTGGGGGCCTTGGTATGTCGCCGGCAGGCTAGAGTTCTTTGGGGAGGTGAGACAGATGGTTCCTCAACCTCCCTGCTACCCTGCATAACCTGTAGAGCCCTAGTTCCCCTCCCAGGACTGGCCACAGCTCTGTCTTCCTGTTAGGGTGTCCTCAGCCTCACCCCACACCTCAGATATTCCCTCCCACACAGGGACCTGAGGGAGCTCTGTCCTGTCAGATGCAGACATGGTGCCCCTGCTGCTGCTGCCGCTGCTGTGGGGGGTGAGTGGGCCCAGGGAGAGGAGGTGGGCGGGTGGGGGAGGGGTGGATGCTGTAGCTGAGCCTCTGTGTCTCCACAGGGTCCCTGCAGGAGGCTATTGGATCCAAGTGCAGAGATCTGTGAGGGTGCAGGAGGGTCTGTGCGTCCACGTGCCCTGCTCCTTCTCCTACCCTGGGAGTTCGAATCCTTCCCAACATACTATCTATACCGGCTGGTATGAGAATGGGGCCTCCCCAAATCGTGATGATCCTGTGGCTACAAACAACCCAAATAAAACAGGTAAGAAAGAGTTCCAGAACCGGTTCCTCAACACGGACCCTGGGACCAACAACTGTTCCCTGAGCATCAGAGACGCCAGGACCAGTGACTCAGGAACCTACTTCTTCCAAGTGGAGACACCTGTGAAATATAGTTAGCTGAAAAATATGCTGAGTGTGCAGGTGACAGGTATGGCAGGACCCAGGACAAGACCCAGGGGTGTGGGACTGTGTTCTAGAACAGGAACAGGACACCAGGATACTTCCTGATCCAGGTCCTGGGCTCAGGGTGGGCGGAAAACACAGAGGATCCAGAGCAGCTGTGGCCCTGAGGCAGAGGAACCACTCAGGGTCACACTCTGGATCCCCAATCCCTGGACCCCAGGCAACTCCCTCTCTCCTCCTCAGCCCTGACAGAGAAACCTGACATCCATATTCCGGAGCCTCTGGAGTCCGGCCGCCCCACACAGCTGACCTGCAGCCTGCCAGGGGCCTGCGAAGGGGGAAGTCCTCTCACCTTCTCCTGGGTGGGGGATGCTCTTGACTCACTGAACCCTCAGACCCTCCACTCCTCAGTGCTCACCTTCACCCCGAGGCCCCAGGACCACGGCACCAAAGTCACTTGTCTGGTGGTCACAGTGGTAGAAACATTGGTGACCATGCAGAGAACCGTCCAGCTCAATGTGTCTTGTGAGTGTTGAGGGGTTGGTGGGTGGTCCTGGAATAGGGGGACTGGTGTGTGTGTGTGTGTGTGTGTGTGTGTGTGTGTGTGTGTGTGTGTGTAGAGGAGGCTGAGCTAACCTGAGAAATCCTGCACGGTCACCTCCCGCTCAGCGGGGCCCTGGGCCAACAGCTCCCTGAGCCTCAGCCAGGAGCTCAGCGCCAGCCTCAGACTCAGCTGCGAGGCCAGAAATGTCCACGGGGCCCAGAGCGCCGCTGTCCTGCTGCTGCCAGGTCAGGGGTCTAATGGGGGACAGGCTTAGAGAGAGGAGTGGGTCACAGAGAATTTGGAGCTCGGGATGGGGCTGGGCCTGGACGGGGGTGATTGCTAGGACAGGGCCCTCCATCTCCTGCAGGATCAGAACCTACAGCTGGTTCTGCAAGGAGATGGGGAAACAAGAGACTGAGTCCTGAAGTGGGTGGTCTCATGCTGAGCTGGTCCCAGGAGGGAAAGGCCCTGGGCCCCTCCCAGCCTTCAGCACTGCAGTCCTGGAGCTGCCCCACCAGGGGCTGCAGATGGAGGGGAGTTCATATTTCAAGCTCAGCACCTGCTGGGCTACCAGCATGTTTCCTTCAACCTCTCTGTGCAGAGTGAGTTGCAGGAAGGGTGCTGGGGCAGGCTGCCTGGTCAGGTGTTGGAGCTGTGGGTGGGACTGAGACCTGGGGATACAATATCACCCTCCTTCTCATCCCCAGGAAGCCCCCCTCCCCACAGCTGTGTGACTGAGGAGCAGCAGGGCTCCTGGCTCCTTGTCCTCACCCTGATCAGAGGGGCTCTCATGGGGGCTGGCTTCCTCCTCACCTATGGCCTCACCTGGCTCTACTACTCCAGGTGAGCAGGTCTGTCCCTCTCTACAGGGAAGTTCAGTGATTGGCCCTTAGTTCCAGGTGCAGCTGGGCTGCCCAGCCCTGCTTGGAGATAGAGCTAAATTGGGCAAGTCACTGAACTTAGACCCCCGTTGTCTCTGCAGGTGTGGAGGCCCCCATACAACCAGGCCAACATCCTGACTGATCGGTCCTTCTTTTAAAATGGGGAGAAGGTGCAGACACACAGTTCAGAGGGACAGTCATGGGACATCAATGTCACCTTCTCCCTAGAAACCCCTGACTCACCTGTCTCAATTATACTCTTGGTAATTTAAGTTGTGGAAGAGACAGAGTGATGACAAAGAGAGTAATTGAAAGACAACATTTATTACTTTTATTTTCTGAGAGTGAGGAGGGAGAAAGCCTGTAGGAATGACTGGGTCAGGCAGTTTAATGATAATTCCCCTACTGGCTTCCTGGAACAACTTGCAGCACAAAGCAAGAAAAACAGGATTTGTAAATAGTTAAGACAAATGGTCCTGAAGTGCCCTCTGACCTTCTCCCTCCTGAGAAACGGGGGTTACCTATGCTACAGACAAAGGAATCATGCACCCTGTGCCTGAACACTGAAAGGGTACAGAAGATGTAAGGAATCTGACCTTGGGAAGCTTGTGTGTTGAAGCCTATTAGGTCACGTTGCTCTGCCGCTAAATAAATCCCCTTTCCTTCAGTAAGTTGTCTAGTGTCTTTTGTCCTCCGGGAGTCACATCCTGTATTCCTGCAACAGGAGGAGTACTCACCACACCAGACAAGGGCCCTGGGAAGCACCAGGTTCCTTGGGAAGCAGATGCATGTTTGGGGAGCCCAGCCAGAGCCTTTATTGGGGTTTCCAGGAGAAAGACAAGAGAAGGCAGTGTGAGTGTTCAGGATCAGCTGGGATGAATAAATCTGGGGTTCGGGCCTGTGGGGAGGTCTCTGTATGTCTGGTCCCAGGTCCTGGGAGATTTAGGGCAGGCGGGGTGGTTGGGGACCATGGGCTCAGGGTGGGTTGGTTTGCCTCTGAAAGGCTGTTCCTGACAGAGGTCTTGGCTGTCTCTGGGAACTGGGTGCCCCTGGGTGGAGCTGTCTCTCCTTGGCCTGAAAGCTGATTAAGGTGTGAAACCCTCATAAGACACAACAGAAAACAAGTAAACCCACCCACTGACGGTCCCTTGTTTCTGTCTGTGCCTCTCCCACTGGACTTGTCTTCTCTCTGTTCTGGTCCTGCCCGCCCACCCTCTGATCCTCCCTCTCTATTCCCAGGCTCAGGATGGAACTTTACCTGTGCTTTATCCTCCCATTGCCCAGAAGTTACCTGGCTGACACCTGAGTTTCTGGTCCCTCAAACTGCCCTGTCAGTGTAGACATCCACGTAGCAGTGTCAGGTGCTCAGGTCTTCTGTTCCGGTTCAAAGATGCGTACCTTGTGAAGAGTACTATAAAACATCCCAACAGGTAATTATTATTAAGTAATACTAAATAAAAATTCATTTTACATTTTAGTATGTAGTGCAGTTTCTTGAGCCAATTTATAGAATTCTGAGACTGACTGTGTTTAAGCCAATGGCTATGGGCCAAACCTGTACTGAATGTGAGCAGTGAGTTCATGCCTCTCCTCTAGAGGGCAGCACTGACTCTAGACCCAAAATGTAAAAACAGAATCCAAGTAAAGTTTAGCTCCTGAAGGACCAACTCCCCTGTCGCTGAGGACTCACATCTCTCAGAGGTCAGAGTAGGGACCCAGGTGGTGTTTGTTTCTCACAGGAAAGGGTCTCCTGTGAGATGCATCTCAGAACATAAAATGCTGATGGCACCGTGTTCAGCAGAAGTGGGCTTGGCCATGGTTTGCATCCAGGATTTGAATAAATCAGGCCTTTGCTGAGAAGTTGAACTAAAGAAATAGCCTTCAGAATAGTCACAGGGATGTAAAGTGCAGCACAGGGAACAGATACAATACTATTGTAATAACTGTGCATGGTGTCAAGTGGGTACTGTAAATATAAGGGACTCACTTTGTAAAGTATGTGACTGTCTATCCACCATGCTGTATGCCTGACACTAATATAAAGTCACACTGAGTGTGAACTGGAATTGCAAAATAAAATTGAAATTAGAAAAAGGGCACCCTTCAGCCTGTAGGATTGCTGCTTGGTGCCTCAGTGCATTACTCTGTTCAGGAACCCCAATCAGGTTCCCACAGGGACAGGGCAGGTGGGGCAGAGGAGTGGAGTAGGCCTGCAGTGAAGAGAATGATGGGACTGGGTGTAGGGAATAACAGCTCTAAGGTTTATACATCCAAAATAGCATAGTAATTTCATGTCATGAATTTCACCTCCAGAAATAATTTTATTATTAATTTCCTAGCTGTACCCGTGTTGCCGTGGCTCAGTCTGGTTAAATGGAAAAGAAAGAAAAGAGAAAGACAACATTTCTAATATGTTTAATTTCACAATGCTTGTGGGTATACAATATTTTTTGTTGTTCTATTGTCTGTGCAGATATACAGATGGTCTGGATTGCCAACTCTAGAACACGCAACATATAATTGTTCATGTAAGAAGCAATCCGTGTCTAGATCTAAACCGCACAATTCTAAAGATTGGCCCTGAGCTTTGTTGATGGTGATTGCAAATGCCAATCGAATTGGGAATTGCAATCTCTTAAATTGGAATGCCATATCCCTTGGAATCATAGGAATGTGAGGAATGAGGACATCTTCACCTTTGAAAGGTCCTGTTAAGATTGTTGCTTCTACGACATTGCTCATTAATTTTTTACTGCAAGCCATGTGCCATTACAAAGCTTTGGCTGGTTGATATTTTGCAACATGATAATTGGCATGCCGATTTTCAATTGCAGTACATGCGGTGGCATCCCTGGCAGATTGAGTAAATTCAAATATTCTGTTACATAATTAACCGCTTCATCTGCTTCCACAACAGTGTCAATGGACTTGTATGTGACTGCCTCGCTTTGAATGTTAGACTGAATAATATTTTGAAGTTTGTAGATGTCTTGGCTGCAAGAATAGGTCGTTCACTCAGCCAATCATGATTCTTATAATTGCTTTGAATACTTTTTCAACCAATTCTTCTTTTGACTAAATTGCAGAAGTTATGAAGCAATGAAATTTGTCCTGAGGTCAGATCAACCAGCACCTTTCCGTTCCCAATTTCCAGCAATTGACATAAGAATATCTCAGCTGATCAATCATTTTGCAGCTGGACACGCATATTTGTAGTTAATTTTAACGTCTTTACATGTCACCACAAAGTAGAGTATTTCAGGCAAGAATTTATTTCATTTGCTGGTGTCGATTGAGAAATTATAGGTAATGTTTGCCTGAAATCTCTTGCAAGCAATATTAATGCATTCCCAAATGATCTGATGTTTCCACGCAAATCTTGCAATGATCAATCAAGAACCTCGAGTGATTTTTTTGTGCGCCATTGTGCATTCATCCCAAACAATAAGTTTGCATTTCTGCATTACTTTTCCCATTTTGATGCTTTGGAAATGTTGCACGTGAGAGTTTCAATGAATTGCATGTTCAATGGCAATTTCAAAGTGGACTGAGCAGTTCTTAGACCTGGTAGCAATGTTGCAGCTATTCCATATGACTCAAAAGCTACGGCTATGTTATTTTGGGATAAAAAACACGTGCGTATTCGAATGCAATGTAGTCTCAAAATTTCAAAGTAATTGGTGAAGAACTTTTGGAGATTTAAGATTTTGAACAAACAAACATTTACATTTTTATTTATATAGATTTGAAAAACACACACACACACAGAGGCACACACACACATAGACACACATACCCTCTCTGAGATCAATACTTAACCTTTATCAAATGTGAAAATGGCAGTGTCTTCCCCCAGCTCATTAGTGTTGGTGCATGTGGATGGCCCTGTGCTCTGAGGGGGGTCAGCCTGGCCTCTCCTCTGCCCCTGAGGCCCGTCTTCCTGGTACAGGTTGTGGGGATCTCCTTCCCCATCCTCTGTCTGTACTTGTGATTGGAGCTGGAAAGTTCCTCTCCTCTTCCCATAGAGTCTGTTGCTCACCGCTGACAGACAGGATGGAGTATGGGCTCAGGGGGGTGGGGCTGTCATGGGGCCACATCTGCCACCTCCAGCTTGGGAGATGCCTCCAGTGTCAGGTGGTGTGAAGGCCCCTGGGCACCAGGACAGAGGACTGGCTGGGGTTGACTCAATCACCAATGTCCAGTGATGTGATTAATCATGATTATGTAATGAAACCTTCATAAAAACCCAGGAGGAGAGGGTTCAGAGAGCTTCCGGGTTGGGGAACACAGGTAGGTGCTGGCAGAGAGGTGACCTCAGAGAGGCCATAGAAGCCCCAGCCCCTTACTCCACACCTGCCCTCTCACCTCTTCCATCTGGCTGTCCCTGAGCCACATTCTTTATAATAGACCAGTGATGTAGGAAGTGACCTGCTCTCTGAGTTCTGTGAGCCGCTCTGGGAAATGAACACATCCAAAGTGGAGGAGGTCTTGGGAACCTCTGATTTATAGGAGGCTGGTCAGAGCGCAGGGGACACCTGGACTTGAGACGGACATCTGACATGGGGTTGGTGGGGGGCCGGTTAAGAACTGCGCCCTAACCTGTGGACTCTGACAATTTATCTCCCCAGGTAGGTTGTGTCAGAATTGACTTGAATTGCTTGGTTGTGTGGGAGAAACTCCTCACCTCATCCACAGCGGAACTGGCCTTGGAATACCAAAGATAGTTTACATCATTTTCTTGTAATGTATCTCTAAAATCGTGTATTTTGCCATTATAACTTATTGTTTGTACCCTTACAGGCCACATCCTACAGCCACTCGTCATGTGATCACCTGCAGGGGAGGGGGCTCCCACATGGGACAGGACCACTCTAGGATGGAAGTGTGGGGGTGGAGTTGCTGGGAGTGGGGTAACCATCCTCACTTTAGGGGACGAGGCCAGTTTTCTCTGAAGCACTAGTACCAGTTTGCATGTCAACAACCACTGCCCACACTCTCCTAACACTGGGTTTTCTCAGACATGTTCATGTTTCTCTGCTTGGATCGGGTGTAATAGGACCTTATTGTGGTTTTAACAGGCACCTTCCTGGTTGCTAATGATGTGGAGCTGCTTTTCACGTGTTTACCAGCTGGTTGTTGCTATTTTAATGAGGCTCCTGCTCAAGTGAGACCATATCACTTTATTTCTTTTTGTATGTATTTGTGGAAATTCTTCCTGTCTTCTGGAGACTAATGATCTAATGCAGGGGTCCCCAATCTTTTAACACAGGGGGCCAGTTTACTGTTTCTCAGACCATTGGAGGGCTGGACTATACAAAAAAATCTATGAACAAATCCCTATGCACACTGCACATATCTTATTTTAAAGTAAAAAAACAAAATGGGAACAAATACAATATTTAAAATAAAGAACAAGTAAATTTAAATCAACAAACTGACCTGTATTTCAATGGTAACTATGCTCCTCTCATTGACCACCAATGAAAGAGATGCCCTTTCCGGAAGTGCAGCAGGGGCCGGATAAATGGCCTCAGGGGGCCACATGCGGCCCGCGGGCCATAGTTTGGGGACCCCTGCTCTAATGCTTGCGTGTGGTGTAAAGTTCTTTTCTCACTTGATGGCTGATAACTGAGTACTACCTGTGGCATCTTTTATGAAGAGTCCTTAATTTTCACATAGTCTAAATTTTCAGTGTTTCTCTTTATAAGTATTGCCGTGTATGTTTTGTTCAGGAATCCTTCTCTACTTTAAGTTCATGGAGAGGTCCTGCTGTAATATCTTCTAACAGCCCTATTGTCTTGTATCTGAAAAACAAAAAAATATCTTCAATCCACCTGCACTTGATTTTAGTGCATCGTAGGAGCTGGGGCTGCAGTCTCATGCAACTGCTCGGAGATCTCTAGCCGCTCACACATATTATTGAAAAGGTTTTTGTTTTTTGTCACTTGTCTGCCTTACCCACTCTTTAGTGCATGACCTTTCTTGTGGCTTAAGTCTATGGTACTTCTAAGTGCCCTACTCTGTTCCAGTGGTTGTATCAATACAACATTATTTAGTTTTCTATAATATTTTAATAGGTCTTGAAGTTTTACAGAGCCAGTCTTCATATGTTGTTCTTCTTCATAATTGCCTTGGGTGCATATAGAAAAATTTTCTTCAATATAAATTTTATCATAGAGGTATCAAGGTCCCCAAAATTCAACTGGAAGATAGGGTGACATATTTTTCAATTCTGTAGATTAGGCCCTGACCAGTTGGCTCAGCTGTAGAGTGTTGGCCCTGTGTGTGGAAGTCCCTGGTTCAATTCCCGGTCAAGGTACACAGGAGAAGTGACCATGTGCTTCCCCCTTCCTCCCCCCTCTCTCTTACCCTCCCACAACCATGGCTAAAATGCTTTGAGCAATGTTGGCCCCGGGCACTGAGGATGGCTTCCTGGCCTAACCTCAGGCACTGGAATAGCCCTGTTGCCAAGCAATGGAGCAGTGGCCCAGACTGGCAGAGCATCACCTGGTAGGGGGTTTGCCAGGTAGATCTGTGTCGGGTTGCATGTGGGAGCATATCTCTGCCTCCCTGCCTCCCACTTGAAAAAAACAATTCTGTAGATTAATGTGGGTGAAATAAACTTTTACATAATATTGTTTTTATATTCATGAATATGCATATTTTACATTTATTTATATCTTTATAGTCTTTCTAAAGAGATTTATAATTTTCTTCGTTTAGGAAGTGCATATTACCTTTTTGTTATATACACATTGAAATAGATGTATTCCAAGTGTATCATAACTTTGATGCTGTTGTCAAGGGTTTCTTTTATACCATCCTTTTATTATTTTCTTGGTGTCTGTAGACAACTTTCTCCCTGAAGCCCAGCAAAGGTGGTCAGGGCCCATGTGCCACAGCGTTTCTATGGCAGCCTCCTGGGCTACGGCCTGACGACAGTGAGGTCAGCTCTGAATGTGACACAGCGACGTCATACCATCTAATTTTTGTGTTTTACTGTAGTATAGGAATGCTTTTGATTTTTGTAATTTGATTTTGACCCTAGCAACCTTGCTAACTCTCTTATGAAGTTCCTAAACATATTAGTGCTTACTGTGGAATTTTCTATGTATGCAATCATTTATGAAGTAAGATAGCTTTTTTTCCTTTCAATTTTCATAGTGTTTACTTGCTGTTATTGCCTTTGTAGACAAGGATGCTACTGCATTAGGTATAATGCTACTGCATTAGGTATAATGTTTGTTGAAGACACCCCCTTATGTCGTTAGGGAAATTCTCCTGTATTCTTAGTTGGCTGAAAGTTTCATCATGAAAGCAATTAAAATCACTCAAACACTCAATTCTTTCATCTCTTGTTGCCTTGAGATTTAAGCAGTCAAGGTCCAATCAGAAACATGGAAATATTTCACTGTGTATTTCAGCAGCAGGGATTTAATGTAAGAAATTTGTTAGGCTGATGTTGGAACAGAAAGGGCACAGACCTGGAACTCTGCCTAAAAGGTTAGATAGACCACTCTGATCTAATCCTGGTGATCTAAACCACCAGCCTGAGTGGGTTTTTATATTATTTTATTTTTTAGTATATATATATGTATTATTAAGATATAATTGATATATAATATTATTCTAGTTTCAAGTGTCCAAATTAATGTTCAATATACACACATATTGTCAAGTGCTCACCACAATGTCTTAACCTCTATCACCATAGTTACACACTTTTTTCTTGTGATAAAAACTTTTAGCAATTTTCTCTCTTAGCTTTATATTCTCTTAGCAATTTTCAAATATACAACACAGTAATATTACCCATATTATTGTAGCTAACAGTATGAATACCCACTATTATTAAGTACAGTCACCATGTTGTACATAACATGCTCAAAATTTAATCACTTTATAACTGGAAGTCTGTACCTTTGGTCATCCTCACCCACTGTGACTACCCTTCCATCCTCTGCCTCTGGCAACCACTAATCTGTTCTCTGTATGTATGAATTAAATTTTTAACAGTGTTTTCACATTTAAGTGAGATGGTATGCTATTTGTCTTTCTCTGCTTAGTTTACTTCACTTAGCACAGTGCCCTCAGGGTCCATCCATGTTGTCGTAAATGACAGAAGGTCCTCTTTTTAATGGCAGAATAGTATTCCATTGTACGTGTAACACATTTTCTTCTTCCATTCATTTACCCACTGACTCTTGGGTTGCTACCACATCTTGGCTATTGTAAATACTGTTTCTATGAACATAGGGGTGCATATGTCTCTTCAAGTGAGTATTTTCATTTATTAAAAATAAATGCCCAGATGTGGAATTGCTGGATCATATGGCAGCTGTAGTTTTTTTTTGTTGTTGTTGTTTTGTTTGTTTTTGTTTTTTATAGAGGGGAGAAAGAGCCAGAGAGAAGAGAGACAGAGAGAGAGAAGTGGGCAGGAGCTGGAAGCATCAACTCCCATATGTGCCTTGACCAGGCAAGCCCAGGGTTTCGTCGAACTCGCGACCTCAGCATTTCCAGGTCGACGCTTTATCCACTGCGCCACCACAGGTCAGGCTGGCAGCTGTAGTTTTAATTTTTGAGAAACTGCCCTGCTGCTCTATGTAGTGGCTGCCCCAGTTTACATTTCTAGTTACATTAAGAGGGTTCCCTTTCTGAACATTCTTGCCGATGCTTATTACTTCTGTCTCTTTTATAATCCAGCTTGAGATTTGCTAGACTGCTCAGTGATGTGAGTTGTGGGGGCACAACCATGGAAGTCCTGCTGTCTTTAGCCCTTTGCTTGCACAAGACAGTCTTCTCTGCAATATGTGAGGGGTCTGGGGTAAGTGGGGGGTAGAGCTGGGTACCTCTGTTCACTTGGATCCCACATCAGGGCAGGCTCAGGTTTTGTAGAGACTGATATTTATATAAATGTTGAGATCACTCCTTTAAAAAAAATAACTAAAATGTGTCACACATGCTTTTTTTCTCTTGAATTTTTATAAGAGTTTATTTGAGCCCAACTTATGAAATAAGTTATGGAAGATGATCTGAGATGCTCCTGAGAATAACAGTTTTGCAACTGTTCTTATATATTTGAAATTAGGAGGACATATTAGGAAGATTGAGAAAGTATGGGGGAGTTGAGTTGTAGAATAGTTAGCAAGATTATGTGCTCTCTTGATGGTTAACACCTCACTCTTGAAATTTCAAAAGCATGTTAACCTATATGGATAAGAACAGTGGGCAGGTCTACCTTAATAGCTTTTATTTATTTATTTATTTATTTATTTATTTATTTATTTATTTATTTATTTTTTACAGAGACAGAGAGTGAGTCAGAGAGAGGGATAGACAGGGACAGACAGACAGGAACGGAGAGAGATGAAAAGCATCAATCATTAGTTTTTCATTGCGCGTTGCAACACCTTAGTTGTTCATTGATTGCTTTCTCATATGTGCCTTGACCATGGGCCTTCAGCAAACCAAGTAACCCCTTGCTGGAGCCAGTGACCTTGGGTTAAAGCTGGTGGGCTTTTCCTCAAACCAGATGAGCCTGCACTCAAGCTGGCGACCTCAGGGTCTCGAAACTGGGTCCTCTGCATCCCAGTACGACACCCTATCCACTGCGCAACCACCTGGTCAGGCAATAGCTTTCATTAAAGAAGATATAGGACTGGGTTGTAGCTACTACCCTATTTTAAGGTACCAATAAGCTACAAAGTTAATATTAATATTTTAGGAAGCTTAAAGAACATTTTTATTAATTTGGGCTAGGCGTACAGAGAGATTTTGTTAATGTGATTTTGTTGGTCAAATAAGTTTGTAAATATGATATATATGTTTGCTTGCTAATAGTTTGAATTGTGTGTGGGGGACAGACTGTAATCAGGCAGGGTCGTTCTAGCCTGACGCTTAGTTTTAAGACTAAGCTTTTCCCCACACCCTTGACTGTTGCATGATGTGGGTGGTGCACTCTTATGAGGAATTCCATTATGCCTCAATAAGTGACTTTGTATCAGAGACTTCATTATTTGTAGATTGGTTTAAAGGATTGGATTTCTATACTATAAGTGGGGCAGACTGCGAGCTTACTCTCTCTTGGTTCCTGAGATTAGCATTAGAGAGGCAAAGTCCATCGAAGCCATTGGCCTATAAGAAGGGCTGTTGGAGCAGCCAAGAGCACGTTGCCCTGCTGTCCAAAACCTGGCTTGAGTAAAATGTCCTTGGTACATATCTGCAAATGAATGGGGGCAGCTTCCCGATGCAGGAGGGCCTGTACTGGAGCTGGGCTCCCCCATCGAGGTCTTTCATTCAAAATCAGGAGTACTGTCCACAAGCAGTGTGTCCATTCAGTAAGGGAGCCAACATCACCCTCCTGTCACAGTCCCTGCTTTAAGGGTCCATTATATCGCTCAGTGATACCAGCAGCCTGGTGTTGGTAGGGAACATGGCACTTCCAGTCCACCCCCAGCTCTTGAGCCCATTGCCTCACCATTGAAACAGTGAAGTGGGTACCATTGTCACTTCCAAGCACCAGCGGTTGCCCATATGCGGCACTCAGGTGGTCCAGAGCCTGTATGACTTTGGTCAGGGTTATGGGTGGGGTAAGCAGCAAGCAGACGGGTGGCAGTATTACACAAGTGATTGCATACTGGTACCCTTCTGACTTTGGTAAGGGTCCAATGATGTCTATCTGCCATTGTGTCAGTAGAACATGATCCTTCTAGATCTGTCCAGGTGACACCAGTGGTCTCCAAGGGTGCTCCTTGGAACATACTGCACATTGCTCACAGGCTTCAAGAACCTCTGCATACGACAGAGGCAAGTTCCACGACTTAACCGTAGCCCACATAGTTTTCTGTCCCGCATGGAGCAGGTGCTGGTGGAGCCACTGTGCCACATCACCTGCAGGTGCAGTCTCCAATCATTGCACCCTTGCCAACGTATCTGCCTTATCATTCCCAGGATGAGCTAGAGGGGAGTGCCCTGTGACATGATATACTGTCACCTGCTTCTGGTATTCTATTTTCCATAAGTCCTGCCACAGCGCCTGACCCCATAGTGGACGGTGCATTACCATCCACTGGTTAATGTGCCAAGTAGCAATCCAAAGGGTCAGTCCATGATAGAGAGCTGAGCTGTCAGTACAGATCACCAGAGCTGAAGATTCATTATGGGCAACTGGCCAAACAGCTCTTAATTCTGCCAATTGGCTGCTTTGGCCTGTACCTGTGTTTGTTCAAATAGTCTCAGTGGCTGGATGGAAAGCTATAGCCATCCATTTGGCAGGTCGGCCCCTGCTGGAACCATCAGTATACCAGACATCCTCGGGTATGGGCACCCGCCCCTCCTGGTAGGGACTGACTTCCGGTTGTGCCTTCTGAGCCCTAGCTGCACCTGACTCTAAGGTCGCATAGGTGACAGGACCCAAGACTTCCTGCAGTTCTGCCCCCAATGGGCTGGTGCTAAGAGCACAGCATTGTTGCAGGCAGGCACCCCACTTGGACAGGGTGGACATTTGGGCCATACCACTATGTGGTTTAGTTGAACAATCTCTCATCCATACTGAATACGGTATGTTGTCTTGACTGTAACTGGTGTTGTGGTTGTAATACTCTCAGTGGCCAGGAGGGCAGCATACACAGCTGCCCGCTGCTTCTCTACTAATGAGTAACGAACTTCAGCACCTTTCCACAATTGGGACCAAAACCCAATAGGTTGCCATAGGTGCTCTGTCTGCTGCCAAAAGCCCCATCCAAACCCCTCTGAGGTTACATGAACATCCAGCTCACAGGGCCTGGCAGGATCAAACACATTCAAGGCCTGTGCCACCTTGACAGCTCTCTTAGCAGCTTCAAATGAACCTTGCGCCTGCTGAGTCCAATCCCAGCGAACCCCCTTTCGAATAAGGTTGTACAAGGGGCGTAGTAACTGAGCCAAATGCGGTATAAATGCTCACCAATACCCCAACAAACCTAAGAATTCCTGTAACTGTTTTATCGTAGTGGGCACAGGGTATTCTTGAATCTTATCTATAACTGCGTCAGGGATAACTTTTGTCTTACCCGACCAGACAACTCCCAAGAATTTAACAGATAACCCAGGTCCTTGTAATTTGTTCTCATTGACTGCCCAGCCACATGCTTTCAAATGGTATATCAGGGTAGGGACTGCTTGCTCCAATTCTGCAAGAGAATCACTAGTTTGCATAATATCATCAATATAATGGTACATGTGAACTGCCTCTGGCTGTTTCCATTTAGCCAGGTCAGCAGCCATCAGCCCATGACACAAGGTGGGGCTATGCAAATAGCCCTGGGGTAACACTGTAAAGGTCCATAGTTTCCCTTCCCAACTGAAGGCAAACTGGTCTTGACTCTATGTAGCTATATCAATAGGGAAAAAAGCATTGGCCAAGTCTGCCACAAAGTGGTATGTCCTCAACTCATGGCTTAGCCGATCCATCATGTTAGCAATCAAGGACACAGCAGCGTGCAAAGGGGGAACAACTTTATTAAGTTCTCTGTAATCTACTGTCATTCTCCAGGTTCCATCTGCTTTGCGCACAGGCCATACCAGAAAGTTGTAAAGACCGTGTGCTGGCCGGATGCTCCCCACCTTTTCTAGTTCAAGGATTGTCCCTGTGACATCTTCATAACCACCTGGCAGGCGGTACTGCTTGGTGTTAGTCATACACCGAGGGATGGGTCATTGCAAAGGGGAATGTGATGCGTGTCCCCGTAACACTGCCTTTACAACCCTGATCTGCAGCCAGAACTCCCCGGTTGTATTTTCCAACCACAGTCCTTGCAAGACATCTACCCCCAAAATATATTCAGGAATAGGACATACATACACTTATATGGCTTAGGAGGCAGTCTTCCTATCCCCAATGGAATAGTTATTGGCTTCACTTGAACAGTTTGGCCCCCATAACCATCAATGGGCACTGGGGTCCCAAGAAACCACTCTGGGTTCCAATAGAGGAGGGAACATTCTGCACCTGTATCCACCAAGGTCAGCGCCTGCGTTACATTGGAAGGAAACCAGTGGATAACCAGTTCCATGTGTGGCCTCCGGTCCCTGCCCATCTCAGTTAGATGGGTCCCTTGGCCCATTTTTTTACTCAAACTGGTACAGTGAGACTTGGGAGTTCTCCTCTCCCTTAGCCGTCTCTATCATATAATCTTATAACCAAGCTTGCCCAAGCTGCAAAAGTTTTATTGGTAGCTTCTGGGGCCTTTCATCTCAGTGGCTGGAACTTCTGTTCTGGTTTAAGCTGCTGCCAAAGCTCCAAAAGAATTTTATTAGACTGGCCATCCAATCTTCCCTTATCTGCTCCAGCCACAATCAAATCTACCCACATCTGCATTCGGGTAACCTTTATAGGCCCATTTCGCTAGTTAGTTGGGGGGCAAGTTAGGCAGCAGCCCTCACTGCTTTCTGATCCTGAGCGGCCTCCAGCGCTCCCAAATCTGCTACCATCTGTGTAACTGCACTGATGGGCTGCCCCACATAGGGACCCAAGATAGCCACAAGTGACCCAAAAATAGCTGACGGGGTGCTAGCAAGGATAAATTCCCTCATTTTTGCTGTAAACACATCCTTGTCTGGCCCACGGGACCCAGGGTTGAAAACAACATTCTTCATACCTAATTACTGAAGAACCTTTTAGTAAAGGTCTCCACTGTAGCACTGCCACTGACTCATTGTCCCTGGCAATTCTCCAGCATTCTGCCAGACCATATGAATGCTGGCCATCACCCATTCTAATAGGGTATGGTCTCCTGGGTGGCCATGGCAGTTCTGAGGACGCTGCCTCAGGAAGGAGTGTGTGGTAATGGCAGCCAATTTCTCCATCTCTGTTGCGGAGAGCATGGTGCTATCTACCCCTATGTCCCATAATCGTAGGTAGTTACCAGGCTACCAGGGATTCAGTAGGTTTTTGCCTAAATTGTGCCCCAACTCGATCAGCTCTGCCTGGGCATAGGGCTGGACCACAGAGTGTTCCATTACCTGGGCAGGAGGCTGTGGCCCCTGAGGGACTCTTAGCTGCTGGGTTTTTACCTTCTTGGCGACCACTGGTTGGGATCTCAGTGTGTGTATGGTAACTTCAGCCTGAGCCTTCTCATCCTCAGAAGAGGAGTTGCAAGTGCCTGCTCCCGCTGACTCAAAGGTAATCCACTCGCTCAGATGTTGCTGCTCCTTTGGTGACCATTTAGGCTCCTGTGGCTGTTGGCTTTGTTATAAAGTACCGTACCCCAGATTCTGAAAGGCACTGCACGTCACTTTATCAAGTACACATGAATTTTGAAGAGTTTTATTGGAGGAAATTTGTTAAATATGCTGGCTGCATATGGCTGACACAGGGCATATCAGGCCCAAATCATGCGTGCTGAGTATATTTCAGGGGCTGGTTAGTGATAGTTATATGAATTTTCCGGAACTCTAACTGCCCTTTTGTTGTCCTACCTGGCTGCCTGACCTCACCCTTACTTACTGGATAATCTCCCCTGAGGCAGAAGAGTTCCAGGAAGCTGATCAATCACCCACAGGAGAAGAGTTCCAGGAAGCCAAAACCGTAAAATCATAAAAGGAAACATAACCAAAACTTTTGACTCAATAACCCCTGAAGCTCTCCCAAACCCTATCAAATTCACCCCTAGTCTGTAACCAGTGCTCTTCTTCCCAGAGAAGTGCCCGGCAGGGTTCCTTTCTTCCTTACAATAAAGCCTGTTACTCTGGTCTTTTCGGACTCCCATGGATTCCAACATTTGGTGCTGAAACCCGGGACGGGATACTGGTTGTCTGGACGATCCCTCTTTGCTGTTCAAACAAAGCCAGGATAAGCAATTGTAGCTCAATTGGCTGGCAATCTAACCCTGTCCTGAACCCCTGCTGGACTAGAAAGGTAAAAAGTTTCTCCCTTCCCCTTCCCCGGTTGGCCTCCAAATTTCTCTCTAAAAACACCCCTTCCTAGTCAGACGGTTTGGACTTTGGACCCCATATCTATGAGTGGTCTGCTTCTACTCCTTTACTGGATGTTGGTCAAATAAGTTTGTAAATATGATATATATGTTTGCTCGCTTGTGACTTATATTGGGTGTGGGGGACAGGCTATAGGCAGGCCAGGTCGTTGTAGCCTAAGGTTTGGTTTTGGGACTAAGCTTTTCCCCACACCCTTGACTGATTGTATGATCTGGGTGGTGCACTCTCATGAGGAATCCAATTATGCCTTGGATAAGTGACTTTGTATCAGAGACTTCCTTGTTTGTATATTGGATTAAGGGATTTTGGTTTTCTACACTATAAAGTGGGACAGACCAGGAGCTTGGACACACAGTTCCTGCTATCACAATTGCAGGGGCTTCCCTGATCCCTTGCCCTTCATGGGAAAAGCTGGTTTTCTGCTTTTCCCTTGTCTTCTTTTGTGGTTTGCCTGTCTTGGTGAGACACCAATAAATAGGATGGCCCCCCATCCTCTGACTCCGCCATTTCTTTATCGTCTGCCCGAATCCAATGGGAACCTGCATGTGAATGGCCACGATGGCGGCTCCTGGCCTTACAACTGGCGTAGTTTCCAGCAGGATTCAGAGATTGGTATGCGGCCACCACCCGTGATGGGTGGGATAGAGTACTGGTTGCTGCTCTGGTTCCCCATGGCTGTCCTTTTAGGGGCCATGGGCTACATGTTTTTTACTCAAGAGGAAACCAAGAGTTCTGTGCGAGAAGCTGCCTGAGGTCAAAAGCTTCAGTGTGAATTGCAAATAGAACGGCAGAAAAGGCTGAATTGGAGCGAGCACTGAAGAAGGAATTACGGGTTCGCGAGTTGCAGTTTACCCTGGAATCTGATCATCTTCACCGGCAGTTGTTGGAGAAACAACTGCGGATTCAAGAGCTCGAGTCTCAGCTTCTGGCCAAAAGCCAGCAGCCACAGGAGCCTAAACGGTCCCCAAAGGAGCAGCAGCATCCGTGCCGGTGGATTGGCTTTGAGTCAACGGGAGCAGGCGCTTGCAACTCCTCTTCTGAGGATGAAAAGGCTCAGGCTGAAGCTGCCATATGCACACTGAGAGCCCGACCAGTTGTCACCAAGAAGGTAAAAACCCAGCAACAAAGAGTCCCTCAGGGGCAGCCACAGCCTCCTGCCCAGGTAATGGAACACTCTGTGGTCCAGCCCTATACCCAGGCAGAGCTGATGGAGTTGGGGGCACAATTTAGGCAGAAACCTACTGAATCCCTGGTAGCCTGGTTACTACGATTATGGGATATAGGGGTGGATGGCATCATGCTCTCCGGAACAGAGATGGAGAAATTGGCTGCCATTACCACACACTCTTCCTTGAGGCAGCGTCTTCAGAACTGCCATGGCAACCCAGGAGACCATACCCTACTAGAATGGGTGATGGCTGCCATTCGTATGGTCTGGCAGAATGCTGGAGAATTGCCAGGGGTAATGAGTCGGTGGCAGTGCTACAGTGAGTTAGTAAAGGTCCTTCGGGAACTAGGTATGAAGAATGCTGTTTTCAACCCTGGGCCTCGTGGGCCAGACGAGGAAGTGTTTACGGCAAAAATGAGGGAATTTGTCCTTGCTAGCGCCCCGTCAGCCCTTTTTGGGTCACTTGTGGCTATCTTGGGCCCCTATGTGGGCAGCCCATCAATGCAGTTACACAGATGGTAGCAGATTTGGGAGAGCTGGAGGCCGCTCGGGATCATAAAGCAGTGAGGGCTGCTACCTATGTTTCCCCCCTCCAACTAACATGGGAAACAGGCCTGTAAAGGTTACCCGAACGCAGATGCGGGTAGACTTGATTGCGGCTGGAGCAGATAAGGGGAAATTGGATGGCCAGTCTAATAAAATTCTTTTGGAGCTTTGGCAGCAGCTTAAACCAGAACAGAAGTTCCAGCCACTGAGACGAAAGGCCCCAGCAGCTACCAATAAAACGTTTGGTGCGCGTACAGCTCGGTTACAAGATTATATGATGGAGATGGCAGAGGGAAGGAGAACTCCCAAGACCCATTGTACCAGTTTGAATAGGAAAAAGGCCGAGGGACCCATCTAACAGGGATGGGTGAGGACTGGAGGCCACATGTGGAACTGGCTATCCACTGGTCCCCTTCCAATGTACAACAGGTGTTGGCCTTGGTGGATACAGGTGCAGAATGTTCCCTTCTCTATGGAAACCCAGAGCGGTTTGCTGGGACCCCAGTGCCCATTGATGGTTATAGGGGCCAAAGTGTTCAAGTGAAGCCAATAACTATTCCATTGGGGATAGGAAGACTGCCTCCTAAGCCATATAAGGTGTATGTGTCTCCTATTCCTGAATATATTTTGGGGGTAGATGTCTTGCAAGGACTGTGGTTGGAAACTACAGCTGGGGAGTTCCGGCTGCGGATCAGGGTTGTGAAGCAGTATTGCGGGGACATGCATCACATTCCCCTTTGCAATTACCCGTCCCTCGGCGTGCGACTAACACCAAGCAGTACCGCCTGCCAGGTGGTTATGAAGAAGTCACAGGGACAATCCTCGATCTAGAAAAGGTGGGGATCATCCGGCCAGCACACAGTCCTTACAACTCCCCAGTATGGCCTGTGCGCAAAGCAGATGGAACCTGGAGAATGACAGTAGATTACAGGGAACTTAATAAAGTTGTTCCCCCTTTGCACGCTGCTGTTCCTTCGATAGCTAACATGATGGATCGGCTAAGCCATGAGTTGGGGACATACCACTTTGTGGCAGACTTGGCCAATGCTTTTTTCTCTATTGATATAGCCGCATAGAGTCAAGACCAATTTGCCTTCAGTTGGGAAGGGAGACAATGGACCTTTACAGTGTTACCCCAGGGCTATTTGCATAGCCCCACCTTGTGCCATGGGCTGATGGCTGCTGACCTGGCTAAATGGAAACAGCCAGAGGTAGTTCACATGTACCATTATATTGATGATATTATGCTAACTAGTGATTCTTTTTCAGAATTGGAGCAAGCAGTCCCTACCCTGCTATCCCATTTGAAAGCATGTGGCTGGGCAGTTAACGAGAACAAATTACAAGGACCTGGGTTATCTGTTAAATTCTTGGGAGTTGTCTGGTCGGGTAAGACAAAAGTTATCCCTGACGCAGTTATAGATAAGATTCAAGAATACCCTGTGCCCACTACGGTAAAACAGTTACAGGAATTCTTAGGTTTGTTGGGGTATTGGCGAGCATTTATACCGCATTTGGCTCAGTTACTAGGCCCCTTGTACAACCTTATTCGAAAGGGGGTTCGCTGGGATTGGACTCAGCAGGCGCAAGGTTCATTTGAAGCTGCTAAGAGAGCTGTCAAGGTGGCACAGGTCTTGAATGTGTTTGATCCTGCCAGGCCCTGTGAGCTGGATGTTCATGTAACCTCAGAGGGGTTTGGATGGGGCTTGTGGCAGCGGACAGAGCGCCTATGGCAACCTATTGGGTTTTGGTCCCAATTGTGGAAAGGTGCTGAAGTTCGTTACTCATTAGTAGAGAAGCAGCTGGCAGCTGTGTATGCTGCCCTCCTGGCAACTGAGAGTATTACAACCACAACACCAGTTACAGTCAAGACAACATACCCTATTGCTGGATGGGTGAGAGATTGGGCATCTAAACCACGCAGTGGTATGGCCCAAATGTCCACCCTGGCCAAGGGAGGTGCCTACCTGCAGCAACGCTGTGCTCTTAGCACCAGCCCATTGAGGGCAGAACTGCAGGAAGTCTTGGGTCCAGTCACCTATGCGACCTTAGAGTCAGGTGCAACTGGGGCTCAGGAGGCAGAACCTGAAGTCAGTCCCTACCAGGAGGGGCGGGTGCCCATCTCCAAGGATGCCTGGTATACTGATGGTTCCAGCAGGGGCCAACCTGCCAAATGGACAGCTATAGCCTTCCATCCAGCCACTGAGACTATTTGGATGGACACCGGTATAGGCCAAAGCAGCCAATGGGCAGAATTAAGAGCTGTTTGGCTAGTTGTCCATAATGAACCTTCACCTCTGGTAATCTGTACTGACAGCTGGGCCGTCTATCGTGGACTGACCCTTTGGATTGCTACTTGGCACATTAACCAGTGGATGGTAATGCACCGTCCACTATGGGGTCAGGCTATGTGGCAGGACTTATCGGAAATAGGACACCAGAAGCAGGTGACAGTATATCATGTCACAGGGCATGCCCCTCTAGCCCATCCTGGGAATGATGAGGCAGATACGTTGGCAAGGGTGCGATGGTTGGAGACTGCACCTGCAGGTGATGTGGCACAGTGGCTCCACCGGCGCCTGCTCCATGCAGGACAGAAAACTATGTGGGCTACGGTTAAGGCTTAGAACTTGCCTGTGTCCTATGCAGAGGTACTTGCAGCCTGTGAGCAATGTGCAGTATGTTCCAAGGAACACCCTCGGAGACCACTGATGTCGCCTGGACAGATTCAGAGGGGTCATGTTCCACTGACACGATGGCAGATAGACATTATTGGACCCTTACCAAAGTCAGAAGGGTACCAGTATGCAGTCACTTGTGTAGATACTGCCACTGGGCTGCTTGCTGCTTACCCTGCTCGTAACCCTGACCAGAGGGCAGTCATACAGGCTCTGGACCGCCTGAGTGCTGCATACGGGCGACCGCTGGTCCTTGAAAGTGACAATGATACCCACTTCACTGGTTCAATGGTGAGGCAATGGGCTCAAAAGCTGGGGGTGGACTGGAAGTACCATGTTCCCTACCACCCCCAGGCTGCTGGTATCATTGAGCGGTATAATGAACTCTTAAAGGAGGGACTGCGACAGGAAGGGGGCACCGGCTCCCTTACTGGATGGACACGCCGCTTATGGACAGTACTCCAGATTTTGAATGAGCGACCTCGACGGGGGAGGCCAGCTCCAGTAGAGGCCCTCCTGCATTGGACAGCTGCCCCCATTCAGTTGCAGATACGCACCAAGGATATTTTACTCAAGCCAGGTTTTGGACAGCAGGGCAACGTGCTCTTGGCTGCTCCAACAGCCCTTCTTAAAGGACAATGGCTTCAATGGACTTGGCCCTGGACTGTACAGGCCCCCCATCTGAGATGGGTGGCCTTGTTGGCACCATGGGGAAAGGGGCTAGAGGTGGACCTCCAGTTAACTCCTTGGGCAACCAGCACCTGGCCACCTAGGGTAGAAGTGTATTATCCCTTGAGCGCTCAAGGGGCAGCATTTTGAAGGGCACCTTTGTAATTTCTTTATGGCCAATAATGAGTTATCCTATTTTACTACACATAGAACCAGCAGATGCTGGTGTATTGGCCAATAAGGTTTGGTATGCCTGCGCAGGGCGGCCTCTGGTGCCAGCTACGGTGCTGTCTGCAGACAAAACTCTGGCCTGTATTCTGCCAAAGGGAAAGGATTTGCCCCTCTTGGTGCCACTGACCGCTTTCTCATTTCACCCATAGTTTTTGATCTGTTGATCCTATTGCTGTAGTTGGTACTATTTCTGTTTACGCAATGTATCCCACTCCTTGCACAGTGACCATCATGGAAGATGCCTGTGGTTTAGATTGTAAAGCGAGCAAAAGGGGTGGAATGTTGGTCAAATAAGTTTGTAAATATGATATATATGTTTGCTCGCTTGTGACTTATATTGGGTGTGGGGGACAGGCTATAGGCAGGCCAGGTCATTGTAGCCTAAGGTTTGGTTTTAGGACTAAGCTTTTCCCCACACCCTTGACTGATTGTATGATCTGGGTGGTACACTCTCATGAGGAATCCAATTATGCCTTGGATAAGTGACTTTGTATCGGAGACTTCCTTGTTTGTATATTGGATTAAGGGATTTTGGTTTTCTACACTATAAAGTGGGACAGACCAGGAGCTGGCTCACACAGTTCCTGCTATCACAATTGCAGGGGCTTCCCTGATCCCTTGCCCTTCATGGGAAAAGCTGGTTTTCTGCTTTTCTCTTGTCTTCTTTTGTGGTTTGCCTGTCTTGGTGAGACACCAATAAATAGGATGGCCCCCCATCCTCTGACTCCGCCATTTCTTTATCGTCTGCCCGAATCTAATGGGAACCTGCATGTGAATGGCCACAATGGCGGCTCCTGGCCTTACACTGGACTTCTACAAAAGTCTAGGCATGCCTAGCCAGACCCCTCTCCTATGTCCTGAAATGTCAGCCTTGGGGTGACGACCTCTTGTCTGAGACTCTCTTTCTACAGAAATTTTCTCCTCTCGGAACTGTGACTGAAGGTGGGGACGACCCCTTCTCTCACCAGTCTCCTCTGCTGTGGGCTCCTCTCAGTCCAAACCGTCCAGCCAGGCTCCCCTTGGAACATGGGCTCCTCCCAATCTCAGGCCTCAGAGACTACTCCTCTACTCCGTCGGGACTCACTCTACTCTCTGAGGTTCACAGTTTGGGAGGTTTCTACTCAATGCAGCCTGCCTCTACAGACTTCCTTGAAAGTCTAGGCACCTAGCCAAATTGCTTTCTACTACCATTACAATACCCTATTTTGACAACTTTTGCCACCAAACGGGGAGGACATCAGAGATTCCTTACATGCAGGTTTTTCTTCTCCCTTTGCTCCTGTCCTTAATCTCTATACCACTTGTTCTACACACAGGCCGGTTTTTGGCCAAAGAAACCTCACCTAAAACCTCTGCTCCTATTTCCTTCTCCACAGACTCCCAACTCTGTCTCTCTCCTGCCTGACAACTGGGGGCACCCCTTTCTCGGGACTTCTCTCTGGTCCCTCTGCAGACCTCTTCCTTGGTTCTCTTCCCTCCGAGAGCCCCCTTTCCTCCCTTCACAAAATCCAGTTCTCGTTCACTTGCAAATACCAATCTCTCTTTCTGCTCTCCTGCTGGCCAGGGGCCCCTCCCTTCTCCACTGTGTTCTTCATCCCTTCCCCCCTCCTTAGAAGCTGTGGCTTCATCAGTATTTTACCCATCCTCCCATGCCACTAACTTCGGCTACAGCTATGCCCTTCTCCCCCTTGTCCTCTCCCCTCTCTTCAGAGCTATAAATCTTTTTGACTCCTCTGACCACGTGGTGCCACCACTGATACTTCAAATTCCTCCTCCTTCTCCTCCTCTTCCTCCTGCAAATTCTGACCCTCCTTCTTTACATCCAGCTATTCACACTGTCCATTTGTTTGTTTCTCTCTTCTTCCCCTCTATGCTGGCAACTTCCTGTTGTATCAAAAAACTCATAAAAGCAGAATTATGTATTAAGCTATGTGAGTAAGTAATCTGTCTTTTCTCTTTGTTTGTCAGAAAATATCTCTAATATAATTTAAATTGAAACAAGTAAAGCATGCTCATTTAAATTCCTTAATTCATAATATATATAAAGTCTTTTTTTAATGTGTAACTGTGTCTGTTTCTAAGGCCTTAGACCAATAATTACTCACCTCTTAAATCAAGGCTTACTCATCCCCATGGACTCTCCCTGCAATACCCCCATTCTTCCTGTTTGAAAAACCTTCAGGGGGGCCATGGCCGGTTGGCTCAGCGGTAGAGCGTCGGCCTGGCATGCGGGGGACCTGGGTTCGATTCCCGGCCAGGGCACATAGGAGAAGCACCCATTTGCTTATCCGCCTCCCCCTTCCTCTCTGTCTCTCTCTTCCCCTCCCGCAGCCAAGGCTCCATTGGAGCAAAGATGGCCCAGGCGCTGGGGATGGCTCCTTGGCCTCTGCCCCAGGCACTGGAGTGGCTCTGGTCATGGCAGAGCGACGCCCCGGAGCGGCAGAGCGTCGCCCCTGGTGGGCGTGCCGGGTGGATCCCGGTCGGGCGGATGCGGGAGTCTGTCTGACTGTCTCTCCCCGTTTCCAGCTTCAGAAAAATACAAAAAATAAAAAAATAAAAAAATAAAAACAAAAAACAAAAAAACCTTCAGGGGCTTATCGCCTCATACAAGACTTACGCCTAATCAATGAGGCAATAGTTCCCCTCCATCCAGTAGTCCCTAATCTCTAAAATTACTGTCACAATTTCCTCAAACTCCACTCACAGTCCTAGACCTCAAGAATGCCTTCTTTACCATTCCTCTACACCCTGACTCTTGCTTTCTGTTTGCATTTACCTGGATTGACCCAAACACTAATGCAGCCCAGCAACTTACATGGACTGCCTTACCCCAGAAGTTCAGAAACAGCCCACACCTGTTAGGGCAGGCACTAGCTAAGGATTTAGCAGCATGCAATCTCAAAACTAGTACTCTCTTACAATATGTAGATGACCTACTCCTCTACAGCCCCTCCCTGCCTGCCTCAAGGAGACACACCGCCACCCTTCTTAACTTCCTTACTGTGAAGGGATATCGTGTCTTCTCTGCTAAGGCTCAACTTCACTCTTAATCTGTAGTCTATCTGGGCATCACCTTAACCCCCTCCACCTGAAGTCTCATGCTAGATTGAACTCAGACCCTCCGCAGTCTCCAACAACCTACTACCACAAATCAAATCCTTTCATTCCTTGGTCTAATAGACTTCTTTAAACACCTGATTCCCAATTTTGCTCTCTTAGTCAAGCCCATCAGTGAGATCTTCTGAGCATAGCTTTTAAAGTGTATAATGGCCAAGGAAGTAACAGAATAGGCAAATAAAGCCCAAAGGAAGTCAGGAAATACCAGCTTTTGGCATATGCTCTTAAAGGCTCCAGCGCCCTAAAGCTTCATAGGATTCTATTAGGGCCCTGTCCCAGAGTGGAAAGAAAGGTCATTGAACTGAAGCCTGCCAGGCTTCCCGGCCCCACCAGTTGACACACCTTTGCTCTGGAAAGAGGGACACAAGAAGGTAAGCTGCCCCCCTTGCTCCATGGAGGGAGGGTTCAGTCTCTTCCAGCCCTGCTCCAGCTACCTGTGACCTGACCTTGCCCAGCATGCTGGGAATTACCACTGAAGGCCCAAGGACATTGTTCAGGAGCCTAAGGTATTTCTTCCAAGTAGCAGATAAACTGATATCATTTCTTGTAAACACAAGGACCATCTACTATGCCTTGCCTGAATAGTTAAATTTTTTTTATCCCTTAAAAATCTCTACTGTGGGTACTGACAGTCTGAATTTTTTGCTTTATTTAATGTATAGTATCTCCTTTATTCCTCTTGTCTCAATGCCCCATGCCTATTGTAGGCTGGGACTTGCTGCTAATTCCAGCTAGAAGCAGTGGTCACTAGGACTTAAACTCTAACTACAAAGTGTAGAAATGTAACCACCCTTTCCCTAAGGACTTGCTGGATTTATAGGTTACTGAGAAAACTGTTCAAAGACTGTCCAAGGGTCGCAACAGAGCGACGCCCCGGATGGACAGAGCATCACCCCTTGGTGGGTGTGTCGGGTGGATCCCGGTCGGGCGGATCCCGGTCGGGTGCATGCGGGAGTCGGTCTGACTGCCTCCCCATTTCCAGCTTCAGAAAAATACAAAAAGAAAAAAAAAGACTGTTTAAGAGACACTTCCAACATTACATCACCCAAGGACTGACTTTCACGTGGACAGGTCCACACACTGTGATCCTGACAACTCCCACTGCTGCTAAAGTAGAAGAATGGCATGCCTTACTCCAACCAGCTTCTGGTTTGTGGTTGAAGTTGAAGGTTTATTTCCTGCAGGCTCAAATGAGAGAAATCTCCAGGATTACCTACAAACAAATGCTTTTACAACCCCTACTCCAATTACCCCAAGGCGGGGTTCATGAAGGAGGCTCCCAATAGGGATTACAGCAGGAAGTAGCTCCATAAGATGGCTGGTCCGAGACAAACCTCCTTCCTGCCCCCATACCCTTTCCTTCCTCCCACGTCTTTTCCTTTTTATCATACCACAGAGTTGAGAAATGATAGAGATATGAATTTACCAGAACTCTGACTGCCCTTTTGTTGTCCCACCTGCCTGCCCGACCTCACCCTTACTTACTGGATAATTGCCCCTGAGGCAGAAGAGTTCCAGAAAGCTGAAATTGTAAAACCATAAAAGGGAACATACCAGAACTTTTGACTCAATACCCCCTCAGGTTCTCCCAAAACCTATAAAATTCACCCCTAGTTTATAACCAGTGCTCTTCTCCCAGAAGAAGTGCCCAGCAGGGTTCCTTTGTTTCATTCAATAAAGCCTGTTACTCTGGTATTTTCAGACTCCCATAGATTCCAACAGTTATATTCCCTTTGACCACATGTAAGGCCGGGAGCCGCCATCATGGCCGTTCACATGCAGGTTCGCATTGGATTCAGACAGTCGGTAAAGAAACAACGGAGCCACAAACTGGTGGGCCATAGTCTTTAATCCTAGCTTGCACCTGGCGGGCAAGTAAAAACATACACTGGGCTCCAAAACCCACTCACATTCAGTGCTCACAAAGCTACTGACTTAATCCAAGTTTTCTAGAATCAAAGGTTTCTAGCTCACCAGACTTATTCACCTCTGTTCCCCATCTCCTTCCTTCTCCCTGAACAAACTCTGCACTAACTGACTTCTCACTCAACACTCCACCATCTTGGCTGCCTCTCCTGGCCCTTCCACGTGGCCTTTCTCTGCTCTCTCCTCTCTGCTCTCTCCTCTAATCATAATCTCAGGAACCAAGAGCAAGCTCCTATTCTGCCCCTATTTTATAGTGTAGAAATTAAAACCTTTAATCCAATATACAAAATAGGGAAGTCTCTAATACAAAGTCACTTCTCTGAGGCATGATTGGATTGTACCACCCCACATCAAAAAGGGTGGGAAAGGCTTAATCCCAAAACTAAGCCCCAGGCTACAAGGAGTCTCAACACACATTAATATCACCTGGGCAACGGCTTCCACTTGGGCAGCGTCATCTTTAACAAAGTGAGCATAATACATTTTATCTGCCCAACAATCCACCCTATGCTCACTTTACTACCCACAGTCTACATCACCGGCATCCCTGTGCAAGGAAATTAGCACATTACACAAGTTACAACAGCACAAATCATACAGTTTCAACAATTACAAAGTACATTTCACCAGTCTCTAAGCACTTTGCCAAAAGTACAAAATGTCCTCGGCCTTCTTTCTAGCCATGGGAAAAGCTTCCCGGGGCAGGGGAGTGCTTGCAGCAAAGCCACCCCCTACCCCCATCAGGGTATTTCACATTGTCCAAAATCCGTAAACCGTAAGTCCATCCAACAAAGGAGTCAGTGCCCACTCCGGTCGTAGTCCAGGAAATCAGTCCACGCACATGGGGTGTCAGCCACCCCCCTCATTCCTGCCGTCCTGGCAGGTCTTACACTGTCCCAAAGAGGGGCACGTGGCAATGGCAGTCAGCATTTCCATCTCTGCTCTGGAGAACATGTCCAGCCCTATGTCCCAAAATCGCAGACCTACCGGGGCCACAGTAGGTGCTCCTTCCAGCTGGGCTCTCACCTTATGGAGACTGTGGATTGCAACTCCAGCCCAATTCTCCTCATCTTCCAAAGAGGAACTGAAAACATCAGCTCCCGCTGCCGGGCTCGAACCCCGGGCCACTGCTGCCTTCTGCTCCGTAGACCTTGCAGCTCCGGACCCGGCCTCAGCTTCAGCTTCAGACTCAGCCCCGGCCTCCTGCCGCTGCTGGCTCTCCACAACATCCAGGGCAATCTGCAACTCATGAACCTGTGAATTCTCCTCCAGTACCTGATCCATTTCCAGGCGAATCTCGCAAACCTGGTCGGCCTCCTCCTCCAGTGCTTCCTCCAGCTCCAGGGTCAGCAACGGTTTCTCCCGCGTTTGCTCCAGCTCCTTCAACTGCTTGGTTTGCAGGTCCTGGGCAGCCTCTTCCACAGAGCTCTCGGTTTCCTCACGCATGGCTATAAAAGTCAGAGAGGCTACAATCCCCAAAAGGACAGCCATGGGGAACCCTAACATTAGTCAGTCCTCTACTCCACCACTCAAGGGCTCCTTGCCGATCTGTATCATATCCTGCCACAGACTACGCCAAATGTAAGGCCAGGAGCCGCCATCGTGGCCATTCACATGCAGGTTCGCATTGGATTCAGACAGTCGGTAAAGAAACAACGGAGCCACAAACTGGTGGGCCATAGTCTTTAATCCTAGCTTGCACCCGGCGGGCAAGTAAAAACATACACTGGGCTCCAAAACCCACTCACATTCAGTGCTCACAAAGCTACTGACTTAATCCGAGTTTCCTAGAATCAAAGGTTTCTAGCTCACCAGACTTATTCACCTCTGTTCCCCATCTCCTTCCTTCTCCCTGAACAAACTCTGCACTAACTGGCTTCTCACTCAACACTCCACCATCTTGGCTGCCTCTCCTGGCCTCTTCCACATGGCCTTTTTCTGCTCTCTCCTCTCTGCTCTCTCATCTAATCATAATCTCAGGAACCAAGAGCAAGCTCCTATTCTGCCCCTATTTTATAGTGTAGAAATCCAAACCTTTAATCCAATATACAAAATAGGGAAGTCTCTAATACAAAGTCACTTCTCTGAGGCATGATTGGATTGTACCACCCCACATCAAAAAGGGTGGGAAAGGCTTAATCCCAAAACCAAGCCCCAGGCTACAAGGAGTCTCAACACACATTAATATCACCTGGGCAATGGCTTCCACGTGGGCAGCGTCATCTTTAACAAAGTGAGCATAATACATTTTATCTGCCCAACACCACATAAATCAGGGGTCGGGAACCTATGGCTCGCAAGCCAGATATGGCTCCTTTGATGGCTGCATCTGGCTCACAGACAAATCTTTAATAAAAAAAAAAAAATTAAAAATATAAAACATTCTCATGTATTACAATCCATTCTTTTCCTACCCCTCATGTTCATGGTTGTGGGTGACTGGAGCCAATCATAGCTGTCCTCCAAGACAACACCAAATTTTTATTCGATGATGCGTAATGTACATGGGTTGTTGTATGGCTCTCATGGAATTACATTTTAAAATATGTGGTGTTTATGGCTCTCTCAGCCAAAAAGTTTCCCGACTCCTGACGTACAAGTTGGGGGGCATGACAGCATGACACAATCATTAACAAGAAAATAACATTTAATAAGATTTACATTACATTAACAAGATTAACATTTGTCTAGGGAATTTACAAGAAACATGAAAACTTTCAAGGTAATATAATCAAAGTCATTCACAAATACCTTTAGTATCTATCTCTCTTCCTTTGCCCAGAGGTACACGTTAATCTCAGATTCTAGGAAGGGAGGGAGAGCTAGGATCAGTGTAGGATGGTATGTTAAATCTTGCCTCTTATTGCAAGCAAAGGGAGTTCTTCAGATAACCTAAATCTCTTCAGAGAATTTAAAACCAAATGATTCTTATAAGTTAAGGAACCTCCACATTCCTTTTCCTCCATTTTCCAAAGAAAAGACAGGAAAGCCTGACCTTTTCTCTCAGAATATTAATATTAATATGCAGCTTTTTGGTATCTTACAACAGCTTTTGGCCAGAAGCTGAAACTCGAGCTCTTGAATTCATAGTTGTTTCTCTAACAACTGCTGGTGCAAACGTTCAGCTTCCAGGGCAAACTGCAACTCGGAACTAGTAATTCCTTTTCCAGTGCTCGCTACAATTTCAGCCTTTTCTGACATTCGATTTGCAATTCATACTGAGGCTTTCGACCTCAGGCAGCTTCTTGCACAGAACTCCCAGTTTCCTCTTTAGTAGAAAACACGCAACCCTGGCCAGATGGCTTGTTTGGTTAAAGTGGCCTCCCAATAGGCAAAGGTTGCTGGTTCAGCCCCTGGTCAGGGTACATACAGATGCATATCGATGGTTCTGTCTCTGCCTCCCTCTTCCCCTTTTTCTCTCTCTAAAAATCAATCAATAAATATAAATTTAAAAAAAATCCAACAAAAAACACACAGCCCATGGCCACTAAAAGGACAGCCATGGGGAGCCTGAATAGCAACCAGCTTTCTACCCCACCCCTCAAGGGTGGCGGCCCCGTACCGATATCTGAATCCTGCTGCAAATGACGCCAGTTGTAAGGCCAGGTTCCCACTGGATTTGGGCAGACAGTAAAGAAATGGGAGAGTTGGAGTATGGTGGGTGTTGGTCAAATATGTTTTTAAATATGATATATCTGTTTGCTCACTATTTGCTCGCTTATACTTTGTATTGAGTGTGGGGGACAGGCTGTAGGCAGGCCAGGTCATTATAGCTTAAGGCTTAGTTTTAGGACAAAGCTTTTCACCAAACACTTGACTGATTGCATGATGTGGAGTGGTACACTCTCATGAGGAATCCCTTTATGCCTCAGATAAGTGACTTTGTATCAGAGACTTCCTTGTTTGTGTATTGGATTAAAGGTTTTTGGTGTCTACACTATAAAGTGGGGCATACTGGAAGCTTGCTATCTCAGTTCCTGCTATCACCATTGCAGGGGTCTCCCTCATCCCTTGCCCTTCATGGGAAAAGCTGGTTTTCTGCTTTTCCGTTGTCTTCTCTTGTGACTTGCCTGTCTTGGTGAGACACCAATAAACAGAATGGTCCACCATCCTCCGACTCTGCCAATTATTTACTGTCTGCCCGAATCCAATGGGAACCTGCATGTGAATGGCCATGATGGCAGTTCCTGGGCTTGCAGTGGGCCAAGCAAGCCTAGACTCAACCAGCTCTGCAAACAAAACACCCAAACACACAGACATAATGAGAAGACAGAGAAGTGCAATCCAAATGAAACCACAAGTAAAAAATCCAGGAAATGAACTGAGTGATATGGAAATAACCAAACTTCTGGATGCAGAGTTCAAAATAATGATTGTAAGGATGCGTAGGAATCTTAGAACAACAATGGATGGTCATTACAAACACCTAAATAAAGAAATAGCAAGTATAAAAAAGGATATTGAAATATTAAAAAAGAATCAGTTGGAGATGACAAATACAATATCAGAAATGAAGACCACAATGGAAGGAATTAAAAACAGGATGGATGGAGCTGAGGATCAAATCAGTGAGTTGGAGGACAACTGGATTGAAGGCATGAAAACAGAGAAGAAAAAAGAAGAGACTCAAAAAGTCTGAGTAAACTCTTAGAGAGCTCTGTGACAACATGAAGAGAAATAACAACCGCATCATAGGGGTTCCTGAAAAAGAAGAGAAAGAACAAGGGATAGAGACTTTCTTTAATCATATCAGAGCTGAAAACTTCCCTGAATTAATGCAGGAGAAATTCTCACAAGTCCAAGAAGTACAGAGAACTCTATTAAAGAGAAACCCAAAGAAACCTACACCAAGACACATCATAATTAAAATACCAAAGCTAAATGAGAAAGAGAAAATATTAAAAGCTGCTAGAGAAAAAAAGGCTATTACCTACAAAGGAGCCCCCATAAGGATGACATCCAACTTCTCAACAGAAACACTTGAGGCCAGATGGGAATGGCAAGAAACATTCAAAGTAATGCAGAACAAGAACCTACAACCAAAGAAACAGCAGATGTATTGGAAACACTAGATCAACTCAATTTAATAGATATCTTCAGAACCTTTCACCCTAAAGCAGCAGAATATACATTCTTTTCATGTGCTCATGGTACATTCTCTAGGATAGACCACATGTTAGGGCACAAAAAGCGGTCTCAACAAATTTAAGAAGATTGAAATCATATCAATCACTTTCTCTGACCACAATGGCATGAAACTAGAAATCAACCACAAGAGAAAAACTCAAAAATTCTCAAACACATGAAAACTAAATAGCAGGTTGTTAAATAACGAATGGATTAAGAGTGAGGTCAAAGAAGAAATAAAAAAATTCCTAGAAACGAATGATAATGAGCATACAACAACTCAAAATTTATGGGACACAGCAAAAGCTGTACTGAGAGGAAAGTTCATAGCACTACAGGCACACTTTAAGAAGCTAGAAAAAGCTCAAATAAATAACTTAACCCTGCATCTAAAAGAAAATTCTCTGGCCAACTGACATGGACTAGACTGCCCCCAGTCTTCAAAAACTCTCCTAGTATCTTTTTTTTAAATTATTATTATTATTTTTTGTATTTTTCTGAAGCTGGAAACGGGGAGAGACAGTCAGAGAGACTCCAGCAAGCGCCCGACCGGGATCCACCCGGCACGCCCACCAGGGGCGATGCTCTGCCCACCAGGGGGCGATGCTCTGCCCCTCTGGGGCATCGCGCTGCCACGACCAGAGCCACTCTAGTGCCTGGAGCAGAGGCCAAGGAGCCATCCCCAGCGCCCGGGCCATCTTTGCTCCAATGGAGCCTTGGCTGCGGGAGGGGAAGAGAGAGACAGAAAGGAAGGAGGGGGAGTGGAGAAGCAAATGGGCGCCTCTCCTATGTGCCCTGGCTGGGAATCGAACCCAGGTCCCCCGCACGCCAGGACGACGCTCTACCGCTGAGCCAACCAGCCAGGGCCGGAAGGAGGTATATTTTAAGAAAGAGACAGCTCTGTCAAAACTGCACCATCCATGGGTGCAATCCCTTAGAGCTAACCATAACCAATTCCCTAAACCCCCATTGGAAAGACGGAGAAGTGCTAACACTTGGTATTGACGGGAAGGGGTAGATCCCATTGTTCCAATTCTTCTCAGAGGCCAGATACTAAACCACCCAGTTCGAGCCTTCCAAGTATATAAGTCTTTCTATGAAGTAGCAGTTAGACCCCTACCACCATCACGCCAACAACTAAGAATTTATTCCTCAGGATGGCTGAGGGAATAGCCCATTCCCTAAGTGTCACCTCTTGCTATGTATGTGGGAGAACTCTAACAGGGAACAGTTGGCCATGGGAAGCCAAAGAATTAGTCCCCACTGAAGCTAGGTCAAATGTATCAATCCTCCACATCTCAGATGACAGCCAATGGATTCTAAAACATGCTACTATAGGGCAGTACTGCTTAGCCAGAGGAGGAGGAGGAGATCTGACTGAATCAGCTGGGGAATGGACTTGCCTTGGGCAACGGTATTATAATGCCGCCTCCAAGCAGAGTGTGTGGTGGGGAAACCAGATGGAGAGGAACCCACTGGCCAGGTTCCCAGAGCTAACTGGAGCCTGGCAGGACCCAGGCAGGACCAGACACTGGATAGCACCATGTGGACTTTACTGGATCTGTGGGAGCAGAGCTTATACCTGTCTCCCAAATAACTGGGAAGCTCTATAATAGATATGATAAAACTCTCCTTTTTCTTCTTGTCTCTGAAAACAGGGGAACTACTTGGTTACCCAGCCCCACTGCCTTACAATGGGTAAAGAGAGAACTCCAAATAGGAGACTGGAAAGATAATGAATGGCCCCCAGAGCAGATAATCCAATGCTATGCACCTGCCACCTGGGCACAGGATGGATCTTGGGGATATACCGTACCCCCATTTACACCGAATTATCCTACTGCAGGCAGTTTTAGAAATCATTACTAATGAGACTGGGAGAGCCCCAATTCTCCTTGCATATCAGGAAACTCAGATGAGAAACTTCATCTACCAAAACAGGTTAGCACTAGATTATCTATTAGCTGCAGAAGGAGGAGTATGTGGGAAATTCAATCCCACTAATTGTTGCCTGCAGATAGATGACCAGGGCCAGGCAGTTGAGGACCTTGTCAGGAAGATGGCAAAACTGGCACATGTGCCTGTGCAAGTCTAGCATGCCTGGAACCCTGGTAGCCTTTTTGGAGGGTGGTTCTCAGCCTCTGGTGAGCTTAAGGCCCTAATAGGAGCAGTTTTACTGCTCCTAGGAACTTGTGTAATAGGTCTGTGTCTGTTGCCACTACTAATGAACAGCATAAAGAGCATGACAGTAATCACGGTGCAATGATGAACAATGGATTAATGATCCTCCAAGGTATTCACTCGCCCTTTCCCTAGAGAGGAGAATGAGCCAAGAATTTGACTCATGGTATAAAACCAGTGGGGAATGTAATAAGGAACCAAGAAACTGCAAAACTGTTAATATTAGTATTTAAAAAAAGAACAAGAAGAAGAGGATACAGGGGCAAAAGTCAGTCATAGTTACAGTTTAACTATTTCATATAGTTCTCTGGAAGGGCAGATGCCACTTGCTAGAAAGGGCAAAGAAGATAAAACCTATCTTAAAGCCTTTAGGAGACAATGCTTATGTACCTTAATTCCTACACTGATCCTAACTCTCCGTCCCTTCCTGAACTCATGAGAGTGACGTATACCTCTAGATGAAGGGATCATGAGCCCACTCGCCTTGCTTGAAAAATTTCTGTTCTGTAATCTTTTATATGCTTTCTAATAATCATCCTGAAAGTCTTTATAAGTGCAAAACTTGTAAACTAAGCAAGCGGGGACTAGCTCATTAGGTTGCCTAATAAACTAGACCCAACACTCTTAGCAAAGGTAATTTCATTTAGCTTCTCTCCTTAACCTAAGCTAAACATTTCATTTCCCACTGTTGTGGCAACAAGGATGGGTGGGAGACACTGGGAGATTTGGGAATGTCTCTGTCAAGTATGTGAAACATTTATCACTACTGTGTTATCTTGTGGTCTTGATGTGGCAACGTTTTCTCCTTTTAATAGATTCTATAGATAAATGTTGTAAGCTTATTAGTAAGTGACTTTTGTACCATGCTCCCTGTCCTTTCTCCCCCAACCAGCATGTGATTTCTATCTCTACAAAAGCAGCATGAGGTCTATGATTTGGGCTGCACGATTTGGGTTAGCTATATCCCATGTGTGTTTCTGGCTTATTAATAAAGCTCCTCCTGATATTTTTCCTATAAGTTATTTTGGTGTCTCTATGTAACCCGCGGATTTTACTATTTTATAACACTTCCTGCTCTCTGATCTCATGTTCCAGCTTCTAGCAGCTGAAGCAGAGCATGCAGTAAGAGAAGGAAGTAATCCCAAGGAAGGGTCCTGACCCTCCAGCCTGGAGATGCCGCTGTCCTCCCTGCAGTGACCAGCTAGGAGCCTGGGGGTGTGCAGGCTGATACGTGCGACCAAAATCCTCGAGCCTTCTCCTACCCACACAATCTAGTCTGACTTCCTCCTCATGTCCATGAAGCCCCCAATTCAAGTTTTCTCACTTCAAAATTTCCCCGGAGCATGAGTGGTTTTGGTTAACTCCTTCCTTTTCTTGATTTGCATCATGTACAGATTCTGAACTAAAAATCCCTTTTCTCATTAGCCCTTCAGTGGTTTTAAGATTTACAATGCAATTGGCCATTTCTGTTTTTCGTTGGGAAGGTCGGTGTCAGAAGCTAACAAAATCTTTGGAGATGCTTCTCATTACTTTTCTGCGTATTTATTTATAAAACTTTATTTGATTTATTGGGGTGACATTGGTTAATAAAATTATATAGGTTTCAAACATGTTTTTGTTTCTATTTTAATTCATGTCTTTTGTGAAATGTCCCAGGCTCTTGACTTTAAATATTATCTGGATGTTGACTGTACCAATTCGTCTGTCAAGCAAGAATGTTTTCCTGAACTCATATATCGACACCCTCTGCTAGTTCTCCACTGTGGTGTCTACTATGCATCTGAGCCCAACATGTACTAACTGAATTCACAGTTCTCTTCTTTACAAAATCTCTTAAAATATTTCCCTCTCCAGCTTCATGTCCAAAACATTAGCATTGTTCTTGGCCTTGCTCTCTCAATGTGCCTCTGATCTTTGATAATACAACTAGCCCATCTGACTCTCACCAGCTCCACTGGCCCACCCAGACCCCAGCACCCTCATCTACATCCGGGGCACGCAACAGCCCCCCACCAGGAGTGGGTGTTTGGGCTCAGCACAGCCAGCAGAGAGATCAGGAGAAAACAGATCAGATCCTGTCCCTTCTCTGCTTGAGCCCTGAACTGCCATCTCAGCTGTGATAATGTGATTTATAATAAAATAAGTATGTTTGGTTTTTTCCCATTTCTGGCACAGAGCTTCTAAAAGCCTTCTAATTTCACCTAAATGGTGAAAACACTAAAGATGTCAAGTTAATGAGGTGACTTTGGAAAACACCTAAGAATGGGTGCTGGTTGCCATGGGAACCAACCATGTGAATAGGGAATTGGAATTTTCAGATCCAGCACCCTGGCCGAAAGTTGAATCAATCACCGATGGCCCAGAATTGAATCCATCATGCCTACGTAATAAAGCCTCCATAAAACCCAAAAGGATGGGGTTCAGAGAGCTTCTGGGTTGGTGAACACGTGGAGATGCAGGAGGACGTGGAAGCCCCACCCCTGCCCCACACCTTGTCCTGTACATCTCGTCCATCTGCCTGTTAGTTTTTTATTCTTTAATATCTGCTTATAATAAACCAGTGATCCAGCAAGTAAATGTGTTTCCTGAGTTCTGTGAGTCATTCTAGGAAATTAATTGAACCCAAGGAGGTGTCATGGGAACCTCTGATCTATATAGCTGGTGGTCAGAAGCACATTGGACAACCAGAACTTGCAACTGGCATCTGATCTGAAGTGTGTGGGGGGCAGTCCTGTGGGTCTGAGCTCAGGTCCTGTGGGATCTGAGGCTTTCCCCAGGGAGAGAGTGTCCGAGTTGAGTTCACTGCTTGGTGATGTGGAAACAAGAACACACATGAGAACTGCTGCTGGAATCGTAACAACTCATACACAGTGATGGCTACTTCTAGATGTCAGCTTGACGGACTGGACCACGGGGTGCACAGACACTTAGTCAAACATTATTCTGGGAGTTTCTGTTAGGGTGTTTTAGGATGAGATTAATATTATTTATTAATTTTTAATTGAATTTTATTGGGGTGATGCCGGTTAAAATAATTATATAGTTTTAGGTACCCAGTTGTACAATATATCCTTATATATCATGTTGTGTTTAACCCCCACCCCCTCAAGTCAAGTCTTCATCCATCACCATTTTTCCCACCGATACTCTCATCCCCACCTCTCCCCCTCCCGGATAATCACACCCTGTTGCGCATCATCTTGAGTTTTTATTTCTTTTTTGCTCTATCCTTCCACCTCCCTCACCAACCCCTTTCACCCTCAATACTTGTCAGACTGCCTTCTATGTATGGGCGTGTCTCTATTTTGCCTGTTAGTTCATTTTGTTCACTAGATTTCACATATGAGTAAAATCATGTGGTACTTATCTTTCTCTGATTGGCTTATTTCCCTTAGCTAAAAGATCTCCAAGTGCATCGATGCTGTTGCAAAAGGTAAGGTTTTCTTCTTTTTTATGACTGCATAATATTCCATTGTGTAAATGAACCACGGTTTTTTTATCCACTTATCTGTTGATGGGCACTTGGGCTGTATCCAGATCTTTCTGTTTTTTAGTGAGAGGAGGGAGATAGACAGACTCCCACATGTGCCCCACCAAGATCCACCCAGCAACCCCCATCTGGGGCCAATGCTCAAGTCAACTGTGCTATCCCTCAGCACCCACTGCTTGAACCAATCAAAGCACTGGCTACAAAAGGGGAAGAGAGACAAGGAGGGGGAGAGAGGGGGAGAGAAACAGATGGTCATTTCTCATGTGTGTCCTGACCGGGGATTGAACCCGGGACTTCCACACACCAGGCTGACAATCTATTCACTGAGTCAACCGGCCTGAGCAGTATTTTCTTTTCTATGCATTTGTAGAAATTCATCCTATATTCGGAGACTGATACTCTGATGCTTGAGTGTATTGTAAAAATCTTCCCTCACTTGATAGCTGATCATTTGGCACTATCTATGCAGAGTCCTTAATTTTAACATAGTCCACATTTCCAATGTTTCTCTTTATGAATAGTGCTTTTATGTCTTGTTCAGGAATCCTACCCTACCTTAAGTTCATGGCGAGGTCCTGCTATGTGATCACAAACTATAGGTCTTCAATCCACCTGCACTTGATTTGAGCATTGTCGGAGTTAGGGGGGCAGTTTCATTCCACTGTCTGTGAACCCCTCGCTGCCCACACATACAATTGAGAAGTTTATCTCTTTGTCACTTCTCTGTGTCACCTCTGCTATCGTGCATGACATTTCCTGTGGTTTAGGTCCACGGTATTTCTAGATGCCCTACTCTGTTCCTGTGGTCTCGTGGTCTAACCCTGTGTGAGTCTTGCTTTCTGTAATGTTTTACTATGTCTAGACATCTTACAGAGCCCGTCCTCGTATACTGTTCTTCTTCACGATTGCCTTGGCTGTGTTTGGAAATATTTACTTCAATATATTTTCACAATAGCAGCACCAAATTTTCCTAAAATCAACTGGGAGATTGGGTGACGTATTGCTTTAATTCAGAAGATTAATTTGGGTGGAAGAGACTTTTACACAATAGCGCTTTCATATCCATGAACATACACATTTTTTCTATTTATTTACATCTTTAATGCCCTTCCAGACAGATTTTCTTCCATTGAGAAAGCACATATTAAGTTTTGTCATGTACATCTGTCTTTTTTATTTAAGAAAATTTTTCCCATTGATTAGAGAGAGAGACAGGAAGGGGGAGAAAGAGAGAGGCCATTCGATGTGCTACTTAGTTGTTCCATTTAGTTGTGCACTCACTGGTTGCTTCTCATTTGCATCCTGATGGGGGGTTGTACCTGCAACCTCAGAGCAGCTTGGTGGCCAGGACAGTGCCCTACCTACTGACCCATCCAGTGAGAGCTGTCCCAGAAATCTCTAAAGAGATATAATCCAGGTATATCATAATTTTGAGGCTATTGCCAATGGCATCCTATGTTTTGTTTATTACTGTGATATAACAATGCATTTGATTTTTGTAATTTGATTTTATCTCTAGCAACCTTGCTGACTCTCTTAATAAGCTCCTAAATGTATGTATCTATACTGGTACTTGTGAATTTTTTTTATAATGCAGTCCTTTATGAAGAAAAAGAGCTTTGTTTTCTTTTCAATTTTCATAGTGTTTACCTATTGCTATTGCTTTTCTAGACTAAGACCTGATGTTATTGTATTAGGTATGATGTTTACTGAAGACTCCCCCTACCTCATTAAAGAAATTCTTCTGGATTTCTAGTTGGCTGAGAGGTTTATCATGAAGGCATTGGAAATCACCCTAAATGGTCATTGTTTTATCTTTTGAAATTTATTCAGTCAAGGGCCAATCAGAACACAGAAGCCCCACTGTGTATTTCAGCAGCAGGCATTTAACTTAAGGAGTTTGTTATGCTGATGTTGGAACACAAATGGAGCAAAGAGGGAACTCTCCCTGGAAGTCTGACAGCATGATAAGCTTATTCAAATACCAGCCTGAGTTTTGTTTTGTTTTTTGTTTGTTTGTTTGTTTGTTTTTAGTGCATATATGAATTATTGAGATATAATTGACATATAACACTATGCTGGTTTCAGGTGTCCAACATAATGTTTCAACATAGGAATATATTGTGAAGAACTCACCAGAATATGTCTTCTTAACATTAATCACTATGTACAGTTGAACATGTTTTTGTTGTGATGAGAACTTTTAAAAATTTTCTTCTAGCGATATACCCACTTAGGAATTTTCAAATATGCAACACGGTATTATTAACTATCTCTTTATAGTTAATAGTATTAATACTCATTATTATTAACTACAGTCACCATGCTGTACATTATGCCCGCATGATTTAATTACTTGTAACTGGAGGTTTGTGCATTTGGCCACCCTAGCCCACTTCACCCACCCCTCATCCTCTGCCTCTGGTCACCACCAGTCCCTTCTCTGTATCTGTGAATTTGATTGTTTTTTAAGTTTCCAAATGTATGTGAGCTCATATGGTATTTGTCTTCGTCAAGTTTACTTCTGTGACCATAATACCTTCATGGTCTATCCAAGTTCTCCTTAATAGTAGTAGTATTTTTTTTTTCTTTTAATGGCACAATGATATTCCATTGCATATACACAACATTTTTCAAAATTTTTTATTTATTCATTTTAGAGAGGAGAGGGAGAGACAGAGAGGAGAGACATAGAGAAGGGGGTAGGAGCTGGAAGCATCAAGTCCCATATGTGCCTTGACACAGGGTTTCGAACTGGCGACCTCAGCATTTCCAGGTAGATGCTTTATCCACTGCACCACCACAGGTCAGGCCACAACATTTTTTTCTTCCATTCATTTATCGATGGACATCTAGGTTGCTTCCACATCTTGGCTATTGTAAATAATGCTTTTGTGAACACAGGGGCTCATGTCTTTTCAATTTAATTTTTTCAAGTTAATGTTTTCATTTCTTCCAAATAAGTACCCAGAAGTGGAATTGCTGGATCATATGGAAGCTCTATTTTTTATATAATGTTTTCAACTTTCGTTTATTGATTTCAGCGAGAGAGGACGGGAGAGAGAGACACAGGAACATCTAGCTGTTCCTGGATGTGCTCTGACCCAGCGTTGAAGCAGCAACCTTTGCACTTTGGGACGATGCTCTAACCAACCGAGCTCTCCAGCTAGAGTTCTCTTTTTAGTTTGTGAGGAACTGCCTTACTGACTTACATAGTGGTTGCACCAGTTTTTGTTCCCACCACCAGTGCAAGAAGGTTCCCCTCTCTAAAAGTTCTTGCCAACACTTACTATTTTTTGTCATCTTTATAACCCCAACTGGAGATGTGCTAGACTGCTCAGTGATATGAGTTGTGGGGGCACAACCATAGAAATCTGCTTTCTTGAGTCCTTTGCTTGCACAACACGATCTTCTGTGCAGTATGTGAGGAGTCCGGGTGGGTGGGGGTGGAGCTGGGTTCCCATACTCACCTGCTCCCTGTGGCAGGAACAGACCCAGGTTTTTGTGGAGCCTGATATTTATACAAATGTTGAGATCACTGTTTAAAAAATTGTGGCACACATGAATTTTTCTGAAATGAGGAAACACATCGTGTCAAGTCACAAAAGCTAAAATATTGAAACCCAAAATATAAGACAATTCAGAAAAAGTACAGACTATGTTGTTGGCTGTGTGCACCCCTGTCTGTCACCTGCACAGCACACGGTCCCACAGTGATGACTGATGTTCTTTTTTTTTTATAAATAAATTTTTATTTTAATGGGGTGACATCAATAAATCAGAGTACATATATTCAAATGAAACATTTTCAGGTTATCTTGTCATTTAGTTCTGTTGCATACCCATCACTTAAAGAGAGATTGTCCTCTGTCACCCTCTATCCAGTTTTCTTTGTACCCCTCCCCCTCCCCTTCTCCCTCCTTCCCTCCCCCCACCCCCCGTAACCACCACACTCCTGTCCATGTCTCTTAGTTTCGTTTTTATGTCCCAACCTTCAGTTGTTGTTTTTTTCTGATTCACTTATTTCACTCCGCATAATGTTATCAAGGTTCCACCATTCTGCTGTAAGTGATCCGATGTCATCATTTCTCCTAGCTAAATAGTATACCATGGTGTATATGTGCCCCATCTTCTTTATCCAGCCTTCTATTTTTTTTTTACAGTGATTCAAAGCCTTTAAGCAATCTCTTGGCCAATACAGCAAGAATCCATAAAAGAGTAGTGTCCTTAACATGTTCACCAAGTCCAAGTTGGCCCCATCACCATGCCAAATCCCTGAAAAATGCAACCCAACCACAGTTCAGCTTTTTAGGAGCTGTCACAGGGAGCAGGAGTCCAGGAAAAGTCCACATCCAGGAAAAGTCTGCATGGCACTGGAGTTGTCACCATTCTAGTGGGCGTGCTGGGTGGATCCCGTTCAGGCGCATGCGGGAGTCGTTCTGACTGTCTCTCCCTGTTTCCAGCTTCAGAAAAATACAAAAAAAAAAAATAATAATAAAATAAAATAATAATAATAATAAAAAAAAGAATAGATCAAGAATTTAATATTTCCTTTGGCACAGTTTATTGACATGTCTTTTTCTCCTGCATAGTTTATGAAACTTACTTTTTTTAAAATTTTATTTAGAAAATTAAATTTAACGGGGTGACATTGATCAATAAGAGTACATAGGTTTTAGGTAAACGTTTCTGTAGCATTTGAACAGTTGATTATGTTGTACACCCATCACCCAAAGTCAAATCATGTTCTGTCACCATATGTTTGGCCCCCTCCTCTCCCCCTCCTATATCTCCCGGTAACCTCTTCACCCCAAAACTTTCTTTCAATCGCAAAACTTGTCACTGGAGGTCTGAACTCTTTCAAGTCAGTGACAAGTGTGGAGAAAAGCTTATGAAGTTTGTTTCTTTCATAAAAGAGCAGCAGGATTGCAGCTGATTCCCAGACATCCCTGGAGCCCTTGCTGGGGCTTTGAAAAGGGACCAAGCACGTGAGGGCCCTGAAGGTGAAGTTTCTTGGGCTTTAAGGCAGTAAATGTGCAGCTGTGCTGAGGTCCAGCCTTCGGTGTCCCCGCTGAATACGGCATAATCTGTCTTCACAAGTCCCATTTCAAGGGGCCCGAGCACAGTCACTGTCCCACAGACCTTCAGACCCTTGACAAGCAACAGCGGTGCATCCACGTCCCCCAAATCCCTCAGAGGAAGTGGCTTTAATGCTCAACATTCCCCCTGGGCTCCACCCTCCACTGGAGTGGGGTCTAAATTCCTTACTCTCTTATAGCTCTTGAGCGGTCTAAATAAAATTCAAAACTATACTTTCCCAGAATATCCAATGGTTTCAGCTGAAGGATGGGTCCCCCCAAGTCACCAGGATCAGCTCTGACCACAATGAGTGACCACTCTCTTGACTTAAACATCATCTGTAAGGGGACCACTTTCAGATTCACATCTGGACAAGCCTCTCCACCCCTGGGGGCCTTGGTATGTCAGCCGGCAGGCTGGAGTTTTCGGGGAGGTGAGACAGATGGTTCCTCAAACTCCCTGCTACCCTGCGTGGCCTGTAGAGCCCTAGTTCCCTCCCAGGACTGGCCGCAGCTCTGTCTTCCTGTTAGGGTGCCCTCAGCCTCACCCCACACCTCAGATATTCCCTCCCACACAGGGACCTGGAGGAGCTCTGTCCTGTCAGATGCAGACATGGTGCCCCTGCTGCTGCTGCCCCTGCTGTGGGGGGGTGAGTGCCCTGAGGAAGGGAGGCTGGGCAAGTGGGGGTGGGGCGGAGCTGCAGCTGAGACCTTGTGTCCCCCCAGGGTCCCTGCAGGAGCAGCCAGGCTATAAGCTCCAAGTGCAGAGATCTGTGATGGTGCAGGAGGGTCTGTGGGTCCACGTGCCCTGCTCCTTCTCCTACCCTGGGAGTTCGTCTCCTTCCCAACATACACTGTATACCTACTGGTATGAGAAAGGGGCCATCCCAAATAATGATGATCCTGTGGCCACAAACAACCCAAAGAAACCAGTGAAGAAAGAGTTCCAGAACCGATTCCTCCTCGCGGACCCCGGGACCAACAACTGTTCCCTGAGCATCAGAGACGCCAGGACCAGTGACTCAGGAACCTACTTCTTCCGAGTGGAGACACATGTGAAACATAGTTACAAGGATAAGATGCTGAGTGTGCAGGTGACAGGTATGGCAGGACCCAGGAAAAGACCCAGGGGTGTGGGACTGTGTTCTAGAACAGGAACAGGACACCAGGACACTTCCTGATCCAGGTCTTGGGCTCAGGGTGGGCGAAAAACACAGAGGACCCAGAGCAGCTGTGGCCCTGAGGCAGAGGAACCACTCAGGGTCACACTCTCAGTCCTCGAGCCCTGGACCCCAGGCAACTCCCTCTCTCCTCCTCAGCCCTGACAGAGACGCCCGACATTGATATTCCGGAGCCTCTGGAGTCCGGCCGCCCCACACAGCTGACCTGCAGCCTGCCAGGGGCCTGCGAAGGGGGAAGCCGTCTCCCCTTCTCCTCAGACCCTCCACTCCTCAGTGCCCACCTTCACCCCGAGGCCCCAGGACCACGACACCAAAGTCACTTGTCTGGTGACACTGGTAGCAACTTTGATGACCATGCAGAGTACCGTCCACCTCAATGTGTCTTGTGAGTGTTGAGAGGATGGTGGGTGGTCCCGCGGTATTAGGACTGGTGGGACTGGTGTGTGTGTCTCTGCGTGTGTGTGTGTGTGTGTGTGTGTGTGTGTGTGTGTGTGTGTGTGTGTGTGTAGGGGATGCTGAGCTAACTTGAGAACTCTTGTGCATGGATATAAGCATGGGGGGGATGGCCCAGCAGGACCAAAATCCCACCTTCCCTGTTCCCACCGCCCTCCTTGGGTTCAGGGTGACTTCTATCCACTCCTCCCCTTTGAAACGGGTCCATGTCTTTCTGTCCCAGATGCCCCCCGGAACCTCGCCATAGGCATCTCCTTCAGAAATGTCACAGGTAGGAATAACCTTACCCCATCTGGAGTGACCATTCCCCTGGGTACCATGCAGCAGAGGACATTCAGAGTTTGAATGTGATCAGATGTGGGAAGGGCAAGGATGAAAATCATCAGCCTCCCTCCCTTACCTCTGTGGCTGGGAGCCTATAGCCCCTTTCCACACACACCCCTCTCCATCTCTCCCTCTCTCTTTGAACTTCTCTCCCCAAAGCCCTGAAGATTCTGCAGAACACCTCCTCTCTGACCATTCTGGAGGGTGAGGCCCTGTGGCTGCTGTGTGAGGCTGACAGCAACCTCCTTGCAGAGCTGAGCTGGTTCCATGTGTCCCCCTGAAGGCCACCCCCATCCCCACCCCCATCTCCAGCACCTCAACCCTGGAGCTGCCTCCTGTGGGGACTGCAGAAGAAGGGGAGTTCTCCTGCGGGGAACCGCACCCTCTGGGCTCCCAGACTCTCTCTCTCTCAGCCTCTCCGTGGTCCCTGAGTGTGTGACCTCTGAAGTTAGATTTTCTGGGTCTTAGGGAGATTAGATTAGAGGGACTGCTGACCCTGCTCCTCCCTCCCCACAGTCTCCCTGCAGCTGCTGGGCCCCTCCTGCTCCTGGGAGGACCAGGGTCTGCACTGCAGCTGCTCCTCCCGAGCCCAGCCGGCCCCCTCCCTGCGCTGGCGGCTGGGGGCGGGGCTGCTGGAGGGGAACCACAGCAATGCCTCCTGCAGGGTCACCTCCCGCTCAGCGGGGCCCTGGGCCAACAGCTCCCTGAGCCTCAGCCAGGAGCTCAGCGCTGGCCTCAGACTCAGCTGCGAGGCCAGTAATATCCACGGGGCCCAGAGCGCCGCTGTCCTCCTGCTGCCAGGTCAGGGGGTCTAATGGGGGACAGGTTTAGAGAGAAAGGAGTGGGTCACAGAGAAGATGGAGCTGATGGCGGGGCTGGGCCTGGACCGGGTGATTGCTAGGACAGGGCCCTCCATCTCCTGCAGGAACAGAACCTACAGCCAATTCTGCAAGAAGGTGGGGAGATAAGAGACTGAGTCCTGTAGTGGGTGGTCTCATGCTGAGTTGGTCCCAGGAGGGAAAGGCCCTAGCCCCCCCCCCCATCCCTCAGCACTGGGGTCCTGGAGCTGCCCCACTAGGGGCTGCAGATGGAGGAGAGTTCACATTTCATGCTCAGCACCTGCTGGGCTCCCAGCATGTTTCCTTCAACCTCTCTGTGCATAGTGAGTTGCAGGATGAGTGCTGGGGGCAGGCTGCCTGGTCAGGTGTTGGAGCTGTGGGTGGGACTGAGTCCTGGGGATACAACATCACCTCTCTCTGCTCTTCCCCAGGAAGCCCCCCTCCCCGCAGCTGTGTGACTGAGGAGCAGCAGGGCTCCTGGCCCCTGGTCCTCACCCTGATCAGAGGGGCCCTCATGGGGGCCGGCTTCCTCCTCACCTATGGGCTCACCTGGCTCTACTACTCCAGGTGAGCAGGTCTGTCCCTCTCTACAGGGAAGTTCAGTGATTGGCCCTTAGTTCCAGGTGGAGCTGGGCTGCCCAGCCCTGCTTGGAGATAGAGCTAAATTGGGCAAGTCACTGAACTTAGACCCCCGTTGTCTCTGCAGGTGTGGAGGCCCCATACAACCAGGCCAACATCCTGACTGATCGGTCCTTCTTTTAAAATGGGGAGAAGGTGCAGACACACAGTTTAGAGGGACAGTCGTGGGACATCAATGTCACCTTCTCCCTAGAAACCCCTGACTCACCTGTCTCAATTGTACCCCTGGTATTTTAAGTTGTGGAAGAGACAGAGTGATGACAAAGAGAGTAATTGAAAGATGACATTTATTACTTTTATTTTCTGAGAGTAAGGAGGGAGAAAGCATGTAGGAATGACTGGGTCAGGCAGTTTAATTATAATTCCCCTACTGGCTTCCTGGAACAACTTGCAGCACAAAGCAAGAAAAACAGGATTTGTAAATAGTTAAGACAAATGGTCCTAAACTCCTCTCCTCCCTCCTCCCTCCTCCCTCCTGAGAAAGGAGGGTCACCTATGCTACAGACAAAGGAATCATGCACCCTGTGCCTGAACACTGAAAGGGTATAGAAGATGTAAGAAATCTGACCTTGGGAAGCTTGTGTGTTGAAGCCTATTAGGTCACGTTGTTCTGCTGCTAAATAAATCCCCTTTCCTTCAGTAAGTTGTCTAGTGTCTTTTGTCCCCCGGGAGTCACATCCTGCATTCCTGCAGCAGGAGGAGTACTCACCACACCAGACAAGGGCCTCGGGGAAGCACCAGGTTCCTCGGGAAGCAGATGCAGGTTTGGGGAGCCCAGCCAGAGCCTTTATTGGGGTTTCCAGGAGAAAGACAAGAGAAGGCAGTGTGAGTGTTCAGGATCAGCTGGGATGAATAAATCTGGGTTTGGGCCTGTGGGGAGGTCTCTGTGTGTCTGGTCCCAGGTCCTGGGAGATTTAGGGCAGGCGGAGTGGCTGGGGACCATGGGCTCAGGGTGAGTTGGTTTGAGTCTGAAAGGCTGTTCCTGGCAGAGGTCTTGGCTGTCTCTGGGAACTGGGTGCCCCTGGGTGGAGCTGTCTCTCCTTGGCCTCAAAGCTGACTAAGGTGTGAAACCCTCATAAGACACAACAGAAAACAAGTAAACCCACCCACTGACGGCCCCTTGTTTCTCCCTGTGCCTCTCCCACTGGACTTGTCCTCTCTCTCTGTGCTGGTCCTGCCCACCCACCCTCTGACCCTCCCTCTCTATTCCCAGGCTCAGGATGGAACTTTACCTGCGCTTTATCCTCCCATTGCCCAGAAGTTACCTGGCTGACACCTGAGTTTCTGGTCCCTCAAACTGCCCTGTCAGTGCAGACATCCACGTAGCAGTGTCAGGTGCTCAGGTCTTCTGTTCCGGTTCAAAGATGCGTACCTTCTGATGAGTACTATAAAACATCCCAACATGTAATTATTATTAAGTAATACTAAATAAAAATTTGTTTTACATTTTAGTATGTAGTGCAGGTTCTTGAGCCAATTTATAGAATTCTGAGACTGACTGTGTTTAAGCCAATGGCTATGGGCCAAACCTGTACTGAATGTGAGCAGTGAGTTCATGCCTCTCCTCTAGAGGGCAGCACTGACTCTAGACCCAAAATGTAAAAACAGAATCCAAGTAAAGTTTAGCTCCTGAAGGACCAACTCCCCTGCTCGCTGAGGACTCACATCTCTCAGAGGTCAGAGTAGGGACCCAGGTGGTGTTTGTTTCTCACAGGAAAGGGTCTCCTGTGAGATGCATCCCAGAACATAAAATGCTGATGGCACCGTGTTCAGCAGAGGGCAGACTTCACCGTGGTTTGCATCCAGGATTTGAATGAGTCAGACCTCTGCTGAGAAGTTGAACTAAAGAAATAGCCTTCGGAATAGTCACAGGGATGTCAAGTGCAGCACAGGGAACAGAGACAATACTACTGTAATAACTGTGCATGGTGTCCGGTGGGCACTGGAAATGTAAGGGGCTCACTTTGTAAAGTATGTGACTATCTAACCACCATGCTCTATGCCTGACACTAATATAAAGTCACACTGAGTGTGAACAGGAATTGCAAAATAAAATTTAAATTAGAAATATGGCAAACTTCAGACTGTGTGATTGCTGCTTGGTGCTTCACTGCATTACTCTGTTCAGGAACCCCCAATCAGGTCCCACAGGGACAGGGCAGGTGGGGCAGAGGAGTGGAGTAAGCCTGCGATGAAGAGAATGATGGGGGTGTTGTAGGAAGAAACAGTGCCAGGATTACACATCCAAATTTTACATGGGTGATTGTTATGAATTTCACCATGAAAAATAGATTTTTATTTGAATATTTAGAAAATCAAACACACACACACACACACACACACACACACACACACACACAACCTCTCTGAGATGAATTCTATGGCCCTTCTTGAGTGTGAAAATGGCAGCGTCTTCCCCCAGCTCATTAGTGTGGGTGCATGAGGACGGGCCCTGTGCTCTGAGGGGGTCAGCCTGGCCTCTCCTCTGCCCCTGAGCCCCGTCTTCCAGGTTCAGGTTGTCGGGATCTCCTTCCCTGCCCTCTGTCTGTACCTGTGGCTTTTGGTGGCAACTTCCGCTCCTCTGTCCACCCCAGCTGTTGCTCACTGCTGACAGACAGGACGGAGTATGGGCTCAGGGGGGTGGGGCTGTCTTGGGGCCACATCTGCCACCTCCAGCTTGGGAGATGCCTCCAGTGTCGGGTGGTATGAAGGCCTGAGGACAAGGACAGAGAACTGGCTGGGGTTGACTCAATCACCAATGTTCAGTGATATAATTAATCATGACTAGGCAAAGCAGCCTCCATAAAACCCAAGAGGACCAGGGTCTGAGAGCTTCTGTGTTGGGGAACACAGGTAGGTGCAGGGAGAGAGGTGACCTCAGAGAGGCCATGGAAGCCCCAGCCCCTTACTCCACACCTGCCCTCTCACCTCTTCCATCTGGCTGTCCCTGAGCCACACTCTTTTATAATAGACCAGTGATGTACGAAGTAACCTATTTTCTGAGTTCTGTGACTTCTTTGGCAAATTAATAAATCCACAGGCAAGGAGGTCTTAGGAACTTCTGATTATAGTCTGCTGGTCAGTAACATTGTTGGTAGCCTGAATTTGTGACTGACATCTGATGTCATTCGGGATCAGGTTAGGAACTGAACTCTAAACCTGTGGAATCTGATGCTGTGTCCATGAAGGTTGTGTTAGAATTCAGTTGAATTGCTTGTTTGTGTGGGAGAAACTCACTACCCTCTCTGCCAATGGAGTTGGTCTCAGAATACAAAATAGTTTATATTCATTTTCTTGTAGTGAGTCTTCAAAGTGGGTGTTTTATATTTTTATAAACCATCATCAAGCCCCTCACAACCCAAATCCTTACAGCTACCTTTTTTATTTGTTTATTTGTTATTTTATTTTTATACAGGGACACAGATAAAATCAGAGAGAGGGATAGATAGAGACAGACAGATAGGAACGGAGGGATATGAGAAGCATCAATTATAAGTTTTTCGTTTTGACACCTTAGTTGTTCATTGATTGCTTTCTCATATGTGCCTTGACCACGGGCCTTCAGCAGACCAAGTAACCCCTTGCTCGAGCCAGCGACCTTGGGTCCAAGCTGGTGAGCTTTTGCTCAAGCCAGATGAGCCCGTGCTCAAGCTGGCGACCTTGGGGCTCGAACCTGGGTCCTCTGCATCCCAGTCCGATGCTCTATCCACTTCACCACCACCTGGTCAGGCACAGCCACCCTTTTAAAAGTCACCTGCCCTCCTGGCTGGTTGGCTCAGTGGTAGAGCATCAGCCCGGCGTGTGGAAGTATCAGGTTCGATTCCCTGCCAGGGTACACACGAGAGGCACCCATCTGCCTCTCCAACCTTCCTCCTCTTCCCTCTTCCTATCTCTCTCTTCCCCTCCCATAGCCAAGGCTCCACTGGAGCAAAGTTGGCCGGGGCACTGAGGTTGGCTCCATGGCCTCTCCCTCAGGCACTAGAAGGTCTCTGGTTGCAACAGAGCATTGCCCCCTGGAGGGCATGCCGGGTGGATCCCTGTCAGGCACATGCAGAAATCTGTCTTTCTGCCTCCCTGCTTCTCGCTTCAGAAAAATACAAAACATAAAAATTAAAATAAAATAAAATAAAATAAAAGTCGCCTGCCCTGGGTAGTGATGGCTGACAAGAGGGACCATGCTGCTCCTGGACAGAAGTGTGGGGGGGAGTTGCTGGGTGTGGGGTAGCCGTCCTCACTTTAGTGGACGAGGCCAGTTTTCTCTGAAGCACTGGTACCATTTTACATTCCAGAACCACTGCCCACACTCTCCTAACACTGCGTGTTTTCAGACACTTTCGTGTTTATCCACTTGGAGCCACTGTAGTAGTATCTTATTGTGGTTTTAAAGAGCACCTTCCTGGTGAGCCAATTTTTTGTATTCTTTTTCTATATGTCTGTAGAAATTCTATATTCTGGAGACTGATACTGTGATGCTTGGATGAGCTGTAAAATTTTTTTCTCATTTGATGGCTGTGGACTCAGCAGTTTCTGTGAGGTCTCCGTTATCTGCCTGAACGGTCAGGGGGCAGGGAGGAGAGCCAGGATGATTCCTCAGCCCCACCCACACCCCCAACCTGTGGAGCTCAAGTTCCCCTTCCAGGCCTGGCCACAGCTCTCTTGCCCATGACCTGCTGTCGGAGTGAATGGTCCCACCCCACAGCTAGGCAGTTCCTTCCCTGACACAGTCCCTGACACAGGGACTTTGACCAGCTCTGTCCTGTCAGATGCAGACATGGTGCCTCTGCTGCTGCTGCTGCTGCTGCTGAGAGGGGGTGAGTGCCCTGAGGAAGGGAGGCTGGGCAAGTGGGGGTGGGGCGGAGCTGCAGCTGAGACCTTGTATCCCCCCAGGGTCCCTGCAGGAGCTGCCAGGCTATGAAATCAGAGTGCAGAGATCTGTGACGGTGCAAAAGGGTCTGTGCGTCCACGTGCCCTGCTCCTTCTCCTACCCTGGGAGTTCGTCTCCTTCCCAACATACACTCTATACCTACTGGTACGAGGAAGGGGCCAACATAAAAACTGCTGCTCCTGTGGCCACAAACAACCCAAAGAGACCAGTGAAGAAAGAGTTCCAGAACCGATTCCTCCTCGCGGACCCCGGGACCAACAACTGTTCCCTGAGCATCAGAGACGCCAGGACCAGTGACTCAGGAACCTACTTCTTCCGAGTGGAGACACATGTGACATATAGTTACCTGAAAAGCATGCTGAGTGTGCAGGTGACAGGTATGGCAGGGCCCAGGAAAAGACCCAGGGGTGTGGGACTGTGATCTAGAACAGGAACAGGACACCAGGACACTTCCTGATCCAGGTCTTGGGCTCAGGGTGGGCGGAAAACACAGAGGATCCAGAGCAGTGTGGCCCTGAGGCAGAGGAACCACTCAGGGTCACACTCTGGATCCCCAATCCCTGGACCCCAGGCAACTCCCTCTCTCCTCCTCAGCCCTGACAGAGATGCCTGACATTCACATTCCGGAGCCTCTGGAGTCCGGCCGCCCCACACAGCTGACCTGCAGCCTGCCAGGGGCCTGCGAAGGGGGAAGTCCTCTCACCTTCTCCTGGGTGGGGGATGCTCTTGACTCAGTGAACACTCAGACCCTCCACTCCGCAGTGCTCACCTTCACCCCGAGGCCCCAGGACCACGGCACCAAAGTCACCTGTCTGGTGACAGTGGTAGCAACTTTGGTGACCACGCGGAGAACCATCCAGCTCAATGTGTCTTGTGAGTGTTGACAGGATGGTGGGTGGTCCCGGGGTAGTGGGACTGGTGTGTGTGTGTGTGTGTGTGTGTGTGTGTGTGTGTGTGTGTGTGTGTATGTGTAGAGGAGGCTGAGCTAACCTGAGAACTCTTGTGTATGGATATAAGCATGGGGGGGATGGCCCAGCAGGACCAAAATCCCACCTTCCCTGTTCCCACCGCCCTCCTTGGGTTCAGGGTGACTTCCATTTGCTCCTCCTCTCTGAAGCGGGGCCATGTCTTTCTGTCCCAGATGCGCCCCAGAACCTCACCATAGACATCTCCTTCAGAAATGTCACAGGTAGGAAAAACTTACCCCATCTGGAGTGACCATTCCCCTGGGTACCATGCAGCAGAGGACATTCAGAGTTTGAATGTGATCAGATGTGGGAAGGGCAAGGATGAAAATCATCAGCCTCCCTCCCTTACCTCTGTGGCTGGGAGTCTATAGCCCCTTTCCACACACACCCCTCTCCATCTCTCTCTCTTTCTTTGAACTTCTCTCCCCAAAGCCCTGAAGATTCTGCAGAACACCTCCTCTCTGACCATTCTGGAGGGCGAGGCCCTGAGGCTGCTGTGTGAGGCTGACAGCAACCCCCTTGCAGAGCTGAGCTGGTTCCGTGCGTCCCCAGTCCTGAACGCCACACCCATCTCCAGCAAGGCAACCCTGGAGCTGCCTCGTGTGGGGACTGCGGAAGAAGGGGAGTTCTTCTGCCAGGCTTGGCACCCGCTGGGCTCCCAGACTCTCTCTCTCAGCCTCTCCGTGGTCCGTGAGTGTGTGACCTCTGAAGTCAGATTTTCTGGGTCTTAGGGAGATTAGATTAGAGGGACTGCTGACCTCCCCACAGTCTCCCCGCAGCTGCTGGGCCCTTCCTGCTCCTGGGAGGACAAGAGTCTGCACTGTACCTGCTCTTTAGGAGTCCAGCTGGCCCCCTCCCTGCGCTGGCGGCTGTGGGCGGGGCTGCTGGAGGGGAACCACAGCAATGCCTCCTGCAGGGTCACCTCCCGCTCAGCGGGGCCCTGGGCCAACAGCTCCCTGAGCCTCAGCCAGGAGCTCAGCGCCAGCCTCAGACTCAGCTGCGAGGCCAGCAATGTCCACGGGGCCCAGAGTGCCACTGTCCTGCTGCTGCCAGGTCAGGGGGTCTAATGGGGGACAGGCTTAGGGAGAGAGGAGTGGGTCACAGAGAAGATGGAGCCGGGCCTGGACAGGGGTGATTGCTAGGACAGGGCCCTTCATCTCTTGCAGGTACAGAACCTACAGCCGGTTCTGGAAGGAGATGGGGAGAGAAGAGACTGAGTCTTGTAGTGGGTGGTCTCATGCAGAGCTGGTCCCAGGAGGGAAAGGCCCTGGGCCCCTCCCAGCCCTCAACACTGGGGTCCTGGAGCTGCCCCAACAAGGGCTGCAGATGGAGGGGAGTTCACATTTCAAGCTCAGCACCTGCTGGGCTTCCAGCATGTTTCCTTCAACCTCTCTGTGCAGCATGAGTTGCAGGATGGGTGCTGGGGGCAGGCTGCCTGGTCAGGTGTTGGAGCTGTGGGTGGGACTGAGACCTGGAGATACAACATCACCCCCTCTGCTCTTCCCCAGGAAGCCCCCCTCCCTGCAGCTGTGTGACTGAGGAGCAGCAAGGCTCCTGGCCCCTGGTCCTCACCCTGATCAGTGGGGCCCTCATGGGGGCTGGCTTTCTCCCCACCTAAGGGCTCACCTGGCTCTTCTACTCCAGGTGAGCAAGTCTGTCCCTCTCTACAGGGAAGTTCAGTGATTGACCCTTAGTTCCAGGTGGAGCTGGGCTGCCCAGCCCTGCTTGGAGATAGAGCTAAATTGGGCAAGTCACTGAACTTAGACCCCCGTTGTCTCTGCAGGTGTGGAGGCCCCCATACAACCAGGCCAACATCCTGACTGATCGGTCCTTCTTTTAAAATGGGGAGAAGGTGCAGACACACAGTTTAGAGGGACAGTCGTGGGACATCAATGTCACCTTCTCCCTAGAAACCCCTGACTCACCTGTCTCAGTTGTACTCCTGGTAATTTAAGTTGTGGAAGAGAAAGAGTGATGACAAAGAGAGTAATTGAAAGACAACATTTATTACTTTTATATTCTGAGAGTGAGGAGGGATAAAGCCTGTAGGAATGACTGGGTCAGGCAGTTTAATTAAAATTCCCCTACTGGCTTCCTGGAACAACTTGCAGCACAAAGCAAAAAAAAACAGGATTTGTGAATAGTTAAGATAAATGGTCCTAAACTCCTCTCCTCCCTCCTCCCTCCTCCCTCCTGAGAAAGGAGGGTTACCTATGCTACAGACAAAGGAATCATGCACCCTGTGTCTGAACACTGAAAGGGTGTAGAAATGTAAGAAATCTGACCTTGGGAAGCTTGTGTGTTGAAGCCTATTAGGTCACGTTGTTCTGCTGCGAAATAAATGCCCTTTCCTTCAGTAAGTTGTCTAGTGTCTTTTGTCCTCAGAGAGTCACATCCTGCATTCCTGCAACAGGAGGAGTACTCACCACACCAGAGAAGGGCCCTGGGAAGCATCAGGTTCCTCGGGAAGCAGATGCAGGTTTGGGGAGCCCAGCCAGAGCCTTCATTGGGTTTCCAGGAGAAAGACAAGAGAAGGTAGTGTGAGCGTTCAGGATCACCTGGGATGAATAAATCTGGGGTTCGGGCCTGTGGGGAGGTCTCTGTGTGTCTGGTCCCAGGTCCTGGGAGATTTAGGGCAGGCGGGGTGGCTGGGGACCATGGGCTCAGGGTGGGTTGATTTGCGTCTGAAAGGCTGTTCCTGGCTGAGGTCTTGGCTGTCTCTGGGAACTGGGTCCCCCTGTTTGGAGCTGTCTCTCCTTGGCCTGAAAGCTGATTAAGGTGTGAAACCCTCATAAGACACAACAGAAAACAAGTAAAACCCACCCACTGACGGCCCCTTGTTTCTGCCTGTGCCTCTCCCACTGGACTTGTCTTCTCTCTGTTCTCGTCCTGCCCACCCACCCTCTGATCCTCCCTCTCTATTCCCAGGCTCAGGATGGAACTTTACCTGTGCTTTATCCTCCCATTGCCCAGAAGTTACCTGGCTGACACCTGAGTTTCTGGTCCCTCAAACTGCCCTGTCAGTGCAGACATCCACGTAGCAGTGTCAGGTGCTCAGGTCTTCTGTTCCGGTTCAAAGATGCGTACCTATAAAACATCCCAACATGTAATTATTATTAAGTAATACTAAATAAAAATTCATTTTACATTTTAGTATGTAGTGCAGTTTCTTCAGCCAATGTATAGAATTCTGAGACTGACTGTGTTTAAGCCAATGGCTATGGGCCAAAGCTGTACTGAATGTGAGCAGTGAGTTCATGCCTCTCCTCTAGAGGGCAGCACTGACTCTAGACCCAAAATGTAAAAACAGAATCCAAGTAAAGTTTAGCTCCTGAAGGACCAACTCCCCTGCTCGCTGAGGACTCACATCTCTCAGAGGTCAGAGTAGGGACCCAGGTGGTGTTTGTTTCTCACAGGAAAGGGTTTCCTGTGAGATGCATCTCAGAACATAAAATGCTGATGGCACCGTGTTCAGCAGAAGTGGGCTTGGCCGTGGTTTGCATCCAGGATTTGAATGAATCAGGCCTTTGCTGAGAAGTTGAACTAAAGAAATAGCCTTCAGAATAGTCACAGGGATGTAAAGTGCAGCACAGGCAACAGAGACAATACTACTGTAATAACTGTGCATGGTGTCCGGTGGGCACTGGAAATGTAAGGGGCTCACTTTGTAAAGTATGTGACTATCTAACCACCATGCTGTATGCCTGACACTAATATAAAGTCACACTGAGTGTGAACTGGAATTGCAAAATAAAATTGAAATTAGAAAAAGGGCACCCTTCAGCCTGTAGGATTGCTGCTTGGTGCCTCAGTGCATTACTCTGTTCAGGAACCCCCAATCAGGTTCCCACAGGGACAGGGCAGGTGGGGCAGAGGAGTGGAGTAGGCCTGCAGTGAAGAGAATGATGGGACTGGGTGTAGGGAAAAACAGCTCTAAGGTTTATACATCCAAAATAGCATAGTAATTTCATGTCATGAATTTCACCTCCAGAAATAATTTTATTATTAGTTTACTAGGTGTACCCAGCCACATGTTGCCGTGGCTCAGTCTGGTTAAATGGAAAAGAAAGAAAAGAGAAAGACAACATTTCTAATATGTTTAATTTCACAATGCTTGTGGGTATACAATATTTTTTGTTGTTCTATTGTCTGTGCAGATATACAGATGGTCTGGATTGCCAACTCTAGAACACGCAACATATAATTGTCCATGTAAGAAGCAATCCGTGTCTAGATCTAAACCGCACAATTCTAAAGATTGGCCCTGAGCTTTGTTGATGGTGATTGCAAACGCCAATCGAATTGGGAATTGCAATCTCTTAAATTGAAATGGCATATCCATTGGAATCATAGGAATGCGAGGAATGAGGACATCTTCACCTTTGAAAGGTCCTGTTAAGATTGTTGCTTCTAGGACATTGCTCATTAATTTTTTACTGCAAGCCATGTGCCATTGCAAAGCTTTGGCTGGTTGATATTTTGCAACATGATAATTGGCATGCCGATTTTCAATTGCAGTACATGCGGTGGCATCCCTGGCAGATTGAGTAAATTCAAATATTCTGTTACATAATTAACTGCTTCATCTGCTTCCACAACAGTGTCAATGGACTTGTATGTGACTGCCTCGCTTTGAATGTTAGACTGAGTAATATTGTAAAGTTTGTAGATGTCTTGGCTGCAAGAATAGGTCGTTCACTCAGCCAATCATGATTCTTAGAATTGCTTTGAATACTTTTTCAACCAATTCTTTTTTTGACTAAATTGCAGAAGTTATGAGGCAATGAAATTTGTCCTGAGGTCAGATCAACCAGCACCTTTCCGTTCCCAATTTCCAGCAATTGACGTGAGAATATCTCAGCTGATCAATCATTTTGCAGCTGGACACGCATATTTGTAGTTAATTTTAACGTCTTTACATGTCACCACAAAGTAGAGTATTTCAGGCAAGAATTTATTTCATTTGCTGGTGTCGATTGAGAAATTACAGATCATGTTTGCCTGAAATCTCTTGCAAGCAATATTAATGCATTCCCAAATGATCTGATGTTTCCACGCAAATCTTGCAATGATCGATCAAGAGCCTCGAGTGATTTTTTTGTGCGCCATTGTGCATTCATCCCAAACAATAAGTTTGCATTTCTGCATTACTTTTCCCTTTTCAATGCTTTGTAAATGTTGCACGTGAGAGTTTCAATGAATTGCATGTTCAATGGCAATTTCAAAGTGGACTGAGCAGTTCTTAGACCTGGTAGCAATGTTGCAGCTATTCCAGATGACTCAAAAGCTAAGGCTATGTCATTTTGGGATAAAAACACGTGTGTATTCGAATGCAACGGTGTTCAAAATTTCAAAGTAATTGGTGAAGAACTTTTGGAGATTTAAGATTTTGAACAAATAAACATTTACATTTTTATTTATATAGATTTGAAAAACACACACACACACATGCAGAGACACACACCCTCTCTGAGATGAATACTTAACCTTTATTTAATGTGAAAATGGCAGTGTCTTCCCCCAGCTCATTAGTGTTGGTGCATGAGGACGGCCCTGTGCTCTGAGGGGGGTCAGCCTGGCCTTTCCTCTGCCCCTGAGGCCTGTCTTCCTGGTACAGGTTGTGGGGATCTCCTTCCCCATCCTCTGTCTGTACTTGTGATTGGAGCTGGAAAGTTCCTCTCCTCTTCCCATAGAGTCTGTTGCTCACCGCTGACAGACAGGACGGAGTATGGGCTCAGGGGGGTGGGGCTGTCTTGGGACCACATCTGCCACCTCCAGCTTGGGAGATGCCTCCAGTGTCAGGTGGTGTGAAGGCCCCTGGGCACCAGGACAGAGGACTGGCTGGGGTTGACTCGATCACCAATGTCCAGTGATGTGATTAATCATGACTATGTAATGAAACCTCCATAAAAACCCAGGAGGAGAGGGTTCAGAGAGCTTCCGGGTTGGGGAACACAGGTAGGTGCAGAGAGAGAGGTAACCTCAGAGAGGCCATGGAAGCCCCAGCCCCTTACTCCACACCTGCCCTCTCACCTCTTCCATCTGGCTGTCCCTGAGCCACATTCTTTATAATAGACCAGTGATGTAGGAAGTGACCTGTCCTCTGAGTTCTGTGAGCCGCTCTGGGAAATGCACACATCCCAAGGGGAGGAGGTCTGGGAACCTCTGATTTATAGGCAGCTGGTCAGAGCGCAGGGGACACCTGGACCTGAGACAGACATCTGACATGGGGTTGGTGGGGGGCCGGTTAAGAACTGAGCCCTAACCTGTGGACTCTGATGCTCCCTCCAGGTAGGTTGTGTCAGAACTGACCTGAATTGCTTGGTTGTGTGGGAGAAACTCCTCACCTCATCCACAGCGGAACTGGCCTTGGAATACCAAAGATAGTTTACATCATTTTCTTGTAATGAATCTCTAAAATCGAGTATTTTGCCATTATAAATTATCATTTGTACCCTTACAGGCCACATCCTACAGCCACTCGTCATGTGGTCACCTGCAGGGGAGGGGGCTCCCACGTGGGACAGGACCGCTCTAGGACGGAAGAGTGGGGGTGGAGTTGCTGGGTGTGGGGTAACCATCCTCACTTTAGTGGACGCGGCCAGTTTTCTCTGAAGCACTGGTACCAGTTTGCATGTCAACAACCACTGCCCACACTCTCCTAACACTGGGTTTTCTCAGACATGTTCATGTTTGTCCGCTTGGAGCGGGTGTAATAGGACCTTATTGTAGTTTTAACGGGCAGCTTCCTGGTTGCTAATGATGTGGAGCCAGTTTTCGCGTGTTTACCAGCTAGTTGTTGCTATTTTAATGAGGCTCTTGCTCAAGTGATACCATATCTCTTTATTTCTTATTGTATGTATTTGTGGAAATTCTTCCTGTCTTCTGGATACTAATGCTCTAATGCTTGCGTGTGGTGTAAAGTTCTTCTCTCACTTGATGGCTGATAACTGAGTACTACCTGTGGCGTCTTTTATGAAGAGTCCTTAATTTTCACATAGTCTAAATTTTCAGTGTTTCTCTTTATAAGTACTGCCATGTATGTTTTGTTCAGGAATCCTTCTCTACTTTAAGTTCATGGAGAGGTCCTGCTGTAATATCTTCTAACAGCCCTATTGTCTTGTATCTCAAAAACAAAAAAATATCTTCAATCCACCTGCACTTGATTTTAGTGCATTGTAGGAGCTGGAGCTGCAGTCTCATGCAACTGCTCGGAGATCTCTAGCCGCTCACACATATTATTGAAAAGGTTTTTGTTTTTTGTCACTTGTCTGCCTTACCCACTCTTTAGTGCATGACCTTTCTTGTGGCTTAAGTCCATGGTATTTCTAAGTGCCCTAATCTGTTCCAGTGGTCGTATCAATACAACATCATTTAGTTTTCTATAATATTTTAATATGTCTTGAAGTTTTACAGAGCCAGTCTTCATACGTTGTTCTTCTTCATAATTGCCTTGGGTGCATATAGAAAAATTTACTTCAATATAAATTTTATCATAGAGGTATCAAGTTCCCCAAAAGTCAACTGGAAGATAGGGTGACATATTTTTCAATTCTGTAGATTAGGCCCTGGCCAGTTGGCTCAGCTGTAGAGTGTTGGCCCTGTGTGTGGAAATCCCTGGTTTAATTCCCAGTCAGGGCACACAGTAGAAGTGACCACGTGCTTTCCCCCCTCTCCCCCCTCTCTCCTACCCTCCCACAGCCATGGCTAAAATGGTTTAAGCAATGTTGGCCCGGGGCACTGAGGATGGCTTCGTGGCCTAACCTCAGGCACTGGAATAGCCCTGTTGCCACGCAATGGAGCAGTGGCCCAGACAGGCAGAGCATTGCCTGGTAAGGGGTTTGCCAGGTAGATCTCTGTCGGGTTGCATGTTGGAGCATATCTCTGCCTCCCTGCCTCCCACTTGAAAAAACAATTCTGTAGATTAATGTGGGTGGAATAAACTTTTACACAATATTGTTTTTATATTCATGAATATGCATATTTTACATTTATTTATATCTTTATAGTCTTTCTAAAGAGATTTATAATTTCCTTCATTGAGGAAGTGCATATTACCTTTTTGTTATATACACATTGAAATAGATGTATTCCAAGTGTATCATAACTTTGATGCTGTTGTCAAGGGTTTCTTTTATACCATCTTTTTATTATTTTCTTGGTGTCTGTAGACAACTTTCTCCCTGAAGCCCAGCAAAGGTGGTCAGGGCCCATGTGCCACAGCGTTTCTATGGCAGCCTCCTGGGCTACAGCCTGACGACAGTGAGGTCAGCTCCGAATGTGACACAGCGACGTCATACCATCTAATTTTTGTGTTTTACTGTAGTATAGGAATGCTTTTGATTTTTGTAATTTGATTTTGTCCTTAGCAACCTTGCTAACTCTGTTATCAAGTTCCTAAACATATTAGTGCTTACTGTGGAATTTTCTATGTATGCAATCATTTATGAAGTAAGATAACTTTTTTTCCTTTCAATTTTCATAGCGTTTACTTGCTGTTATTGCCTTTGTAGACAAGGATGCTACTGCATTAGGTATAATGCTACTGCATTAGGTATAATGTTTGTTGAAGACACCCCCTTATGTCGTTAGGGAAATTCTCCTGTATTCTTAGTTGGCTGAAAGTTTCATCATGAAAGCAATTAAAATCACTCAAACACTCAATTCTTTCATCTCTTGTAGCCTTGAGATTTAATCAGTCAAGGTCCAATCAGAAACATGGAAATATTTCACTGTGTATTTCAGCAGCAGGGATTTAATGTAAGGAATTTGTTAGGCTGATGTTGGAACAGAAAGGGCACAGACAGGGAACTCTGCCTAAAAGGTTAGATAGACCACTCTGGTCTAATCCTGGTGATCTAAACCACCAGACTGAGTGGGTTTTTCTATTATTTTATTTTTTAGTATATATATGTATTATAAAGATATAATTAATATATAATATTACACTAGTTTCAAGTGTCCAAATTAATGATTCAATATACACACATATTGCCAAGTGCTCACCACAGTGTCTTAACCTCTATCACCTCAGTTACACACTTTTTTCTTGTGATAAAAACTTTTAGCAATTTTCTCTCTTAGCTTTATACTCTCCTACCAATTTTCAAGTATACAACACAGTAATATTACCCATATTATTTTAGCTAATAGTATGAATACCCAGTATTATTAAGTACAGTCACCATGTTGTACATTACATGCTTACAATTTAATCACTTCATAACTGGAAGTCTGTACCTTTGGTCATCCTCACCCACTGTGACTACCCTTCCACCCTCTGCCTCTGGCGACCACTAATCTGTTCTCTGTATGCATGAATTAAATTTTTAAAAGTGTTTTCACATTTAAGTGAGATGGTATGCTATTTGTCTTTCTCTGCTTAGTTTACTTGACTTAGCACAGTGCCCTCAGGGTCCATCCATGCTATCATAAATGGCAGGATGTCCTCTTTTTAATGGCAGAATAGTATTCCATTGTACATGTAACACATTTTCTTCTTCCATTCATTTACCGACTGACTCTGGGGTTGCTATAACATCTTGGCTATTGTAAATACTGTTTCTATGAACATAGGTGTGCATATGTCTTTTCAAGTGAGTATTTTCATTTATTAAAAATAAATGCCCAGATGTGGAATTGCTGGATCATATGGCAGCTGTAGTTTTTTGTTGTTGTTGTTGTTTGTTTGTTTTTGTTTTTTAGAGAGGGGAGGGAGAGACAGAGAGAGAAGAGACAGAGAGAGAGAAGTGGGGAGGAGCTGGAAGCATCAACTCCCATATGTGCCTTGACCAGGCAAGCCCAGGGTTTCGTTGAACCGGCGACCTCAGCATTTCCAGGTCGACGCTTTATCCACTGTGCCACCACAGGTCAGGCTGGCAGCTGTAGTTTTAATTTTTGAGAAACTGCCCTGCTGATTTATGTAATGGCTGCCCCAGTTTACATTTCTAGTTACATTAAGAGGGTTCCCTTTCTGAACATTCTTGCCGATACTTATTACTTCTGTCTCTTTTATAATCCAGCTTGAGATTTGCTAGACTGCTCAGTGATGAGAGTTGTGGGGGTACAACCATGGAAGTCCTGCTGTCTTTAGCCCTTTGCTTGCACAAGATAGTCTTCTCTACAATAGGTGAGGGGTCTGGGGTAAGTGGGGGGTAGAGCTGGTACCTCTGTTCACTTGGATCCCACATCAGGGCAGGCTCAGGTTTTGTAGACACTGATATTTATACAAATGTTGAGATCACTCCTTCAAAAAAAAAATAACTAAAAAGTGTCACACATGCTTTTTTTCTCTTGAATTTTTATAAGAGTTTATTTAAGCCCAACTGATGAAATAAGTTATGGAAGATGATCTGAGATGCTCCTGAGAATAACAGTTTTGCAACTGTTCTTATATATTTGAAATTAGGAGGACATATTAGGAAGATTGAGAAAGTATGGGGGAGTTGAGTTGTAGAATAGTTAGCAAGATTATGTGCTCTCTTAATGGTTAACACCCTCATTCTTGACATTTCAAAAGCATGTTAACCTATATGGACAAGAACAGTGGGCAGGTCTACCTTAATAACTTTCATTTATTTATTTATTTATTTATTTATTTATTTATTTATTTATTTATTTTTTACAGAGACAGAGAGTGAGTCAGAGAGAGGGATAGACAGGGACAGACAGACAGGAACGGAGAGAGATGAGAAGCATCAATTATTAGTTTTTCATTGTGCATTGCAAGACCTTAGTTGTTCATTGATTGCTTTCTCATTTGTGCCTTGACCACAGGCCTTCAGCAGACCGAGTAACCCCTTGCTGGAGCCAGCAACCTTGGGTTAAAGCTGGTGGGCTTTTCCTCAAACCAGATGAGCCCGCACTCAAGCTGGCGACCTCGGAGTCTCGAACCTGGGTCCTCTGCATCCCACTCAGACGCTCTCTCCACTGTTCCACCACCTTGTCAGGCAATAGCTTTCATTAAAGAAGATATAGGACTGGTGTTGGGCGGATAAAATGTATTATGCTCACTTTGTTAAAGATGCCGTCGGCCAGGTGATATTAATGTGTGTTGGGGGCAGGCAGGATCATTGTAGCCTGGGGCTTGGTTTTGGGATTAAGCCTTTCCACCCTTTTTGATGTGGGGTGGTACAATCTAATTATGCCTCAGAGAAGTAACTTTGTATTAGAGACTTCCCTATTTTATATATTGGATTAGAGGTTGTGAAGCTACACTATAAAATGAGGGTAGAACGAGAGTTTACCCTCTTGGTTCCTGAGATTACCATTAGAAAAGAGAGCAGAGGAGAGCAGAGAAAGGCCACGTGGAGGAGGCGAGGAGAAGCAGCCAAGATGGCGGAGTGCTGAGTGAGATGCCAGTTTGTGTAGAGTTTGTATCTGGAATAAGGAAGGAGATGGGGAACTGAGGAGAATAAGGCTGGTGAGCTAGAAACCTTTGATTCTAGGAAACTCGGATAATTCAGTGGCTTTGTGAGCACTGAATGTGAGTGGGTTTCGGAGCCCAGTGTATGTTTTTATTTGCCTGCTGGGTGCAAGCTAGGATTAAAGATGAAGGCCCATCAGTTCTTGGCTCCGTTGTTTCTTTACCGACTGTCCGAATCCAATGCGAACCTGCATGGGCCAGGCGGCTGCTGTGATAGTGGCACTGGCCGTGGCTTCTGGCTTTACAACTGGGTTGTAGCTACTACCCTATTTTAAGGTACCAATAAGCTAAAAAATTAATATTAATATTTTAGGAAGCTTAAAGAACATTTTTATTAATTTGGGCTAGGCGTACAGAGAGATTTTGTTAATGTGATTTTGTTGGTCAAATAAGTTTGTAAATATGATATATATGTTTGCTTGCTAATAGTTTGAATTGTGTGTGGGGGACAGACTGTAATCAGGCAGGGTCGTTCTAGCCTGACGCTTAGTTTTAAGACTAAGCTTTTCCCTACACCCTTGACTGTTGCATGATGTGGGTGGTGCACTCTTATGAGGAATCCCATTATGCCTCAATAAGTGACTTTGTATCAGAGACTTCATTATTTGTAGATTGGCTTAAAGGTTTGGATTTCTATACTATAAGTGGGGCAGACTGCGAGCTTACTCTCTGTAGGTTCCTGAGATTAGCATTAGAGAGGCAAAGTCCATCGAAGCCATTGGCCTATAAGAAGGCTGTTGGAGCAGGCAAGAGCACGTTGCCCTGCTGTCCAAAACCTGGCTTGAGTAAAATGTCCTTGGTGCATATCTGCAAATGAATGGGGGCAGCTGCCCGATGCAGCAGGGCCTCTACTGGAGCTGGGCTCTCCCATCGAGGTTTCTCATTCAAAATCTGGAGCACTGTCCATAAGCAGTGTGTCCATTCAGTAAGGGAGCCAACATCACCCTCCTGTCACAGTCCCTGCTTTAAGGGTCTGTTGGGCAGATAAAATGTATTATGCTCACTTTGTTAAAGAGGCCGTTGCCCAGGTGATATCAATGTGTGTTGATAATTGTTGTAGCCTGAGGCTTGGTTTTGGGATCAAGCCTGTCCCACCCGTTTTGATGTGGGGTGGTACAATCCAATCATGCCTCAGAGAAGTGATTGTATTAGAGACTTCCCTGTTATGTATATTGGATTAAGGGTTTGGATTTCTACACTATAAAATGGAGGCAGAACGGGACTTGGCGCTTGGTTCCTGAGATTATCATTAGAAGAGAGAGCAGAGGAAAGCAGAGGGAGGCCACGTGGAGGAGGCCAGGAGAAGCAGCCAAGATGGCGGAGTGCTGAGTGAGATGCCAGTTTGGGCAGAGTTTGTGTTGGAGAAGGAAGGAGATGGGGAACTGAGGAGAATAAGGCTGGTGAGCTAGAAACCTTTGATTCTAGGAAACTCGGATAAGTCAGTGGCTTTGTGAGCACTGAATGTGAGTGGGTTTTGGAGCCCAGTGTGTATTTTTACTTGCCCGCCGGGTGCAAGCTAGAATTAAAGACTATGGCCCATCAGTTTGTGGCTCCATTGTTTCTTTGCCGACTATCCGAATCCAATGCAAACCTGCATGTGAATGGCCACTATGGCGGCTCCTGGCTTTACAGGGTCCATTATACCGCTCAATGATACCAGCAGCCTGGGGCTGGTAGGAAACATGGCACTTCCAGTCCACCCCCAGCTCTTGAGCCCACTGCCTCACCGTTGAAACAGTGAAGTGGGTACCATTGTCACTTTCAAGGACAAGCAGTTGCCCATATGCAGCACTCAGATGGTCCAGAGCCTGTATGACTTTGGTCAGGGTTATGGGTGGGGTAAGCATCAAACAGACCAGTGGCAGTATTTACACATGTGACTGCATACTGGTACCCTTCTGACTTTGGTAAGGGTCCAATGATATCTATCTGCCATTGTGGCAGTAGAACATGACCCCTCTAGATATGTCCAGGTGACACCAGTAGTCTTCAAGGGTGCTCCTTGGAACATACTGCACATTGCTCACAGGCTGCAAGGACCTCTGCATAGGACACAGGCAATTTCCAAGCCTTAACTGTAGCCCACATAGTTTTCTGTCCTGCATGGAACAGGTGCTGGTGCAGTCTCCAACCATCGCACATTTGCTAACGTATCTGCCTCATCATTCCCAGGATGGGCTAGAGTGGCATGCCCGTGACATGATATACTGTCACCTGCTTCTGGTGTCCTATTTCCCATAAGTCCTGCCACATGGCCTGACCCCATAGTGGATGATGCATTACCATTCACTGGTTAATGTGCCAAGTAGCAATCCAAAGAGTCAGTCCATGATAGACAGCTGAGCTGTCAGTACAGATCACCAGAGGTAAAGGTTCATTATGGGCAACTAGCCAAACATCTCTTAATTCTGCCAATTGGCTGCTTTGGCCTGTACCTGTGTCTGTTCAAATAGTCTCAATGGCTAGATGGAAGGCGATAGCTATCCATTTGGCAGGTTGGCCCCTGCTGGAACCATCAGTATACCAGGCATTCTCGGGGATGGGGACCTGCCCCTCCTGGTAGGAACTGACTTCTAGTTCTGCCTCCTGAGCCCTAGCAGCACCTGACTCTAAGTTCGTATAGGTAACTGGACCCAAGACTTCCTGCAGTTGTGCCCTCAATGGGATGGTGCTAAGAGCAAAGCGTTGTTGCTGATAGGCACCCCACTTGGCTAGGGTAGACATTTGGGTCATACCACTATGTGGTTTGGTCGCCCAATCTCTCGCCCATTTTGCAATAGGGCATGTTGTCTTGACTGTAACTGGTGTTGTGGTTGTAATACTCTCAGTGACCAGGAGGGCAGCATACACAGCAGCTGCCAGCTGATTCTCCACTAATGAGTAACTAACTTCAGCACCTTTCCACAATTGGAACCAAAACCCAATAGGTTGCCCTAAGCACTCTGTCTGTGGCCACAAGCCCCATCCAAACCCCTCTGAGGTTACATGAACATCCAGCTCACAGGGCCTGGCAGGATCAAACCCATTCAAGGCCTGTGCCCCCATGAGAGCTCTCTTAGCTGCTTCAAATGAACCTTGTGCCTGCTCAGTCCAATCCCAACAAACCCCCTTCCAAATAAGGTTGTACAAGGGGCATAGTAACTGAGCCAAATGGGGTATAAATGCTTTGCAATACCCCAACAACCCTAAGAATTCCTATAACTGGGGTATGCTTGAATCTTATCTACAACTGCAGCAGGGGAATTTTTGTCTTACCTGACCAGACAACTCCCAAGAATTTAACAGATAACCCAGGTATTTGTAATTTGTTCTCATTGACTGCCCAGCCACATGCTTTCAAATGGGATAGCAGGGTAGGGACTGCTTGCTCCAATTCTGGAAGAGAATCACTAGTTTGTATAATATCACCAATATAATAGTACATGTGAACTGCCTCTGGCTGTTTCCATTTAGCCAGGTCAGCAGCCACCAGCCCATGGCACAAGGTGGGGCTATGCAAATAGCCCTGGGGTAACACTTTAAAGGTCCATTGTCTCCCTACCCAACTGAAGGCATATTGGTCTTGACTCTATGTAGCTATATCAATAGAGAAAAAAGCATTGGCCAAGTCTGCCACAAAGTGGTATGTCCTCAACTCATGGCTTAACCGATCTATCACGTTAGCAATCAAGGGAACAGCAGCGTGCAAAGAGGGAACAACTTTATTAAGTTCTTTGTAATCTACTGTCATTTTCCAGGTTCCATCTGCTTTGCGCACAGGCCATACCAGGGAGTTGTTAAGACTGTGTGCTGGCTGGATGCTCCCCACCTTTTCTAGTTCAAGGATTTTCCCTGTGACATCTTTATAACCACCTGGCAGGCGGTATTGCTTAGTGTTAGTCACACACCAAGGGATGGGTAATTGCAAAGGGGAATGTAATGTGTGTCCCCGTAACACTGCCTTTACAAAACTGATCCGCATCCGGAACTCCCTGGCTGTAGTTTCCAACCACAATCCTTGCAAGACATCTACCCCAAAAATATATTCAAGAATAGGACATACATACACTTATATGGCTTAGGAGGCAGTCTTCCTATCCCCAATGGAATAGTTATTGGCTTCACTTGAACAGTTTGGCCCCCATAACCATCAATGGCTACTGGGGTCCCAGCAAACCACTCTGGGTTCCAATAGAGGGGGGAACATTCTGCACCTGTATCCACCAAGGTCAGCGCCTGTTGTACATTGGAAGGGCACCAGTGGGTAGCCAGTTCCATGTGTGGCCTCTGGTCCCTGCCCATCTCGGTTAGACGGGTCCCTCGGCCCTTTTTCTACTCTTACTGGTACAATGGGTCTTGGGAGTTCTCCTCTCCCTCAGCCGTCTCTATCATATAATCTTATAACCAAGCTTGCCCAAGCTGCAAAAGTTTTATTGGTAGCTGCTGGGGCCTTTCATCTCAGTGGCTGGAACTTCTGTTCTGGTTTAAGCTGCCGCCAAAGCTCCAAAAGAATTTTATTAGACTGAGCATCCAATTTTCCCTTATCTGATCCAGGCGCAATTAAATCTACCCACATCTGCGTTTGGGTAACTTTTATAGGCCCATTTCCCTTGTTAGTTGGGGGGCAACCTAGGCAGCAGCCCTCACTGCTTTATGATCCTGAGCGGCCTCCAGCGCTCCCAAATCTGCTACCATCTGTGTAACTGCATTGATGGGGTGCCCCACATAGGGACCCAAGATAGCCACAAGTGACCCAAAAGGGCTGACGGGGCACTAGCAAGGATAAATTCCCTCATTTTTGCTGTAAACACTTCCTTGTCTGGCCCACGGAACCCAGGGTTGAAAACAGCATTCTTCATACCTAGTTACTAAAATCCTTTTAGTAAAGGTCTCCACTGTTGCACTGCCACCGACTCATTGCCCCTGGCAGTTCTCCAGCATTCTGCCAGACCATATGAATGCTGGCCATGACCCATTCTAATAGGGTATGGTCTCCTGGATGGCCATGGCAGTTCTGAAGATGCTGCCTCAGGGAGGAGTATGTGGTAATGGCAGCCAATTTCTCCATCTCTGTTGCAGAGAGCATGGTGCTAATCACCCCTATGTCTCATAATCGTAGTAACCAGGCTACCAGGAATTCAGTAGGTTTCTGCTTAAATTGTGCCCCAAACTCCATCAGTTCTGCCTGGGTACAGGGCTGGACCACAGAGTGTTCCATTACCTGGGCAGGAGGCTGTGGCCCCTGATGGACTCTTCGTTGCTGGGTTTTTACCACTGGTTGGGCTCTCAGTGTGCGTATGGCAGCTTCAGCCTGAGCCTTCTCATCCTCAGAAGAGGAGTTGCAAGTGCCTGCTCCCGCTGACTCAAAGCCAATCCACCCGCTCAGATGCTGCTGCTCCTTTGGTGACCATTTAGGCTCCTGTGGCTGTTGGCTTTGTTATAAAGTATCATACCCCAGATTCTGAAAGGCACTGTACCTCACTTCATCAAGTCCGCATGAATTTTGAGAGTTTTATTGGAGGAAATTTATTAAATATGCTGGCTGAATATGGCTGACACAGGGCATAGCAGGCCGAAATCATGCGTGCTGAGTATATTTCAGGGGCTGTTTATTGATAGAGATATGAATTTACAAGAACTCCAACTGTCCTTTTGTTGTCCCACCTCCTGCCTGACCTCACCCTTACTTACTGGATAATCGCCCCTGAGGCAGAAGAGTTCCAGGAAGCTGATCAACTGCCCCTAGGAGAATAGTTCCAGGAAGCCAAAACCGTAAAATTGTAAAAGGAAACATACCAAAACTTTTGACTCAATATCCCCTTAGTCTCTCCGAAACCCTATCAAATTCACCCCTAGTCTGCAACCAGTGCTCTTCTCCCCAGAGAAGTGCCCAGCAGGGTTCTTTTCTTCCTTTCAGTAAAGCCTGTTACTCTGTTCTTTTTGGACTCCCATGGATTCCAACATTTGGTGCTGAAATCCGGGACAAGGTACTGGTTGCCTGATCGATCCCTGTAAAGCCAGCAGGCAGGGCCAGGGCCAGAATCACAGCAGCCGCCCGGCCCATGCAGGTTCGCATTGGATTCGGACAGTCGGTAAAGAAACAACGGAGCCACAAACTGGTGGGCCATCATCTTTAATCCTAGCTTGCACCCGGCGGGCAAGTAAAAACACACACTGGGCTCCAAAACCCAATCACATTCAGTGCTCACAAAGCCACTGACTTATCCGAGTTTCCTAGAATCAAAGGTTTCTAGCTCACCAGCCGTATTCTCCTCAGTTCCCCATCTCCTTCCTTATCCCAGATACAAACTCTACACAAACTGGCATCTCACTCAGCGCTCCACCATCTTGGCTGCTTCTCCTGGCCTTCTCCACGTGGCCTTTTTCTGCTCTCTGCTCTGCTCTCTCCTCTAATCATCCCAGGAACCAAGAGGGAAAATTTCGTTCTGCCCCCATTTTATATTGTAGCTTCACAACCTCTAATCCAATATACAAAATAGGGAAGTCTCTAATACAAAGTCACTTCTCTGAGGCATGACTGGATTGTACCACCCCACATCAAAAAGGGTGGGAAAGGCTTAATCCCAAAACCAAGCCCCAGGCTACAAGGATTCTGCCTGCCCAGACACACATTAATATCACCTGGGCAACGGCCTCCACGTGGGCAGCGCCACTTTAACAAAGTGAGCATAATACATATTTTATCTGCCCAACAATCCCTCTTTGCTGTTCAAACATAGCCTGGATAAGCAACTGTAGGTCAATTGGCCGGCAATCTAACCCTGTCCTGAACCCCTGCCAGACCAGAAAGGTAAAAAGTTTCTCCCTTCCCCTTCCCCGGTTGGCCTCCAAATTTCTCTCTAAAAACACCCCTTCCTGGTCAGACGGTTTTGACTTTGGACCCCATAACTACAGGTGGTCTGCCTCTACTCCTTTATGGACTTCTACAAAAGTCTAGGCATGCCTAGCCAGGCCCCTCTCCTATGTCCCGGGAACTCAGCCTTGGGGTGACGACCTCTTGTCTGAGATTCTCTTTCTACAGAAATTTTCTCCTCTCAGAACTGTGACTGAAGGCAGGGATGCCCCCTTCTCTCACCAGTCTCCTCTACTGTGGGCTCCTCTCAGTCCAAACCGTCCAGCCAGGCTCCCCTCGGAACATGGGCTCCTCCCAATCTCATTCCTCAGAGACTACTCCTCTACTCCTTCAGGACTCCTCTACTCCTTCAGGACTCCTCTACTCTCTGAGGTTCACAGTTTCTGAGGTTTCTACTCCAAGTAGCCTGCTTCTACGGACTTCCTTGAAAGTCTAGGCACCTAGCCAGGTTGTTTTCTTTTTTTTTTTTTTTTAATATTTATTTTTTAAATTTTTATTTATTCATTTTAGAGAGGAGAGAGAGAGAGAGGAAAGAGAGACAGTGGGGAGGAGCTGGAAGCATCAACTCCCATATGTACCTTGACCAGGCAAGCCCAGGGTTTCGAACCGGCGACCTCACCATTTCCAGGTCGACACTTTATCCACTGCGCCACCACAGATCAGGCCGCCAGGTTGTTTTCTACTAGCATTACAATACCCTATCTTGACAACTTTGCCACCAAACGGGGAGGACATCAGAGATTCCTTACATGCAGGTTTTTCTTCTCCCTTTGCTCCTGTCCTTAATCTCTATACCACTTGTTCTACACACAGGCTGTTTTTTGGCCAAAGAAACCTCACATAAAACCTCTGCTCCTAATCTTTCCTTCTCCGCAGACTCCCAACTCTGTCTCTCTCCTGCCTGACAACTGGGGGCACCCATTTCTCGGGACTTCTCTCTGGTCCCTCTGCAGACCTCTTCCTTGGTTCTCTTTTCTCCGAGAGCCCCCTTTCCTCCCTTCACAAAATCCAGTTCTCATTCACTTGAAAATACCAATCTCTCTTTCTGTTCCCCTGCTGGCCTGGGGCCCCTCCCTTCTCCACTGTGTTCTTCATCCCCTCTCCCCTCCTTAGAAGCTGTGGCTTCAGCTGTATTTTACCCATCTTCCCATGCCACTAACTTTAGCCAGAGCTATGCCCTTTTCCCCCTCGTCCTCTCCCCTCTCTTCAGAGCTATAAATCTTTTTGACTCCTCTGACCACATGGTGCCACCACCAACACTTCAAATTGCTCCTCCTTTTCCTCCTCTTCCACCTGCAAATTCTGACCCTCTGTTGGGCAGATAAAATGTATTATGCTCACTTTGTTAAAGAGGCCATCGCCCAGGTGATATTAATGTGTGTTGGAGATCGTTGTAACCTGGGGCTTGGTTTTCGGATTGAGCCTTTCCTACCCTTTTTGGTGTAAGGTGGTACAATCCTATCATGCCTCAGAGAAGTGACTTTGTATTAAGAGACTTCCCTATTATGTATATTGGATTAAGGGTTTGGATTTCTATACTATAAAATGGGAACGGAGCGGGAGTTTGCTTCTTGGTTCCTGAGGTTAGCAAGAGAGAGCAGAGGAGAGCAGAAGGAGGCCACGTGGAGTAGGCCAGGAGAAGCAGCCAAGATGGCGGAGTGCTGAGTGAGATGCCAGTTTGTGTAGAGTTTATATCTGGGATAAGGAAGAAGATGGGGAACTGAGGAGAAGAAGGCTGGTGAGCTAGAAACCTTTGATTCTAGGAAACTCGGATAAGTCAGTGGCTTTGTGAGCACTGAGTGTGACTGGGTTTTGGAGTCCAGTGTGTATTTTTACTTGCCCGCCGGGTGCAAGCTAGATTAAAGAAAATGGCCCACCAGTTTGTGGCTCCTTTGTTTCTTTACCGACTGTCCGAATCCAATGCGAACCTGCATGGACAAGGCGGCTGTGATAGTGGCTCTGGCCCTGCCTGCTGGCTTTACACCCTCCTTCTTTCCATCAAGCTATTCACACTGTCCATTTGTCTACTTTCTCTTCATCCCCTCTATGCTGTCAACTCCCTGTTGTCTCAAAAAACTCAAAAAAGCAGAATTTATGTATTAAGCTATGTGAGTAAGTAATCTGTCTTTTCTCTTTGTTTGTCAGAAAATATCTCTAATATAATTTAAATTGAAACAAGTAAAGCATGCTCATTTAAGTTCCTTAATTCATAATATATATAAAGTCTTTGTTTAATGTGTAACTGTGTCTGTCTCTAAGGCCTTAGACCAATAATTACCCACCTCTTAAATCAAGGCTTACTCATCCCCATGGACTCTCCCTGCAAGACCCCCATCCTTCCTGTTTGAAAAACCTTCAGGGGCTTATCAGCTTGTACAAGATTTATACCTAATCAATGAGGCGATAATTCCCCTCTATCCAGTAGTCCCTAATCTCTACAAGTTACTGTCAGACATTCCCTCAAACTTCACTCACTTACAGTCCTAGACCTCAAGAATGCCTTCTTTACCATTCCTCTACACCGTGACTCTTACTTTCTGTTTGCATTCACCTGGACTGACCCAAACACTAATGCAGCCCAGCAACTTACATGGACTGTCTTATCCCAGGGAATCAAAAACAGCCCACACCTGTTAGGGCAGGCACTAGCTAAGGATTTAGCAGCATGAAATCTCAAAACTAGTACTATCTTACAGTAGGTAGATGACCTACTCCTCTGCAGCCCCTCCCTGCCTGCCTCAAGGAGACACACCGCCACCCTTCTTAACTTTCTCACTGTGAAGGGATATCGTGTCTTCTCTGCTAAGGCTCAACTTCACTCTTAATCCGTAGTCTATCTGGGCATCACCTTAACCCCCTCCACCTGAGGTCTCATGCTAGATTGAACTCAGACCCTCCGCAGTCTCCAACCACCTACCACCACAAATCAAATACTTTCATTCCTTGGTCTAATAGACTTCTTTAAAATTGGATTCCCAATTTTGCTCTCTTAGTCAAGCCCCTCAGTGAGATCTTCTGAGCATGGCTTTTAAGGTCTATAATGGCCAAGGAAGTAACAGAAAAGGCAAATAAGGCCCAAAGGAAGTCAGGAAATACCAGCTTTTGGCATATGCTCTTAAAGGCTGCAGTGCCCTACAGCTTCACAGGATTCCGTCAGGGCCCTGCTCCAGAGTGGAAAGAAAGGTCATTGAACTGAAGCCTGCCAGGCTTCCCGGCCCCACCAGTTAACACATCTCTGCTGTGGAAAGAGGGACAAGAGAAGGTAAGCTGCCCCCTTGCTCCATGGAGGGAGGGTTCAGTCTCTTCTTGCCCTGCTCCAGCTACCTGTGTCCTGACCTTGCCCAGCATGCTGGGAATTACCACTGAAGGCCCAAGGACATCGTTCACGAGCCTAAGGTATTTTTTCCAAGTAGCAGATAAACTGATATCATTTCTTGTAAACACAAGGACCATCTACTATGCCTTGCCTGAATAGTTAAGTTTTTTTTTTTTATCCCTTAAATATCTCTACTGTGGGTACTGACAGTCTGAATTTGTTGCTTTATTTAATGTATAGCATCTCCTTTATTCCTCTTGTCTCAATGCCCCATGCCTATTGTAGGCTGGAACTTGCTGCTAATTCCAGCTAGAAGCAGTGGTCACTAGGACTTAAACTCTAACTACAAAGTGTAGAAATGTAACCACCCTTTCCCTAAGTACTTGCTAGATTTATAGGTTACTGAGCAAACTGTACAAAGACTGTCCAAGAGGCACTTCCAGCATTACAGCACCCAAGGTCTGATTTTCACGTGGACAGGTCCACACACTGTGATCCTGACAACTCCCACTGCTGCTAAAGTAAAAAAATGGCATGCCTTACTCCAACCAGCTTCTGGTTTGTGGTTAAAGTTGAAGGTTTATTGCATGCAGGCTCAAATGAGAGAAATCTCCAAGATTACCTACAATCAAATGCTTTTACAACCCCTACTCCAATTACTTCAATGGGGGGTTCATGAAGGAGGCCCCCAATAGGGATAACAGCAGGAAGTAGCTCCAGAAGATGGCTGGCCCGAGACAAACCTCCTTCCTGAACCCCATACCCTTTCCTTCCTCCCACGTCTTTTCTTTTTTATCATACCCCAAAGTTGAGAAATGATAGAGATATGAATTTACCAGAACTCCGACTGCCCTTTTGTTGTCCCACCTGGCTGCCCGACCTCATCCTTACTTACTGGATAATCGCCCCTGAAGCAGAAGAGTTCCAGGAAGCTGAAACCATAAAACCATAAAAGGGAACATACCAGAACTTTTGACTCAATACCCCCTCAGGCTCTCCCAAACCCTATAAAATTTACCCCTAGTCTGTAACCTGTGCTCTTCTCCCAGGAGAACTGCCCGGCAGGGTTCCTTTCTTCCTTTCAATAAAGCCTGTTACTCTGGTCTTTTCGGACTCCCACGGATTCCAACAGTTATATTCCTTTTGAACACATACATCAGGGGTTGGGAACCTATGGCTCACAAGCCAGATATGGCTCCTTTGATGGCTGCATCTGGCTCACAGACAAATCTTTAATAAAAAAAATAATATTAAAAATATAAAACATTCTCATGTATTACAATCCACTCATTTCCTACTGTTCATGTTCATGGTTGCGGATGGCTGGAGCCAATTACAGCTGTCCTCTTGGACAACACCAAATTTTTATTGGATAATGCATAATGTACACGGGTCATTGTATGGCTCTCATAAAATTACATTTTAAAATATGTGGTGTTTATAGCTCTCTCAGCGAAAAAGTTTCCCGACTCCTGACGTACATGTTGGGGGGGCATTACACAATTGTTAACAGGATAATAACATTTAATAAGATTTACATTACATTAACAAGATTAACATTTGTCTAGGGGATTTACAAGAAACTTGAAAACTTTCAAGGTAATACAATCAAAGTCATTCACAAATCCCTTTAGTATCTATCTCTCTTCCTTTGCCCAGAGGTACACGTTAATCTCAGATTCTAGGAAGGGAGGGAGAGCTAGGATCAGTGTAGGATGGTATGTTAAATCTTGTCTCTTATTGCAAGCGAAGGGAGTTCTTAAGATAACCTAAATCCCTTCAGAGAACTTAAAACCAAATGACCCTTTTCATCCTTATAAGTCAGGAGACCTCCACATCCTTTTCCTTCATTTTCCAAAGAAAAGACAGGAAAGCCTGACCTTTTCTCCCAGAATATTAATATTAATATGCAGCTTTTTGGTATCTTACAACAGCTTTTGGCCAGAAGCTGAGACTCGGGCTCTTGAATCCGCAGTTGTTTCTCCAACAACTGCCGGTGCAAACTTTCAGCTTCCAGGGCAAACTGCAACTCAGAACCAGTAATTCCTTCTCCAGTGCTCGCTCCAATTCCAGCCTTTTCTGCTATTTGATTTGCAATGCATACTGAAGCTTTCTACCTCGGGCAGCTTCTCGCATAGAACTCCTAGTTTCCTCTTGAGTAAAAAACATGCAACCCTGGCCAGATGGCTTGGTTGGTTAAAGCGGCCTCCCAATAGGCAAAGGTTGCTGGTTCAGTCCCAGGTCAGAGAACATACAGATAGATATGTAAATTCCAAACTGCCCTCTTGATGTTCTGCTTATCTGTCAACCTCACCCTTACTAGACTACCGCCCCTGAGACAAAGGAATTCCAAAAAGCTGAGAAGCCGCCCCAAGGAGGGGCTCTGGACATACCAGGCCTTTTTTTTTTTTTTTTTTTTTTTTAAAGATTTTATTTATTCATTATAGAGAGGGGAGAGAGAGAGAGAGAGAGAGGAGCAAGAAGCATCAACTCCCATATGTGCCTTGACCAGGCAAGTCCAGGGTTTTGAACCAGCAACCTCAGCGTTTCCAGGTTGACGCTTTATCCACTGAGCCACCACAGGTCAGGCCCACACCAGGACTTTGGATTCAACACCCACATGCTCCAAGCCCCCAAGGAGGAGCATTCCGGACATACCAGAACTTTTGCCTCAGTATCCCCTCAGGCTCTCCCAAACACTATATAATTCACCCCTAGTCTGTAACTGGCACTCTTCTCCCTGGGAGAAGTGCCCAGCAGGGTTCCTTTCTTCCTTTCAATAAAGCCTGTTACTCTGGTCTTTCGGACTCCCATGGATTCCAACATATACAGAAGCATATTGATGGTTCTGTCTCTCCCTCACTCTTCCCCTTCTTCTCTCTCTAAAAATCAATAAATAACAATAAATTAAACAAACAAACAAACAAACAAACAAACAAAACACGCAGCCCATGGCCCCTAAAAGGACAGCCATGGGGAGCCAGAACAGCAACCAGTCCTCTACCCCACCCCTCAAGGGTGGCAGCTGCATACCGATCTCTGAATCCTGCTGCAAACTACGCCAGTTGTAAGGCCAGGAGCCACTATAGTGGCCATTCACATGCACGTTCCCACTGGATTCGGGCAGACAGTAGAGAAATTGCGGAGTTGGAGTATGGTGGGTGTTGGGCAAATAAGTTGTTTTTTTGTTGTTGTTGTTGTTGTTGTTTTTTGTATTTTTCTGAAGCTGGAAATGGGGAGAGACAGTCAGACAGACTCCCGCATGCGCCCGACCGGTATCCACCCAGCACGCCCACCAGGGGGCGATGCTCTGCCCATCCGGGACATCGCTCTGTCGTGACCAGAGCCACTCTAGCGTCTGGGACAGAGGCCAAGGAGCCATCCGCAGCACCCGGGCCATCTTTGCTCCAATGGAGCCTCGGCTGCGGGAGGGGAAGAGAGAGACAGAGAGGAAGGAGAGGGGGAGGGGTGGAGAAGCAGATGGGCGCCTCTCCTGTGTGCCCTGGCCGGGAATTGAACCCAGGACTTCTGCACGCCAGGCCGACGCTCTACCACTGAGCCGACTGGCCAGGGCCAGGGCAAATAAGTTTTAAAATATGATATATCTATGTGCTCGCTTATAGTTTGTATTGAGTGTGAGGGACAGGCTGTATGCAGGCCAGGTCATTATAGCCTAAGGCTTAGTTTTAGGACTAAGGTTTTCCCCACACCCTTGACTGATTGCATGATGTGGGTCAGGGGTCCCCAAACTACAGCCCACGGGCCGCATGCGGCCCCCTGAGGCCATTTATCCAGCCCCTGCCACACACCCGGAAGGGGCACCTCTTTCATTGGTGGTCAGTGAGAGGAGCATAGTTCCCATTGAAATACTGGTCAGTTTGTTGATTTAAATTTACTTGTTCTCTATTTTAAATATTGTATTCGTTCCCATTTTGTTTTTTTACTTTAAAATAAGATACGTGTAGTGTGCATAGGGATTTGTTCATAGTTTTTTATAGTCCGGCCCTCCAACGGTCTGAGGGACAGTGAACTGGCCCCCTGTGTAAAAAGTTTGGGGACCCCTGATGTGGGTGGTGCACTCTCATGACTCCGACTCCGCCATTTCTTTACTGTCTGCCCGAATCCAACAGGAACCTGCATGTGAATGGCCATGATGGCGGCTCCTGGCCTTACAGTGGGCCATCCTGTTTACTGGTGTCTCACCAAGACAGGCAAGACACAAGAGAAGACAAGGGAAAAGCAGAAAACCTGCTTCTCCCATGAAGGGCAAGGGATGAGGGAAGCACCTGCAATGCTGATAGCAGGAACCGAGAGAGCGAGCCCCCGGTCTGTCCCCATTTTACAGTGTAGAAATCAAAACCTTTAATCCAGTATACAGTTGTAAGTTACCAAAAAGCAGAGAATTGATATTAATATTCTGGGAGGGAAGATCAGGCTTTCCTATCAGGCTTTTCTGTCCCATCCTTCCTTTAGGGAGGGGAGGGAGAAGAATGTAGAAGTTTCTGGCTTGCAAGAACAATGGGTCATTCAGTTTTAAATCTAAAATAAAGGTTAACTGAGAAACTTCTCTTTCAATAGGAGGCAGAATTTACCTACCACCTTGCATTGATTGTAGTTCCTCCCCCTTCCTGGAATCTTGAGAGCAAAATACCTCTAGGCTAGTGAGGAAAGATGAACCCTAAAAGATTTGTAAATGTCTTTGATTGTATTACCTTGAAAGTCTTAATGTTTCTGTGTATCCCTAAACAAATGTTGTCAGCCATGCCATGATGTCATGCTCTCCCCCGCCCGCCTGTGTGTGATCAAGGGTATATAACAGCCCCGGAACTATTTTTGGGATTGCACGATTTGCGTCTGATGCCTCATGTCAGCCATATGTGGCCAGCATATTTAATAAATCTCCTCTTCTAATAAAACTCTTCAAAATTCATCTGGACTGGGTGTCTCTACATGAACTTGATGAAATGAGGTACAGTGCTGCCGGGGTCCAGCCCCGGGGGGGATCCAGGGATCCCACAGGAAGAGACGGCATCAGCAAAATCGAGTGAGAGAGTCGAATTCTTTTCTTTCTCTTTATTCTCTAGTTAGCATTTACTGCCAGGCATCTCTGCCAAATGCTAGTATAGCTTCTTTTTAATACACACACACTAAGTTACAATCACATGGTATTTTGTTTCACTATGGTTACATATTTCCAGATAACAGCTAATTCATATCTATAAGCTATAAATCAGGTGGTAAGTCATTCAAAGTACAGATATACAATAACTTGAATAGCAATAACAATATCAGTACAAACTTCTAAAAGATTAGTACTAATTAATAACTCTACTGTTGTTGTGAGTCAAGGGCGCAGAGAGAGATAGCAGACGAAATCATCAAGGACTAGCAAAGGACCACTGCTTGCTCAGGCAAATGGCCTTGAGTTCATGCAGTGTCCTAATTTTTCTCACAAGACTTCAAAGGCTTGCTTATTAAGAAATTGGCATAACATCAAGAGTAACTTTTGCTTAAAGATATATAGAGTGCACCTGCAAGATAGCTTAGTAGCAACATAATATCAGAAGGCATTAATTGCTATTGCTGCTATGGATCCCACCACATTCCTCTCCTTATTCTTGGAAAATACAAAAATCTCATGAGAATGTTTTACTGAGAAAAGCCCAGCAACTGCCTTCAGTCACAAAACAAGTCTCTTAACAAAACATTCTTTACTTGCCGACTGCATTCCCATCCAAGGCCACGCAATGGGCCATTCCATAACACCTTACCTAAGATTCTATTGTCTAGTCAAATTTTATTTATTTACTATATTCACACACTAGTTAAGTTCTAACTATATTCTTCTTAGAGTGTTCCACCATCTGCAGGTCAGGTAAGCAAGAAGAAAGGAAAGTTTCTCTACTCTATCACATGAAAAGGCTAGGGAGGAAAGATGATGAATTAAGTGAAGGCCGAAAGGTGCTCTGTGCACAGCCACTGCCTCCTATCCATTTACAAGTCACAATCTATTCTTTCTAACATGATTAATAAGAAGAAATTCTCCTAAAAACTTAACCCTTTATGAGGGATATCATAGCCAGCCTCTTATGTTTATGAGCCCAGTTCAAGGGGCTTACAGGCTTCTCTGTGGAACTCACACCCTCTGTCTCATTTCCAAAGAAATCATTACGAATCTACAGGGAAAGTACGGTACTATTATCCCTGTGCCACAAATAATAGCACACACCCAGAAAAGGGGGGATATAAGGCCAGATTAATTCAAAAAGTCAAAGGGGGAAGTATCGTTGTGCCTTTCCTTTGCAGTGACTTTGTCAACCCGCAGCCATTGGTCTTCACTGCGATGACTTTGTCAACCAGCAGTTTATGATCTTCTTCTGCTGTGACCTTGTCAGCCAGCAGTTGTGGGCCTTCTCCTGCTGTGACCTTATCAGCTAGCAGTTGTGGGTCTTCTCCTGCTGTAACCTTGTCAGCCAGCAGTTGTGGGTCTTCTCCTGCTGTGACCTTGTCAGCCAGCAGTTGTGGGTCTTCTCCTGCTGTGACCTTGTCAGCCAGCAGTCATTGATCGGCTCCTGACACAGTGCCTTTCAGAATCTGGAGTGCGGTACTTTATAACAATACAAATAAGGAAGTCTCTGATACAAAGTCACTTATCTGAGGCATAAATGGGATTCCTCATTAGAGGGCACCACCCCCTGTTATGCAATCAGTCAAGGGTTTGGGCAAAAGGTCAGTTTTAAAACTAAGCCTTAGGCTATAATAACTTTGCCAGCTTACAGCCTGTCTCCCACACCCAAAGCAAGCAAACATACATGTCATATTTAAAAACTTATTTGACCAACACTGTCCTTTCCAGTAAACAGCATCTCCAGGTGGTAGTCAGTGACCTTTAAAAAATTTATCTCCTGGGATATGCCAAATTCACCTGACGTGAATCAAAGAGCCCCTGGGGGCACATGAGGCTCTGGCCAGTACCGAGCACCAGGCCCAGGTCCATGGGGTGGTCCTGTGTGGGCTGCTTTGGATTCCTGCCAGCTACGAGGTAAACGCTGACCCAAACCATTTCCGGCTTCCAGGATCTCCTGATGTCGTCTGGTGGCTTCCATGATCAGTGCCATGAATTTTCCTGAAGTGAGAAAACACATCACATGATGTCACAAAAGCTCAAATGCTGAAAACCAAAAGAGAAGACAATTGAGCAAACTTACAGACTATTATATTAGCAGTGTGGCACCCCTGTCTGGCACACTTGCCTAGCACATGTTCCCCATAGTGTTGATTGATGCTCATAGCCTCTTTATAAGAGAAAAAGCCTGTCATATAGTAACAAATACTAATATTATATTAACAACTATTATTAGTTGTTATAATAATATGATATTGATATAATATAGAAAACAGAGAGAGAATTCAGTATTTCCTCCAGCATGGTTGATTACCATTTCATTTTCTCCTGTATAATTTCAGAAACATTCAATCACACAACTTGTTACCGAGAGGTCCAAACTGTTTTATATCATTGCCAAATTTGGACAAATGTTTATCAAGTTTTTTTTTTCATTCATAAAAGAGCAGCGGTATTGCAGGTGATTCCCACACATCACTCGAGCCCTTGTTGGGGTTTTGAAAAGGGTCTGAGCATGTGAGCATCTTGAAGGTGGAGTTTCCTGAGGCTTAAGGTGGCAGATGTGCTCCTGTGCTGAGGTCCAGCCTTTGAGTCCCTGTCAAATGGGGCAGGAGCTCCCATCACACATCGGTCTTGAGGGGCCTGTGTGTGTCTCTGACCCAGAAATCCTCAGACCCTTGAGGGCAAACACTTGTGCAATCCATGTCCCCAAAAGCCCTTAGAAGAAAGGGCTTTAGTGCTCAGCTTTCTCCCTGGGCTCCACTCTCCACTGGAGTTGGATCTAAATGACTTTCTCTCTTGCCAGCACTTGAGTGGCCTGAAGAAAATTTAAAAATTATCGTTTCCCAGAAAGTTTAGTAATTTCAGCTGGAGAGTAGGTTGCCTCAGTCACCAGGACCAGCTGTGACCACGATGGCTCCTGGGTGACCTCCCTCTCGACTTAAACATCATCTGTAAGGTGAACACTTTCAGAGTCACATCTGCACAAGATTCTCAACGTCTGGTGGTCTCAGCAAATCCAACTTCAGGGCTGGGTTGGAGGTGAGAAATAATGGTTTCTCAGCCCCCTTCACACTCCTTACAACCTGTGGGGCCAGGGTCCACTTCCTGCCTTGGCCAGAACTCACTGGCCCACGGCTTCCTGTGCAGGGTCCTCAGCCCCACCTACCACACAGCTAGGCATTTCCCTCCCGGACGCTGGGACCTGGACCCGCTCTGCCCTGTCAGATGCAGACATGGTGCCCGTGCCGCTGCTGCCCCTGCTGTGGGGGGGTGAGTGGGCTGAGGGAGGGGGGGAGGGGCAGTTGAGAGAGGGGCCAAAACTGCAGTTGAGACTCTGTGTCCCCACAGGGTCCCTGCAAGAGAAACCAGGCTATAAGCTCCGAGTGCAGGAATCGGTGAGGGTGCAGGAGGGTCTGTGCGTCCATGTGTCCTGCTCCTTCTCCTACCCGTGGGGTTTGGTCCATTCCCCCAGCACACTCTACACCTACTGGTACCTGCGTGGAGACAGGTCATATTACAATGATCTTGTGGCCACAAACAACCCACGCAAACCAGTGATGAGAGACACCCAGGGCCGATTCCTCCTCGCGGACCCCAGGAACAACGACTGTTCCCTGAGCATCAGAGACGCCAGGATCAGCGACACAGGAACCTACTTACTCCGAGTGGAGAGAGGAACTTCTGTGAGATACAGTTACCAAGATAAGAAGCTGAGTTTGCAGGTGACAGGTACTGGAGGTGCCCAGGGGAGGACCCTGAGACATGGAACCCAGAGTTAGAATGGTAACAGGACACTGGGACACTTCCTGTCCAGACCTTGTGCCCAGGATTGTCTCATGAGATAAGACTAGAGGTGAGCTTGGGCCCTGAGGCATGGGTTCCTTTCAGGGCCACACTCTGGGTCCCCTTCCCGTGTGCCCAATCGCCTCCCTGTCTCCCCCTCAGCCCTGACAGAGAAACCCGAGATCCATATTCCGGAGCCTCTGGAGTCCGGCCACCCCACACAGCTGACCTGCAGCCTGCCAGGGGCCTGTGAAGGGGGAAGTCATCTCACCTTCTCCTGGGTGGGGGGTGCTCTTGACTCGGTGAATCCAAAGACTCCTGGCTCCTCGGTGCTCACTTTCACCCCGAGGCCCCAGGACCATGGCACCAACCTCACCTGTCTGGTGACACTTGTAGGAGCTTGTGTGACCACACAGAGAAGCATCCAGCTTTATGTGTCCTGTGAGTACTAAAGGGATGGCTGGATTTCTGAGGGCAGTGGACTGGTGTGTGTGTGTGTGTGTGTGTGTGTGTGTGTGTGTGTGTGTGTGTGTGTAGGGTAGAACAAGCTAAGAAAACACTTGTGCATGGATCTGAGTGCAGGTGGGGAGGGATCAGAGGACAGCAAACCCACCTTCCTGGTTCCTACCACCCTCCTTGGGTTCTGGGTGACTTCCATCCGCTCCTCCCCTCTGAAGTGGGGCCATGTCTTTCTGTCCCAGATACCACCTGGAACCTCACCATAGGCATCTCCTTCAGAAATGTCACAGGTAGGAGGAACCTAGCTTTTCTGAGGCTGAGATTCTGGGCCCCTGAGATCACTATGGGACCGAGGGGGGCATCACAGTTCCAGTGGGATCAGACCTGAGGAGGTGAGGATGAAAATCATCACCTTCCCTCCTTCATCTTGTGATGTTTGCATCTGTGTTCCACACCTCCGCCCCTGCATTTCTCTCCCCAAAGCCCTGAAGATTCTGCAGAACACCTCCTCCCTGCCCATCCCGGAGGGTGAGGCTGTGCGTCTATTCTGTGAGGCCGACAGTAACCCCACTGCAGAGCTGAGCTGGTTCCGGGGGTCCCCAGCCCTGAATGCCACCCCCATCTCCAGCACTGCGATCCTGGAGCTGCCCGCGTGGGGACTGGGGAAGATGGGTAGTTCTCCTGCTGGGCTCGGCACCCGCTGGGCTCCCAGACTCTCTCTCTCAGTCTCTCCATGATCTGTGAGTGTGGGGACACCTGGGGGCAGGTCACCTGGGTCCTGGGAGGGCAGAGGCACCACTGACCTTTCTCCTCCCTCCCCACAGACCCCCCGCAGCTGCTGGACCCCTCCTGCTCCTGAGAGGACTAGGGTCTGCGCTGCAGCTGCTCCTCCCGAGCCCAGCCGGCCCCCTCCCTGCGCTGGCGGCTGGGGGCGGGGCTGCTGGAGGGGAACCACAGCAATGCCTCCTGCAGGGTCACATCCAGCTCAGCTGGGCCCTGGGGCAACAGCTCCCTGAGCCTCAGCCAGGAGCTCAGTGCTGGCCTCAGACTCAGCTGTGAGGCCAGCAATGTCCACGGGACTCAGAGAACAGCTGTCCTGCTGCTGCCAGTTCAGGGGGTCTAATGGGGGACAGGCTTAGGGAGAAGAGGGGGTCACAGAGAAGATGGAGCTGGGGAGTGATTGCTAGGACAGGGCCTTCCATCTCCTGTCTGAGCAGAACCTACACTGGGTTCTGCAAGGAGGTGGGGAGACAAGAGACTGAGTCCTGTGGTGGGTGGTCTCATGCCCTCTACTCTGCAGGGAAGTCCGTGTCCAGGGTGGGAGTGGTTCCTGCCTCTCTTGGAGGTGCTGGTGTCATGGCCCTGCTGTCCCTGTGCTTGTGTCTCCTGTTCCTTTACATGTAAGTCTGTGCCCTGGGGATACAGGGAGCTGGGTTATAAGGGAGAATAGAGAACACTGGAATCCCACAAAAACAGAGCAGAGTACATCCAGAGGAGACTTCTGATGGGGAGGGGGAACGCAAAGAGGTAACAGCTTGTGTGAGGTAAAATTCTCACATATTTAAAGTGTACAGGTCAATGACTTTTAATTTAGTCAGAGTTGGGAACCTGTTATCACAATCAATATTAAAACTGTTTTATTTGACCAAAATGATAACAATAAAAGCATAAAGAAACTTCACATCCCTCAAATATCACCCTCCCCCATCCCCGCCCCAGCCTAGTCACCACTGACCGATGTCCTTTCTCAGGACCTGCCCATTCTGCACAGTTCATGTGAATGGACTCATTCAGTACATGGTCCTTTGTGACTGACTTCTTTCACAGAGCACGGTGTTGTCAAGGTTCTTGTGTCAGTACTTTCTTATTTCCAAATAATATTTCATGGCATGAATGGGGCATATTTACTTGTACATTTATTTATGATGGACATTTGGGTTGTTTCTCCTCCATGTTTATCATGAACAACACTGTAGTGATCTCTCTTGTACAAGTTTCAGCATGTAAGAGGGGCCTTTCATTATGAAAATTCAGTCTTGGTCACCCGGGAAATGTAGTACTCACTTGCATGTCAGGAGGGTCTCCGAGTCTGGTCCCAGGGTCCGTGTGCCTCAGTCATCCTGTCAGGGAGAGGGGGCCCCTGCCGACCTGTGCCTGAGCCACTCTGGCTGCTGACTTCTTCCCTTAGAGTGAGAGCCCGCAGGAAGCCAGCAGCCAGGAGACCCAAGATCAGGGACGGTGAGGACCCTGTCGTGGGAACAGCCAGCTGGGTGAGTGGTGGGGTGTCTTCTCATGCAGTGTGGGGTGCTGGGCATCTCCCTTCAATTAGTCCAGACTGAGCTCCTCAGCATCTCCCCAAACTCACCCCTCAGTGGTCAGCCGGACAGACAGATGGAAGCTGACTTCCCCTCCTTCCCCTCCATCTCCCGGAGCCCATGGTCAGCCTCCTGCCCACCCTGCTGACCACTGAGCCCACCTCCCTCTGCTGAGTACAGGCTGCCGGAACCATCTCCCCAAAACTATTACTTTCTACCTACTCTGGGAATATTACATCCTCTCTCCTCACCTCAGTTTCCCTCTCTGTAAATGGGGGTATTAAGAGTATCATTCATACTGTTTATGAAGAAGAAATGTGTGTGATCAGTAAACCCTCAATATGGTCTCATCAATTGTAATGTTACAAAATTTTAAATAAGTAAGTGAATTGGTGAGTTCATAAGAATTGGTGTGGAATAAAGGGATGAATAAAAGAGATTCATCAGCGTGATTGTTGGTGGCTCAGTGGTTAGAGCATCAACCTAGGATGCTGAAGTCACACGTTTGTAATCCCAAGGTTGCCGGCTTGAGCTCAAGCTCACCTGCTTGAGTGAGAGGTCATTGGTTTGAGGCTGGGATTATTGATATAATCCCAAGGTTATTGGCTTGAGCACAGTGATCTGGCGTGAAGGTTAAGGTCACTGGGTTGAAGGTCAAGGTCACTTGCTTGAGCCCAAGGTTGCTGGCTTGAGCAAGGGGTCAATGGCTCAGCTGGAGCCCTCCAGTCAAGGCACGTATGAGAAACAATGAACAACTAAGGTACCTCAACTACGAGTTCATGCTTCTTATCTCTCTCCCTTTCTGTCTCTGTATCTCTCTCTAGCTTAAATTAAAAAAAAAAAAAAGTTTTATCAGCCCTACTTCCCCACAGGACCATGTTTGCCTTATTCTCTGACTCCCTTCTCTCCCGTTCACTCAGGGTTTCAAGCAAAAGCCTGGGCCACACAGGCCCCCAGACCAAGTGGCACTTGCTGGGGATGCGCCTCAATCAGGGGAGAAACAGGAGCTCCAGGGCACCAGCCTCAGCTTTGACGAGATAAGGCCATGGGAGCCTCAGGACCAGGAGGCCACCATCTCCCCTGAGTACTCAGAGATCAAGAAGACAAGCAAGTGAGGACTCGCTCAGAGCTCGGTCCTGGCCGCATGCATCACGGCCTTTTGGGGGAAGAAGTGAGGAGTAACAGATGCAGCAGGAGGAGACCTTGTGACAATATCAACATTAACTCCTGTGTGTGCTTGCCCAGGCAGGGCAGAGAAGACAGGTGACGGGATGACAGTGACTTGTCTCACATGCAGGCTTCAGTGCTTCCTAAGGCATTGTCATGAGGTGATTCACTTCATTTCTGCCCCTCAGTTTCCGTTTCTGTACAGCAGAGCCCAAGCATGCCATTCAAAGGTGGTTGTGAGCATGAAATAATAAATCAACACAGAAGTCAACCAACAGAGTGCCTGATCCAGGCGTGTGCTCAGGGCTTGCTGGTCTCTCTTTTCTTGAACAGAAAGGTCCTGCTGGAAAGTTCTTCTGAACCTCAGGGTGACCAGCCATAGAGGACAGGGTGCAACATGTTGGTGTCATTTGTCATCCCAGAGTTTTTCAAAGCCTCCCCAGGGGAAGACCAGCCTCTCTCCCTGGTGGTCAATTTATGATAAGTATCTTATCTTCTCTCTGGGGTCATGTCGACTCACTTTACCTGTCCGTTCTTCCAACACCTACTGACTGCCAGTTCCTTCCCTGTCCCATTTACGGGGCCCCCACAGGGGTCTTTCCAATTGCCTGTGTACTGCAAGCAAAAGCTGACTGGGTATTTTATCCCCAGTGTTTTATCCCCAATTAGGAAGAAGCAAGAAGGAAGCCCTTTTTGCAGGAGATGGTGTGGGAGGTAAAGGAATGGCTGTTAGGACCATAGAGCTCTGTTGTAATCATGGAGTATTTCCCGTAGGGCTTTCACACTACACAGGGTATGAGAGCGCCTCCTACAGGCCCTCCCGATTCCTGTCTGGGTTTAGGTCTCCCTGGTAAATTTGATCAAGCCAGAGAGCTTACCCTGACTGTCTCCTACACAAGCCCCTTCCTGACTCCCTGACCTTGGACCATATATTATAGGCATTTCCCCCTGGTGTTTTTCTACTCACCCAGATTCGTGGGTTTTCTTTTGTGCTGCAGTGAATGTCCTTGTACAATTATCGTTATGCCCCACCCCACCTCATCAAGGGCCCCTCATCACCCTGCCGGGTCCTCCTGAGTGGAAACACATGCCATTCCCTCTCACCTTGCTGGGGTCCTGACATTCCTCTCTGACACGCTTGGGTAGACACCCTGCTCACTCTCTTTGAGACCCCTCATTCTAGAGCCACTCTGCACAGATACACACCTGTCTCTGCCATACCTGGTGACTTTTAAGGTCTGTGGATCAGAAGAGGAAGAGAAAGAAAAAAAATGAAAGAAAGGAATGAGCAGAGAAGGGAAGAAAAGGAGAAGAGTGAATTCTGGATACGACTGAATGGCTACATCTGACTGGGTGTGGGGTGTGAGAGAAGGTGGGGAGACAGAGTGACTGAGGAGTTGGAAAATGGGTTAAGGTCTCCTGAGATGGAGAAAGCTGTGGGAAGAGCAGGGAGCAGAAATCTAGGGGAAAGTTGGGACACAGGAGTTAGAGACCCACTTTAGATACCAACACAGGCAATTAAATTCACGAATGTGCAGCCCTGGGGAGAGATTGAGGATGAAGTTATACATGTAGGAGTTATCAATATGGGCTATCACGTAAGACCTTTGGGCTGAAAGAGGTTGCTTTGGGGATGAGGTAAAGACGGCACAGAGAAGTGGTCCAAGGACTGAGTCCCGGGGTTGATGTAGTGTTTGACAATGAAACACTTAACTTGTTTTTGTTTATATGTGATCTGATAGATAGGAAGGTAAATAGAATTCTAGGTTAAGAAAATAAATCTTATATAAAATTATTTTTGTTGCAAAAGATACCTGAATTTTACAAGTGGCTTTTTTTTTTTTTTTTTGGTGGGGAGCTGTAGGGAAGTGATATACATAGTCTCCTTTGATTTACCTAAATAAAGATTTATTTTAAAAAAAGATTTTTGAGGGATGTGAAGAAAAAGGAACCCTCCTGCACTACTGGTGGGAATGCAGACTGGTGCAGCCTCTGTGGAAAACAGTATGGAGATTTTTCAAAAAATTAAAAATCTAACTGCCTTTTGACCCAGCTATTCCACTTTTAGGAATATACCCCAAGAACAAGAACACCATAGCACTGTTCCAAAAGGAGAAATGCACCCCCATGTCTATGACAGCAGTGTTCACAATAGCAAAGATCTAGAAACAGCCCAAGTTGTCTGTCAGTGGACAAGTGGATTAAAACGATTTGGTACAGCCTGACCAAGCAGTGGCGCAGTGGATAGAGTGTCGGACTGGGATGCAGAGGACCCGAGTTCGAGACCCCGAGGTCACCAGCTTGAGTGCGGGCTCATCTGGTTTGAGGAAAAGCCCACTAGCTTGGACCCAAGGTCGCTGGCTCCAGCAAGGGGTTGCTCAGTCTGCTGAAGGCCCGCGGTCAAGGCACATATGAGAAAGCAATCAATGAACAACTAAGGTGTTGCAATGCGCAATGAAAAACTAATGATTGATGCTTCTCATCTCTCTCTGTCCCTGTCTATCCCTCTCTCTGACTCACTCTATGTCTCTGTAAAAACAAAAAAAATCAATAAATAAAAATTAAAAAAAAAAAGCTTTGGTACATATATACTATGGAATGCTACTCAGCCATAAGAAATGGTGACATCAGATCATTTACAACAACATGGATAGACCTTGATAACATTATACTGAGTGAAAGAAGTAAATCAGAAAAAACTAATAACTATATGATTCCATACATAGATGGGACATAAAAATGAGACTTGGAGACATGGAGAAGAGTGTGGTGGTTACCAGGAGAGGGGGGAGAAGAAAGGAGAGGGAAGGGAGTGGGGTGAGGGGAGGGGCACAAAGAAAACCAGATAGAAGGTGATGGAGGACAGTTTGACTTTGGGTGATGGATATGCAACATAATCAAATGTCAAAATAACCTGGAGATGTTTTCTCTGAACATATGTGCCCTGGTTTATCAATGTCACCTCATTAAAATTAATAAAAAAAGATTTATGAGGACTTCTGGTCAAAACAGAGGATTATATAGATGCTATGCTTACCTTCTCCCATGACCACATCAAAATTACAACTAAATTATAGAACAACCATCATTATAAAAGTAATTGTAACATTTCTATATGTTTCCACTCCTAGGTAATATCCTTTTGGCCCTGGAGTGTGTGTGTGTGTGTGTGTGTGTGTGTGTAATATATATACTATATATATAATAATGTATATATGTATATATAGTGTGCATGTATGTATATATATAATTAATTTATTTAACTTACTGGATGTTTCTATTGCTAGTAATTTACTTGGAATTTTTGCATCAACATTCATTTGGAAGCTTTATAGTTTCCATTTTTGCATTATCACATTAGGTTTTATATTATGTGCTGCTGGCTCTATGCAGATAATGTGAAGCTTTTTAATTCAATCTTTAGTTTACATTGAATCAGAATTTACCATTTGTTAGTAGTTTAAAATAATGTCATATAATTCTGTCAGTTTAGTTTATAGTTATTCAGCTAATTAACATGGTCATTCCATCTTCAGAATGGTTTTATAATTTATGTGTTCCTGAAAAGTCATCCATTCATCTGAAGCTTTCCAGTTAGGAGCCAGGAACAGAACCAAGGATCCATAAACAATTCGGTTCCTCCAGAGCTGCCCCCTTCCCTCACCACTGTCACCTCTGGTTCTTTCCCCTGCAGCCCGGGGATTATCCCGTTCATGGACTCTATGCCACTGGGTTTTACTTTCTGTGTGCCAAGTATTGTGTTGTATGCTTCTAAGTACTTTTTATTTTTACTTGTCATTATTTTCTCTTTAATTATTTCTCCTAGACTTTCTTTTATAATTTTTATTTTTTAAATCTTTTTCTTTTTCTTTTTTTTTTAGAGAAGAGAAAGAGAGACAAAGAGAGAGAGAAGGGGGGAGGAGCAGGAAACATCAACTCCCATATGTGCCTTGACCCGGTAAGCCCAGGTTTCTGAACTGCTGACCTCATCGTTCCAGGTCGACGCTTTATCCACTGCGCCACCACAGGTCAGGCCTCTCCTAGACTTTCGAGTTTTGTTTTCATTCTGTTGTCTAATCATTGCTTCTATCTAAAAAGAAAGTTTTTTAAATTTCCTTATAAATGGGAAGTTGCTACAGTTTACAGTCTTTTTTGTTTCATAAGGTTAATCGGTTAAAATACTCCTTATAGATTTTCCCATGCTATTTTCTTTTCCTACTTTATTGTCTGTCCAAATTGTGTTGGAGGAGAGCTGGATCCTGGGCATCTGAGTGGTGGATCCATGATTTACCTGTCGAGTGTGCTGAGGACACTTTGTCCAGTAGAGGGCGCACGTGGACTTTGCCTTCCTGCCTCGGGCCAAGAAAGATGAACTGCTGAGAAATGTTGAGTAAACCTCCTGCTGGAGGGATCTTTGGCCTCAGCGAAGGGGAGGCCATTGCACTCAGCGGGAGAAGGCGGCAATTAACCGGGCAGCTCTGCTCAGCCCCAGCTCATTCTGTTAGGCAGAAATGCCAGATACTAACACTTTTCAAAAAAAGTTAGGTATTCAGAATATTATTGTGGGGTATCTCCATATGTGAAACTGTGACTAAGAATTTACAAATGTTTTCAAAACCTGTATGTAAACTAAATACAAATTAGGATTAAAAAAAACATTTATGCAAGAGACACTGGATTCACTGGACTTCTGTATCCTGGGCTTCCGGTCATGCTGAAGAGTACAATACTGAACACTTTTCCCCTAAGGTCAGGGGAAGGATGAGGTGGTTACTCCCACTACTTATTTTCAAACATTTTAATAAAACTTCTAGAAGGAACAATGAGGTACAAAAATGAGTATGGGGCAAAGTGATTGGAAAAAGAGAAGGAAAACATTATTGTTTCCAATGACAAGGTAGAGTCCATAGAACATTCCCTGTACCCTAAAAGCAAACTATTGGAACTGATATGTGAATTTAGCAGAATTGCTGCATCCAAAAACAACAGTTTTTATATCTATGTTAGCAACATCAGGAAATTATATGAAAAATCAAGAAAATGTTGCTTAGAGAAATTAAAGAAGCCTTAAATAAGAGATGGATCATGTTTATGAATTAAAATATTTGACATTTTAAAGAAGTCAATACTTCTCCAAGCTAAGACCCCACAGTGCTAGGGTTTTTCCTCCCAGACCTACCTTAGTGTTGGGTGTGGAGATTCACTGTCAGCCACACAGACCATATATTTCTCATTGCTGTTGCAGTGTTTTTGATTTCTAGCATTTCCTTTTGAGTCCATCTTAGAACTCTCATCTCTCTGCTATATTACCATCTGTTTTTGCATAATGTCTACTTTATCCTTTAGAACCTTCAACATAATAATCATGATGATTTTAAATACCCTGTGTGATAATTCCAAGCTCTCTGTTGTGTCTGAGTCTGGTTCTGATGCTTGGTTTCTGGCTTAAGACTGTAGTGTTGTTGCTGTTTTTTAAAAAATAAACTTTACTTCTTTTTAAGTGGTTTAAAGTTTATAATAAAATCAAGCAGAGAGAGACCTGAAGGTGGCAGTGGAGTAGTGCCAGGGTCCAGCCCCGAGTGGAATCCAGGGGTCCCACAGTAAGAGATGGTGTTAGCGTGAATCGAGTGAGAGAGCCGGATTCCTTTTTCTCTTTAGTATTTACTGCCAGGCATCTCTGCCAAATGCTGGTCTAGCTTTAGTTTTATACACACACACTAAGTTACAATCACATGGTATTTTGAATACATTGATTAATAATTGTTTTTGTTTCACTATGGTTACATATTTCTAGGTAACACTTTATTCATTTCTATAAGCTATAAATCAGGTGGTAAGTCATTCAAAGTACAGTTATACAATAACTTGAATAGCAATAACAATATTAGTACAAACTTCTAAAAGGTCAGTACTAATTAAAAACTCTACCTTACCTAAGATTCTATTGTCTAGTCAAATTTTATTTATCTACTATATTCATACACTAGTTAAGTTCTAACTTTATTTTTCTCAGAGTGTTCCACCACCTACAGGTCAGGTATGCAAGAAGAAAGGAAAGTTTCTTTACTCTAGAAAAGGCTAGGGAGGTAAATTAATGAATTAAGTGAAGGCTGAAAGGTGCTTCTGTGTATAGTTACTCTTTCCTACCTATTCATAAGTCACAATCTATTTTTTCTAACATGATTAATAAGAAGGAATTCTCCTACAAACTTAACCCTTTTCGAGGGATATCATAGCCAGCCTCTGATATCTATGAGCCCAGGCAAATGGGTTTACAGGCTTTTCTGTGGAACTCACACCCTCTGTCTCATTACCAAAGAAATTACTATGAATCTACAGGGAAAGCACGGTACTATTATCCCTGTGCCATCAATGATAGCACACCCCCCCAGAAAAGGGGGGATAAAAATCCAAATTAATTCAAAGGTCAAAGGGGGAAGTATCATTGTGCCTTTTTTTGCTGTGACTTTGTCAACCAGCAGCCATTGGTCTTCTCTGCTGTGACTTTCTCAGCCAGCAGTTGTGGATCTTCTTCTGCTGTGACCTTGTCAGCCAGAAGTTGTGGATCTTCTCGTGCTGTGACCTTGTCAGCCAGCAGGCATTGATCGGCTTCTGACAGAGTAGGCAGACGCACAGACTCCCAGCTCACACCACCGAACTGGATTACAAACTAGTTTATGAACAATCAGTGTGAAAAACCAACTCTGGACTACAAGAACAGCTCTCAAAAACCAAGGAGCAAAGAAGAAGCCACAACAAACCTGGTAGAGAGTGCCTGAATCTCCCCTGCTTACAGGAATGGGAGGGGGTGAGGCTGAGAGCCCAGAAGGGCTCTCACTCCAAAGTAAAGAGCAGAAAATACTGCTCACAGCCACTTGCCTGGCAACCAGGAAATGAGGTGTGTTGAAAGGACTGGCTTGTCTTCCAAAAAGAAAGGGGAGAGAGAGAGACAGATGGTGAGGGGCAGAGGAATGCAGGGGATGACCTGAGAAGCTGACTCATCCAGTGCTTGAGGCGGCTTAGCTGGGGGAGGGGCTGATCCTTCCACAAAACAAAACACTGAAGTGCTTCTGGGTCACAGATCTCCAGACATCTCTCCAGCTCCAATCAGCGCAACAAGACACAACTGAAAACAAGAAGTGGGGAAGAGGGGCAGTAACTCAAGTCTCCATGAAGATCTGAAATACACCTTTCCCTACTGAAGCTGAGAAAACACTCTGCCCCCAGAGAGAGTAACTAGCAGAAGAGGCCTTTAGAGTCTCAGGTTATAGCAACTGCATTCCTGGATACAGTTTCAAATAAGCCCCCTGCTGAGATCAGTAAACAAGACTATCACCTGTTAAGAAAACAAACAAATCAAGACTTCAAAGTGGCCCCAATCCGAAAGTGGATTACAAATAATAGCTAATGCCAACCCAAAAGGACCAAGAAATAACACAATTGAAAACTGGAGGCAGACAACACCAAGCCTAGACTCAACCAACTCTACAAACAAAACCCCCAAACACACAGACATAATGAGAAAACAGAGAAGTGCAATCCAAATGAAACCACAACAGAAAAATCCAGGAAGTGAACTGAGTGATATGGAAATAACCAAACTTCTGGATGCGGAGTTCAAAATAATGATTGTAGGATGCTTAAGGATCTTAGAACAACAATGGATGGTCATTACGAACACCTAAATAAAGAAATAGCAAGTATAAAAAAGGATATTGAAATATATATATTAAAAAAGAATCAGTCGGAGATGACAAAATATCAGAAATGAAGACCACAATGAAAGGAATTAAAAAACAGGATGGATGGAGCTGAGGATCGAATCAGCGAGTTGGAAGTCAAGTGGAATGAAGGCATGAAAGCACAGAAGAAAAAAGAAAAGAGACTCAAAAAGTCTGAGGAAACTCTTAAAGAGTTCTGTGACAACATGAAGAGAAATAACATCCGCATCATAGGGGTTCCCGAAGAAGAAGAGAAAGAACAAGGAATAGAGACTTTGTTCAATCATATCATAGCTGAAAACTTCCTTAAATTAATACAGGAGAAACTCTCACAATTCTAAGAAGTACAGAGAACTCCATTAAAGAGAAACCCAAAGAAACCTACACCAAGACACATAATTAAAATACCAAAGCTAAATGATAAAGAGAAAATATTAAAAGCTGCTAGAGAAAAAAAAAGGCTATCACCTACAAAGGAGCCCCCATAAGGATGACTTCAGACTTCTCAGCACAAACACTCGAAGCCAGAAAAAAAAGGCAAGAAATATTTAAAGTAATGCAGAACAAGAACCTACAACAAAGACTACTTTATCCAGCAAGGCTATCATTTAAAATTGAAGGAGAAATAAAAAGCTTCCCAGACAAAAAAAAAACCAAAAAAAAAAAACAAAAACAAAAAATACCTCAAGGAATTCATTACAACCAAACCAATGCTGCAGGAAATGTTAAGGAGCCTGTTGTAAACAGATCAAAGAGGGGAAAGTATATAGCAAAAGAGGAATACAGCTTTAAAGAATAAAATGGCAATAAACAACTACATATCAATAATAATCTTAAATGGAAATGGATTAAATGATCCAATCAAAAGACATAGGGTAGTTGTATGGATAAGAAAACAGGACCTGTGCCTGACCAGGTGGTAGCGCAGTGGATAGACCGTTGAACTGGGATGCAGAGGACCCAGGTTCGAGACCCCGAGGTCACCAGCTTGAGCATGGGCTCATCTGGTATGAGGAAAAGCCCACCAGCTTGAACCCAAGGTCGCTGGCTCCAGCAAGGGGTTACTCGGTCTGCTGAAGGCCCATGGTCAAGGCACATATGAGAAAGCAATCAATGAAAAACTAAGGTATTGCAACGCGTGCAATGAAAAACTAATGATTGATGCTTCTCATCTCTCTTCGTTCCTGTCTGTCTGTCTCTGTCTATCCCTCTCTCTGATTCACTCTCTGTCTCTGTAAAAAAAATAAAAGAAAACAGGACCCGTACATATGTTGTTTATAAGAGACACAACTTAAAACAAAAGATGCACATAGACGGAAGGTAAAAGGATGGAAAAAAAAATTTTATGCAAATGGCAATGAAAAAAAGCTGGGGTAGCAATACTTATATCAGACAAAATAGACTTTAAAACAAAGGATATAGTAAGAGATAAAGGAGGCCACTACGTAATGATAAAGGGAGCAATCCAACAGGAAGATATAACTATTATAAATATCTACACAACTTATATAGGAGCACCTAAATATATAAAACAGACTTTGATGGATATAAAGGGCGAGATATAAACAGCAAAACTGTAATGGTAGGGATTTCAATATCCCACTAACATCACTAGATAGATTCTCAAGAAAGAAAATTAACAAAGAAACAGTAGACTTATTGGACACACTAGATCAACTCGATTTAATAGATATCTTCAGAACTTTTCAACCTAAAGCAGCAGAATATACATTCTTTTCAAGTGCTCATGGTACATTCTCTAGGATAGACCACATGTTAGGGCACAAAAGTGGTCTCAACAAATTTAAGAAGATTGATATCATATCAAATACTTTCTCTGACCACAATGGCATGAAACTAGAAATCAACCACAACAGAAAAACTCAAAAATTCTCAAACATATGGAAACTAAATAGCAGGTTGTTAAATAACAAATGGATTAAGAATGAGATCAAAGAAGAAATAAAAAAATTCCTAGAAATGAATGATAATGAGCATATAACAACTCAAAATTTATGAGACACAGCAAAAGCAGTACTGAGAGGAAAGTTCATAGCACTACAGGCACACTTTAAGAAGCTAGAAAAAGCTCAAAGAAACAACTTAACCCTGCATCTAAAAGAACAGCAAGTAAAGCCTAAATGTAGTAGAAGAAAGGAAATAATAAAGATCAGAGCAGAAATAAATGACATAGAGGTTAAAAAAAAAATACAGAGGATCAATGAAACCAGGAGCTGGTTCTTTGAAAAGGTAAACAAGATTGATGAACCTTTAACCAGACTCACCAAGATAAAAAGAGAGAGGACTCAAATAAATAAAATTAGAAATGAGAGTGGAGAAATAACAACTGACACAACAGAAATACATATTTTAAGAAAATACTATGAAGAACTGTATGCCAAAAAACTAGACAACCTAGATGAAATGGACAAATTTCTTAAAACATACAATCTTCCAAAAATCATTCTGGAAGAATCAGAAAACCTAAACAGACTGATTATACCAAATGAGATTGAAACAGTTATCAAAAAACTCGCAATAAAAATAGTCCTGGGCCTGATGGCTTCACAAGTGAATTTTACCAAATAGTCAAAGAAGAACTAACTCCTATCCTTCTCAAGCTATTTCAAAAAATTCAAGAGGAAGAAAGACTTCCACGCTCCTTTTATGAGGCGGCATAATTCTGATTCTAAAACCAGGCAAAGACAACACAAAGAAAGAAAATTATAGGCCAATATCCCTGATGAATATAGATGCTAAAATCCTCAACAAAATATTAGCAAACCGGATCCAACAATATATGGAAAAAATCATACACCATGATCAAGTGGGATTTATTCTGGGGAGGCAAGGCTGGTGCAATATTTGCAAATCAATCAATGTGATTCATCACATAAACAAAAGGAAGGAGAAAAACCACATGATAATTTCAATACATGCAGAAAGAGCATTTGATAAAATCCAGCACCCATTCATGATCAAAACTCTCAACAGAGTGGGAATACAGGGAACAAACCTCAACATAATAAAAACCATCTATGACAAATCCACAGCCAACATCATACTCAAGGGGTAAAAATTAAAAGCAATCCCCTTAAGATCAAGAACAAGGCAGGGGTGCCCCCTTTCACCACTCTTATTCAACATAGTCCTGGAAGTCTTAGCCACAGCAATCAGACAACAAGAAGAAGTAAAAGGCATTCAAGTTGGAAAAGAAAAAGTAATACTATCATTATTTGCAGATGATATGATATTGTATATAGAAAACCCTTAAGTCTCAGTCAAAAAACTACTGGACCTGATAAATGAATTCAGCAAAGTGGCAGGATATAAAATGAATACTCAGAAATCAGAGGCATTTTTATATGCCAACAATGAACAGTCAGAAAGAGAAATTAAGGAAACAATCCCCTTCTCTATTACAACCAAAAAAATAAAGTACCTAGGAGTAAATTTAACCAAGGAGACTAAAGACTTGTACTCAGAAAATTATAAAACATTGATAAAAGAAATCAAGGAAGATACAAACAAGTAGAAGCATATCGTGCTCATTGTTAGGAAGAATAAACATTATTAAAATGTCTATATTACCAAAAGCAATTTAAAATTCAATGCAATACCAATTAAAATATCAATGACATACTTTAAAGATATAGATCATATATTCCAAAAATTTATATGGAACCAAAAAAGAAAATGAATAGCCTCAGCAATATTAAAAAAGAAGAAGAACGTGGGAGGTTTCACACTTCCTGATATCAAGTTATACTACAGGGCCATTGTACTCAAAACAACCTGTTACTGGCATAAGAACAGGAATATAGATCAATGGAACAGAACAGAGAACCCAGAAATAAACCCACAAGAGAACCCAGAAATAAACCCACAGCTCTATGGACAACTGAAATTTGACAAAAGAGGTAAGAGCATACAATGGAGTAAAGACAGCCTCTTTAATAAATGGTGTTGGGAAAATTGGACAGCTACCTGCAAAAAAATGAAACTAGATCACCAACTAACACCATTCACAAAAATAAACTCAAAATGGATAAGAGACTCAAATGTAAGCCGTGAAACCATAAGCATCTTAGAAGAAAACATAGGCAGTAAGCTCTCGGACATCTCTCGCAGCAATATATTTGCTGATTTATCTCCACGGGCAAGTGAAATAAAAGACAGGATAAACAAATAGGACTATATCAAACTAAAAAGCTTTTGCACAGGCAAAGACAACAAAAACAGAATAAAAAGACTACACAATGGGAGAACATATTTGACAATATGTCTGATAAGGGGTTAATAACCAAAATTTATAAAGCACTTGTAAATCTCAACACTAGAAAGACAAAAATCCAATCAAAAATGGGCAAAAGAAATGAATAGACACTTCTCCAAAGAGGACATACAGATGGCCAATAGGCATAGGAAAAAATGCTCAACATCACTAATCATTAGAAATGCAAATTAAAACCACAAGGAGATATCACCTCACACCAGTCAGAATGGCGCTTGTCAACAAAACAACACAGAATAAGTGCTGGTGAGGATGTGGAGAAAAGGGAACCCTCCTGCACTGCTGGTGGAAATGCAGACTGGTACAGCCTCTATGGAAAACAGTATGGAGATTCCTCCAAAAATTAAAAATCGAATTGCTTTTTGACCCAGCCATCCCACTTTTAGGAATATACCCTAAGAACATCATAGTACTGTTCCAAAAGGAGAAATGCACCCCCATGTTCATGGCAGCACTGTTCACAATAGCGAAGATCTGGAAACAGCCCAAGGGTCTGTCAGTGGACGAGTGGATTAAAAAGCTTTGGTACATATATACTATGGAATACTACTCAGCCATAAGAAATGATGACATCAGATCATTTACAATAACATGGATGACCTTGATAACATTATACGGAGTGAAATAAGTAAATCAGAAAAAACTAAGAACTATATGAATCCATGCATAGATGGGACATAAAAATGAGACTCAGAGACATGGACAAGAATGTGATGGTAATGGGGGTGGAGGGGTTAGGGGGGATCGGAGGGGCACAAGGAAAACCAGATAAAAGGTGATGGAAGACAATTTGACTTTGGGTGATGGGTATGCAACATAATCAAATGTCAAAATAATCTGGAGATGTTTTTTCTGAACATATGTACCCTGATTTATCAATATCACTGCATTAAAATTAATAAAAATAAGATTAAAAAAAATAAAATAAAATAAAGCAGAGCACAGAGAGTTCTCAGAAATCATTCCTGTAGTTGTTCTGTCTGGCTTTGTTTAGTTGCGTCTCTAAGCATGCCTTGAATTTTTTTTTTTTTATTGAAAGCCAGACACAATGCATGGAGGGGTAGGAACTGAGGTCCATAGTACCTTTAGTGAAGGGTTTTATGTTGATGTGCCTAAGAGCTGGGCTGTTTCATGTTTTCTGTAGCTGTGGGTGCTGTACTTCAAATTGCTCTCCTGTATTCTCTCAGCTGTAATCCACTGTTGTTATACCAGAGCCTTGCAGGTGTGGCTAGGGTACATATTCTATACTCTTATGTATTAGATTTCTAGGGTTGCTATAACAAATGAGTACAAACTCACTGGCTTAAACAAGAGAAATGTATTTATATCTAGAATTCAGAAATACAAAATCAGTTGCACGAGGCTAAAGTGAAGATGTCAGAGGGGCCGGTTCCTCTGGAGCCTCTGAGAGGAGAATCTGTTCCTGTATCTTTTCCAGCGTCTCATGGTCTCCTGTATTCCTTGGCTTGTGGCCCCTTCCTGCATCTTTAAAGTGTATCACTCCCATCTCTGCTTCTATCATCACTTTGTGTTCTAGTCCGTAGTCAAATCGAGGTCTGCCTGTGATGATAGTTAGAGACCACCCAGATTATTCAGGATAATCTTTCCATCTCAAAGTTTTAAACTTAATAACACCTGCAAAATTTCCTTTGCCATATAAAGTCACATTTACAGTTTTGGACATTAAGACCTGGGGTCACTAATCAGCCCACCACATTTTATGATTAAATCCAGGTGGGTAGTAGACTTATTGGGAGGGATCACTTAGTAAATTAGAAAAATGTCTAACCTCTATGTCGTATACCTAAACTACTACAGTATTAAATTAAAAGAAAATATGATTATATTCAAATAGAATTACAATGTATAATTTAAATATATTTAGAATATAATTATATTCTATTGTCTATTATAAAATATAATTATAATACAATGCAAATTAAAAAAATATATTTTTGGTTGTAGGGTGAATGCCTGACATTAACCTTTTGATAGCCAAGGCACCCATTTCCGGAGACATCCGTCCTGAATAAACATCACAGGCTTGGAGGCACAGCACCTAGCATAGCAGCCAGATGGGGAATCAAACCGCTGCCACCCATGAAGGTCCCTTTGTTAGGAACCCCGGGTAACCTAGAGAACTGACCAGCTGAGTGGTGCTGCTTCTCCATCCCCAAACCCTGGTTTCCTCTCTGTGCTTTAAATTAGCCCATAGAGAGTGAGCCTGTGAGCTTCCACCCCCCACCCTTGGACTCCAATAAGGGCAGAGCCCCAGGGTCTTGCTCCCTCCTCCACTCTCTACCTGAGACCTGCACCTCACCTGTGAGCCCTTTCCAGCACCTGTGACTAATAAATCCTGTTCTTCACATTTCCCTGATGGTTTTTGCTGAAGTGCATCCTGCAATCGTTATAAGAACAACATTGACTCTGTTGGGGGAATGTCTTTATCCGGCTACAAGTGACACGGGCTGGGTGGGTTCCCAGGTATTCCTAGCCCCATAGCATCACTGCTGTGGCTGGGACCCTGGCTCAGTGGGCTGTGTCTCTGGGCTGTGGCCTTCACATGTGACCCTCAGCTTCCCTCCGCCCCTCTGAGGTGAGGCGGGAAGGCTAGGCTGTGCGGGATGTAGAGACACGCCTCCCTCCAGACGGGAGGGGCTCTGGTTCACTCTCTCCCTGGAGAGTCAGCTTAGGTTATGCAAAGTGTTCTGACGTATTTCACTTATTTTACTCTTCACTCTCTTTGTTAGGGCCACCAGGGGCACTTCCCCGTGCAAACCTAGCGGGTTCTGGGAGGTAAAACCCCCACAAAAGGGCGGGGACTCCAAATACTGAGACCCACAAAAGTGTCTCACTCTGGTGTTAATCCAACACAACCTCCCCCTAATTGTCACCAAATGTCCCTACGCATCTATGACTCTAGCAGCTCTGCCCTAGGTGGAAAGATCTCAGCGGCAAGTTTCTGCACATGACAGACGCTCTAGGCTTTGGGATGGTGGCTGGCTCTGTGATCTTAGTTCTTTGGTGGATTTAAGAAAAGTCATTAACCCCCAGTTGATCAGCTTTTCCTTGTTCTAGGAATGAGAGTGATACTCCAAGCTACTTGCATGTCAGAGCTGAAATCAGAGTCATCTTCTACTTTTTTTTTCTTTCTTTCTGTTGTACATTTTTGTTTGTTTGCTCCTTTTCCCTTTGGGAACACGTGTAGCTTAATGTCAGAAATATGTTAAAAATGCTAAGTTTACAATGTCCAGCAGGGGGCGGTGTTGCCCTTTGTTTTCTTTCCCTTTCTCAGGTGAGCCTTGTTTATTAAGACCTGTTAGCAAGGGGCACCCTGAAGTTGCAGGATTTTTGTTTGGTACGTTCCAGGGTCCCCCAAATGAAATCTCTGCATGCACAAGGCTGTTGCAGTAAAGAGTGAGTTAGCCCAGTGTCAGGAAAACAGCTGGCACGTGTTCTGAGAAATGGTGCTGGGATGGGGTGTTCCTGGGAGGAGAGGATCCTGTGGTGCGGAGCCGCCTGAGAGCAGAGCCCGCAGGAGTCCTCCGAGAAGCTGTGAGAGGTTCTGAAATACACCGGCTTCAGGCACTGAGGGGCCCAGAGCTCAGTCAGAGCCACCGGAACCCTGTTTCTGTACTTGTTAATCCCGTAGCTGTGCTGTGCTCTGCGGGCTCTGTGCTCAGGCGGCACACCCCGGGGGCTGTCCTGTTGCGGGGTTCTCCCTTCCTTAGGGGTGTGATGGGGAAACTCCCTCCTCTGCTCAGTCAGGTTCCTCCTGTCTACACAGGCGGCTGCTGATGCAACTTCCTTCTGTGATAAGGTACCAAGAACTGCAAAACTGTTAATATTAGTATTTTTAAAAAGAACCCAAGAAGAAAGGGTTACAGGGGCAAAAGTCAGTTAGTCATAGTTATAGTTCAACTATTTCCTATAGTTCTCTGGAAGGGCAGACGCCACTTGCTAGAAAGGGCAAAGAAGATAAAACCTACCTTAAAAGCCTTTAGGAGGCAATGCTTACGTAACTTAATTCCCAGGCTAATCCTAACTCTCCCTCCCTTCCTGAACTCATGAGAGTGACATATACCTCTAGACAAAGGGATCACGAGCCCACTCCCTTTGCTTGAAAAATCTGTATTCTGTAACATATTATATGCTTTCTAATAATCATCCTTCTGAAATTCTTTATATGTGCAAAACTTGTAAAGTAAGCAAGCGGGGACTAGCTCATTAGGTTGCCTAATAAGCTAGTCCCAACACTCTTAGCAACGGTAATTTCATTTAGCTTCTCTCCTTATCCTAAGCGAAACATTTCATTTCCCACTATTGTGGCAACAGGGATGGGTGGGAGACCCTAGAAGATTTGGGAATGTCTTCGTCTGGTATGTGAAACATTTATCACTACTGTGTTATCTTGTGGTCTTGATGTGGGAACATTTTCTCCTTTTAAAAGATTCTATAGATAAATGTTGTAAGCTTATTAGTAAGTGACTGTTGTACCATGCTCCCTGTCCTTTTTCCCCCAACCAGTATGTGATTCTGTCTCTATAAAACCAGCATCAGGCCTATGACCTGGGCTGCACGGTTTGCGTTAGCTATACTCTGTGTGTGTCTCCGGCTTATTAATAAAGCTCCTCCTGATATTTCTCCTATAAATTATCTTGGTGTTTCTATGTAGCCCATGGGTTACACTGCTTTATAACATTTGAAGGCTCCTCCGGGATTCCGGTGTTCTGTGTCACCAGGTTGAGACACCGGGACCGGGTGGCCTCTCCAGAGGTTGCCTGACCCCGCGGACCTCTAGGAGAGGCGCCCCTGAGACGTTCCAGGGCTCCAGTTATCCTGTATCTCAGACAGCTTCTCGGCAGACACCCCCGGCCCCAGGATGTGGCAAAATCGAGGAGTAAAGATTGACCTCCAGAGGTAAGGAAAATGAAGTAAATCTTTTTGCTTTGCTGGATTTTGAGTTGTATAGAACTAGTCAGTATGAAACTATGGTGGCGGAAGATAGGACACGATCAAAACTCACGCAATAGGCTCTCCAGGGCCAAGACGTTGGTAGAGAGCTAAGACCTGCCTCGGGCTTCCTGGGACACATTTGTTTGAGCTCTCAGGGAAAGCAACTAGTGGGGAAGAAACTAAGTCCTGCCTCGGGCTTCCCGGGACACCTTTGTGCTGTCTGTTCATGTCAAGATCTCATTCTTTGCTTTTATTGTTTCTGTCTGATAATCCCTGAGTAATTAATGAGAATAAGGATCTCTGGTGCAATTTCAATTGGAAATTTCTGGCTTAAAACCAGAGGGCAGAAGTGAAGGGAAATTTGTAAACTCCATGTGGTTTAGTGGCCGTTTGCCAGAAGCTGAGGAAAACCTCTTCCATCTCCCAGCCCGACCTAGTCAGGGTGTATACTGACCGGCCTGTACTACGGAGAGTGAATATCTCAAGGTGGGCTCAGCAGATGGTTGTCACTTCTGAAAGACAAGTCTGAGAAAACTGTTCTAAAGCCCACAAATTATAAAACTAGCAAAATAGCAAAGCAAAATTCATAGAAGTATTAAAAATTCTCTAGAGCCTGCACCTGAGTTTACGTGGTGAGGTGAGCACATGAGAGGGTCCTGACGAGGAAACCCGTTCCTTGTCCGTTGAATTGCGCCTAAAAGTTAAGAGTGAACGTCAACGATAAATTGACTGTGCTGTCGATTCTCTTTGTTTGTCCAAGAAACTTCTTGCAACATTTCTTGGTATGGGCCTCTTTCCCTGGACCCACTAGATCTCTTTTCTTGGATCCAAGGCCTCTGGCTTCAGGGCACTCCGTCTGACTTCTCACCAGAAGAATGTCCTTTTCGGCTGGCTCCTGACTCTGCTCTTGTGTGATGAGCGACACCTATATAGTTAAACATCTTTTATTCTGGGTGTTAGTTCTTATCTGTCTTCTCTTTCTTGCCTTTTATTAGTGTGCTGATTCCTGCATTCTCCTGGATGGTTTCAATTTTACAGATTGGTGCCCAAGACATTAAATATAAGAGCAGGGCCCAGTACACAAAAGACCCCCTTAGGTTGTCTCCGAAGGCACTTTCAAGAAGCCTATGAAGACAACCGTGGGTATGAAATTAAATGGTCAGAAGGAAGACTTCACACACTCTGTGAATCAGAATGGCCCATCTTCGGAGATGGATGGCCGGGACCAAGTCTTTTAATCCCTGGGTGGTCAGGGCAGACTGGAATATTGTGACCAGGTATCCAGGCTACCTTGTCCAGTTCCCCTACATTGATCAATGGCTAAATTTAACAAAGCGCCCGCCACAATGGCTAAAAGCATGCTCAATACAGAGAGGGTGCCACGTCTTCCTAGGCAGGCCAGATTTAACTCTAGAACAAAAGGGGATAAAAAGAAAGCCCCAAGACCCCCCGTCCTTACAGAGACTCCTGAGGAAACTGAGCTGCCACCCCCCTATAATCCCCAAGTTACAGCCCCTGAACCTAGACAGCAGCTACAGGAGGAGGTCATAACTTCCACTGCTACATCCCCTCCCCACACCTGGAGTGGATCTGAGTTCGGGCGGGGAAGGGATCCTATCTTGCCACTCAGAGAAGCCCCCCCTTCGGGAACTACCCCTGACCCGAGGAACGGCCCTCCCTGTGTATGTCCCATTCTCCAGTGATCTGTGTACTTGGAAAGGCCAAAATCCTCCGTTCTCAGAGAAGCCTCAGGCTCTAATAGGACTCAGAGAAACTGTCCTACAAACTCATAGACCTATCTGGGAGGACTGCCAGCAACTTTTAAGTACTCTCTTCACTTCGGAAGAGAGGGACATAGTTAGGCAGTAGGGGAAAAAGGCTGCCCTAGGGCCAGGAGGGGGGTCGCTGGAGGAAAATAGGGACCACAGAGAGGCAGCTTCCTGTCCATTAGACTTCAGCGGGGTCACAATTCCCAGGAAGGAAAAGCTTCGTTGGACGCTTTTCACCGGTATCTCTTATTGGGACTAAAAGCTGCAGCCTGAAAGCCCACCACCCTCTCGAAGGGTTTTGAAATTACCCAAGATCCGCAGGAACCCCACTGCATTTTTTGAACGCCTTTGCGAAGTGTACCGGGTGTATTCCCCATAGACCTGGATGCTACCGAAAACAGTGTGGCTATTAATTTGGCTTTTGTGACTCAGTCAGCACCAGATATTAAAAAGAAACTTCAAAAGCTAGAAGGGTTTGAGGGCATGAGTAAGTCCCAGTTAATTTCAATAGCTCAGAAAGTTTTTACTAATAGGGAGACAATTGAGGGAAGACAGGATGAAAGGATAGCGATAGTAGCAGTAGCGGCGCTCCAAGAGGCAAACTCTTTTAAGGAAAAGGGGCCCCCAAAGGAGTGAAATAAAGAATGAGTGGAAGAAAGAAATTCAAGAAGAAGGACTAGGACTCCGCTAGGAAAGAATCAGTGTGCATTCTGTACAAGGAGGAAGGACATTGTAAAAATAAATGCCCCAAATTACAAGCAGCAGCCAAGGCAAGCTCTCAGGTCCTGAACCTTGAGGACTGATGGGGCCAAGGCTCCTTTTCACTACACCCCTGGGAGCCTGTGGTAACAGCAGTAATAGGGGGGAAAACTGGATTTTCTAATAGACACTGGAGCAACACATTCGGTCTTAACTAAGTCTCTTGGACCCATGAACACTCAGTAAATACTAATACAAGGGGCCACTGGAAAAACTGCCTATTATACCTGGACCACCCAGTGGACAGTCAATCTAGGGCAAGGAACAGTTACCCATTCATTCTTGGTCATGCCAGAATGCCCCTACACCCACATAGGGTGGGACGGGTTACAAAACCTCTAGGCCACAATCTCCTTCAAGGGAGAAAATACCACCTTAACTATAGGAGCCAGTAAGGAAACTCTGGACTCTCGGTTACAGCTGCTCCTAACCTGTCCTCTCTCTGAGGAATATCTTTTACAGGAATCAGCTGAACTGGGAGATGCCCAAAGCCCATCTCTTCTATGGCAGCTTCAAGAGAGTTTTCCAGAAGTGTGGGTTGAAACCAACTGTCCTGGTCTAGCAGCCCATCAGACACCTGCAGTTATACAGTTGCTATCCACTGCATCTCCAGTGGTGGTAAGACAGTAATACCCAATGAGCCGGAAAGCTAAGGAGGGAATAGCTGTCCACATATGGCATCTCTGGGAAGTGGGAATCTTGGTGCCCTGCCAATCCCAATGGAACACTCCCTTATTACTTGTCCTAGAACCCAGAACAAAAGACTGCTGACTGGTTCAGGACCTTTGCGAAGTTAATAAATGGGTGGAGACATACACCCTGCAGTCCCTAACCCATACATACACCTTGCTTAGCCTTCTGCATCCTGAGCATCGTGTCTACGCAGTCTTAGACCTTAAAGATGCCTTCTTCAGTATCCTGCTAACCCCTTAAAGGCAGCCTATTTTGGCCTTTGAGTGGATAGTCCCAGCGGGTGAATTCTCTGGCCAACTGACATGGACTAGACTGCCCCACGGCTTCAAAACCTCTCCTACTATCTTTGATGAAGCCCTGAGTGCTGACCCGGTAGCCATCTGCAGGAACACCGAGACTGTACCCTATTCCAGTACGTAGATGACCTACTACTGGTGGCATCCACGGAGGAGCGCTGCCTCGAGGCAACTCAGGACCTCCTAGCCTCACTATAAGTATTAGGTACCTACTGTTGGCCAAAAAGGCTCAACTCTGCTTTCCAGAGGTTACTTATTTAGGCTAGCAGGTTAAAGAAGGACAAAGAACTCTGTCCTATGAACGCATCAGGGCCATACTCTGCGTCCCCACTCCAACAACTCAAAGGCAAGTAAGGGAATTCCTTGAGGCTGTAGGATATTGTAGACTATGGATTCTAGGTTTTGCTGAACTAGCAAAGCCTCTCTATGCCTGCATGGGTGGGTCACAACCCCCAAACTGGACTGAGATGGAGCACAAAGTCTTTGAGGACCTTAAGAGAGCTCTAGCATCAGCTCCCCCCCCCCCGCTCTTGCCATACTTGATGTCTCTAAGCCCCTCCAGATTTTAACTCAGCCCTTAGTACCTTGGAAACCACAGGTTGCATACCTGGCCAAACGACTAGACCCCATAGGGCCAGATGGACTGCCTGACTGAGGGCCATGGCTGCTACCGCGATCCTGGTTAAGGAGGCTGACAAGCTCACATTAGTTCAAGAGCTAACTCTAACAGCACCACAGGCAGTGGGAGTGCTCCTAAGGGGAACTCCAGAGAGATACATGTGTAACATCTGACATCTGAGTAACCCAGTTCCAAGCTTTACTCCTAGACCAGCCCAGGATAAGGTTTCAGAAAATAGCTGCCATTAACCCCACAAGCCTACTCCCAGATGACGACTCAACCACCCTGTTACATGACTATACAGAGGTAATCAACGTCATACAGACTGCCCGACCAGACTTAAAGGACTCTGAGCTGCCTGATGCCAATGAGGTACTGTACACAGACCAGAGCACCACATACAGGACGGCATCAGGTATGCAGGGGCTGCAGTAGTGACCCTGGATTGGGTCATCTGGTCACAGGCACTGAGCTGGGGAACTTCATCACAAAAGGCAGAACTCATAGCTCTTATCCAGGCCCTCAATGAGGGAAAGGAAAGCAGTTCCCATTTATACCGACAGTAGGTATGCCTTTGCCATGGCACACGTACACAGTGCCATTTATAAAGAGAGAGGGCTACTTACCTTGGCTGGGAAGGATGTCAAATATAAGAAAGGAACGTTAGCATTATTAGAAGCTATCCAACTCCCCTCAGCCATAGTAATTATTCACTCTGAAGGGCACCAAAAAGGAGATTCTAGAAAAGCCTGAGGAAACCGAGCAGTGGACCTAGAGGTCCGGGCAGTAGCCATAAATCCAGTGGGGCCTCTCTAAGTTTTAGCAACTTTGCCTCTGCCTGAGTTGCCCAACACCCTTCACTATTCTCAGGAAGAAATTACTTTAGAGGGAGAGGAAAAGGATACCGAAAATGCCCATGGATGGTGAGTCCTGCCAGATGAAAGAATCTTGATTCCAGAAACATTAGGGCAGACAACAGCCCTCCAGATACATCAAGTGTCCCAGCTTGGAACGTCCAAAATGACTAAATTGCTCTAATCCAGGTATTTCATACTGCACCTGGACCAGATGCTAAGTAGCATTGTAGGACGTTGTCAGGCCTGCGCACGAGTGAATGTGAAACAAGGTTGGAGAGCACCCTTAGTTAGAGCAAAGGAAGCCATGCCAGGGGAACATCGGGAGACTGATTTCACTGAAATAAAGTCACCACATGCAGGTACAGGTATCTCCTAGTCTGTGTGGACACTTTCTCTGGGTGGGTGGAAGCCTTCCCCACTAGGTCAGAGACTGCTACCACAGCACTTAGGAAATTACTCCATGAAATAATTCCACAATATGGCCTCTCCACAACCATGGGTTCTGACAATGGACCGGCATTCATTGCCAAGATATCCCAGGACTTAGCCAAAACTTTAAATATTAAGTGGAAATTACATTGTGCCCACAGGTCCCAAAGTTCAGGGCAGGTAGAGCGTGTGAATCAGACCTTAAAAGAAACTTTAACCAAATTTGTTTTTGAAACTGGTGAAAACTGGCCCACCTTACTCCCCTTAACCCTTCTTAGGGCAAGGTGTCCCCCCTACAAGGAGGGATTTACTCCTTTTAAAATAATGTTTGGGAGACCCCCTCCCTTACTACCAAAACTCAGAGAAGACATAAAAGCTGAGTTAAGTAACCACTCCTTCCTTATGTACTTACACAGTCTGCAGATTACTCAGCAGGCTGTCCAAAAGACTGTCCAAGAGGTGCTTCCTACACTGCCAGGAAATCCAGTACATCCCTTCTAGCCTGAGGACTCAGGGGTAAGGAAGTACATCACCCAAGGACTGACTCCCACGTGGATGGGTCCACACACCATGATCCTGACCACTCCCACTGCTGCCAAGGTAGAAGGCATACCCGCCTGGGTCCACCACAATAGGTTGAAGCCTGCAGACCCAGCAGAGACACCCTCGTGAACAGTGGAGACTGACCCTATCAACCCTTGTAAGTTGACCCTGAGAAGGACAACATGCCCTGCTCCAACCACAAACGGGCTGGCTGGTCCACATATGTCAGAAGCTTGAGGAGTCTCACCATGGGACTCTTTTTAATTGGACTCTGGGGAGGGGGAAACTAGGGCAGAGGACTGTGAACTGTGTATTCTTATCACTAAGGAAGGCCAAATGGTCTCCACCACCTTGCTTTTCTATACTTCTATGAGTGCAAGGGAACTCAGAAAGGGGCCTGTACCTATCATCAGACTCAATATTCAGTATGTGACCCAGGAAATGACCAACCTTATATCTGTTATAACCCCACAGACCCTCCTACTAAAGTAGTGTTTCAGGTCAAGACAGTAAAGGAAGGAGGAGTTTGGGGATGGAATGATGGTCCAACCATGGCTCACACTAGGGTCAAAGGAAACCCAGAACAAGTCACCTTAAGGTTTGATGCATGTGCCGCTATGAGTCACGCAGAAAGGAGTTGTGGGTCCCTTGCCTGGGAAAAAAGTTACAGGATAAATGAAAAGTATACATGTGCTCATAGCTACTTCTGTGGAATAACCTGTGAATATTGGTCATGTGTCCAGTGCGCTACTTGGGAAAAGGACACCTCTAAAAGGAAAGAGGTATATTTTAAGAAAGAGACAGCTCTGTCAAAACAGCACCACCCATGGGTGCAATCCCTTAGAGCTAATCATTGCCAATCCTCTAAACCCCCATTGGAAAGATGGAGAAGTGCTAACCCTTGGCATTGACGGGAAGGAGCTAGAGCCCATTCTTCCAATCCTTATCAGAGGCCAGATACTGAACCACCCGGTTCGAGCCTTCCAAGTATATAAGTCTTTCTATGAAGAAGCAGTTAGACCCCTACCACCATCACGCCAACAACTAAGAACTTATTCCTCAGGATGGCTGAGGGAATAGCCCATTCCCTAAGTGTCACCTCTTGCTATGTATGTGGGGAAACTCTAACAGGGGACAGGTGGCCATGGGAAGCCAAAGAACTAGTTCCCACTGAAGCTAGGCCAAATATATCAATCCCCCACATCTCAGATGACAGCCAATGGATTCTAAAACATGCTATCATAGGGCAATATTGCTTAGCCAGAGGAGGAGGAGATCTGACTGAATCAGCTGGGGAACAGACTTGCCTTGGGCAACGGTATTATAATGCCACCTCCAAGCAAAGTGTGTGGTGGGGAAACCAGATGGAGAGGAACCCATTGGCCAGGTTCCCCGAGCTAACTGGAGCCTGGCAGGACCCAGGCAGGGCCAGACACTGGATAGCACCATGTGGACTTTACTGGATCTGTGGGAGCAGAGCTTATATCTGTCTCCCAAAAAACTGGGAAGCTGTATAATAGATATGATAAAACTCTCCTTTTTCTTCTTATCTCTGAAAACAGGGGAACTACTTGGTTACCCAGCCCCACTGCCTTACAATGGGTAAAGAGAGAACTCCAAATAGGAGACTGGAAAGATAATGAATGGCCCCCAGAGCAGATAATCCAATGCTATGCACCTGCCTCCTGGGCACAGGATGGATCTTGGGGATATACCGTACCCCCATTTACACCGAATTATCCTATTGCAGGCAGTTTTAGAAATCATTACTAATGAGACTGGGAGAGCCCCGATTCTCCTTGCACATCAGGAAACTCAGACGAGAAACTCATCTACCAAAACAGGTTAGCACTAGATTATCTATTAGCTGCAGAAGGAGGAGTATGTGGGAAATTCAATCTCACTAATTGTTGCCTGCAAATAGATGACCAGGGCCAGGCAGGTGAGGACCTTGTCAGGAAGATGACAAAACTGGCACATGTGCCTGTGCAAGTCTAGCATGCCTGGAACACTGGTAGCCTTTTTGGAGGGTGGTTCTCAGCCTTTGGTGAGTTTAAGAGCCTAATAGGAGCAGTTTTACTGCTACTAGGAACTTGTGTAATAGGTCTGTGTCTGTTGCCACTACTAATGAACAGCATACACAGCATGATAGTAATCACGGTGCAATGATGAACAATGGATTAGTGGTCCTCCAAGGTATTCACTCGCCCTTTCCCTAGAGAGAATGAGCCAAGAATTTGACTCATGATATAAAACCAGTGGGGAATGTGATAAGGTACCAAGAAACTGCAAAACTGTTAATATTAGTGTTAAAAAAAAACCCCAAGAAGAAGAGGTTACAGGGGCAAAAATCAGTCATAGTTATAGTTTAACTATTATAGTTCTCTGGAAGGGCGGATGCCACTTGCTAGAAAGGGCAAAGAAGATAAAACCTATCTTAAAAGCCTTTAGGAGACAAGGCTTACGTACCTTAATTCCCAGGCTAATCCTAACTCTCCCTCCCTTCCTGAAGTCATGGAGTGACCTATACCTCTAGATGAAAGGATCATGAGCCCACTCCCCTTGCTTGAATAATTTGTGTTCTGTAATGTTTTATATGCTTTCTAATAATCATCCTTCTGAAATTCTTTATATATGCAAAACTTGTAAACTAAGCAAGTGGGGACTAGCTCATTAGGTTGCCTAATAAACTAGTCCCAACACTCTTAGCAAAGGTAATTTCATTTAGCTTCTCTCCTTAAGCTAAGCTAAACATTTCATTTCCCACTATTGTGGCAACAGGGATGGGTGCAGACACTGGAAGATTTGGCAATGTCCTTGTCAAGTATGTGAAACATTCATCACTACTGTGTTATCTTGTGGTCTTGATGTGGGAACGTTTTCTCCTTTTAATAGATTCTATAGATAAATGTTGTAAGCTTCTTAGTAAATGACTTTTGTCCCATGCTCCCTGTCCTTTTTCCCCCAACCTGCATGTGATTTTTGTCTCTACAAAAGCAGCATCAGGTCTATTATTTGGGCTTCACGATTTGGGTTAGCTATACCCCGTGTGTGTCTCTGGCTTATTAATAAAGCTCCTCCTGATATTTCTTCTATAACTTATCTTGGTGTCTCTATGTAACCCGTGGATTTTACTACTTTATAACACTTCCTGCTCTCTGATCTCATGTTCCAGCTTCTAGCAGCTGAAGCAGAGCGCTTGGTAAGAGAAGTTGCCGGGGTCCAGCCCCGGGGGCGGGGGGAAATCCAGGGGCCCACAGGAAGAGACGGCGTCGGCGAAATCGAGTGAGAGAGCCGAATTCTTTTCTTTCTCGTTATTCTCTAGTTAGCATTTACTGCCAGGCATCTCCCCCAATGGCTGGTCTAACATTACTTTTTATGCACACACACTAAGTTACAATCACATGGTATTTTGAATACATCATTGTTTTAGTTTCAGTATGGTTACATATTTTTAGATAACAGTTAATTCATATCTATAAGCTACAAGTCAGGTGGTAAGTTATTCAAAGTACAGTTATACAATAACTTGAATAGTAATAACAATATCGGTACAAACTTCTAAAAGATTAGTACTAATTAATAACTCTATTTTACTGTTGTTGTGAGTCAAGGGCGCAGAAAGAGATAGCAGACAAAATCATCAAGGACTAGCAAACGACCACCGCTTGCTCAGGCAAATAGCCTTGAGTTCATGTAGTGTCCTAATTCTTTTCTCACAAGACTACAAAAGGCTTGCTTTTTAGAAACTGACATAGTATAAAGAGTAATTTTTACTTAAAGATACATAGAGTGCACCTGCAAGATAGCTAGTAGCAACATAATATCAGAAGGCATTAGTTGCTATTGCTGCTATGAATCCCACCACATTCCTCTCCTTATTCTTGGAAAATACAAAAATCTCATGAGAATGTTTTACTGAGAAAAGCCCAGCAACTGTCTTCAGTGACAAAACAAGTCTTTTAACAAAACATTCTTTACTAGCCAGCTGCACTCCTATCCAAGGCGACGCAACAGGCCACTCCACTACACTTTACCTAAGATTCTAATGTCTAGTTAAACTTTATTTATTTACTATATTCATACACTAGTTAAGTTCTAACTTTATTCTTTCTAACATGATTAATAAGAAGAAATTCTCCTACAAACTTAACCCTTTATGAGGGATATTATGGCCAGCCTCTTATGTTTATGAGCCCAGTTCAAGGGGCTTACAGGCTTTTCTGTGGAACTTACACCTTCTGTCTCATTTCCAAAGAAATTACTATGAATCTACAGGGAAAGCACGGTACTATTATCCCTGTGCTACAAATAATAGCACACACCCAGAAAAGGGGGAATATAAGGCCAGATTAATTCAAAAGATTAAAGGGGGAAGTATCGTTATGCCTTTCCTTTGCAGTGACTTTGTCAACCCGCAGCTGTTGGTAATACTGCGGTGACTCTATCTTCTTTTGCTGTGACTTTGTCAACCAGCAGTTGTGGATGTTCTCCTGCTGTGACCTAGTTAGCCAGCATTAGTGGATTGGCTCCCGACAAGAAGTAAGTAATCCCAAGACAGGGTCCTGACCCTCCAGCCTGGAGATGCCACTGCCCTCCCTGCGGTGACCGGCTAGGAGCCTGGGGGTGTGCAGCCTGATACGTGTGACCACAATCCTTGAGCCTTCTCCTAACCAGACATCTAGTCTGACTTTCTCCTCATGTCCATGAAGCCCCCAGTTCAAGTTTTCTCACTTCAAAATTTCCCCAGAGCATGAATGATTTTCGTTAATTCCTTCCTTTTCTTGATTTGCATCATGTACAGATTCTAAACTGAAAATCCTTTTTCTCATTAGCCCTTCAATGGTTTTAAGATTTACAATGATATTGGCCATTTCTGTTTTTCGTTGGGAAGGTCAGTCTCACAAGCTAACAAAATCCTTGGAGATGCTTCTCATTACTTTTCTACGTATTTATTTATAAAACTTTATTTGATTTATTGAGGTGACATTGGTTAATAAAATTATATAGGTTTCAAACATGTTTTTGTTTCTATTTTAATTCATGTCTTTTGTGAAATATCCCAGGCTCTTGACTTTAAATACTATCTGGATGTTGACCTTACCAATTCGTCTGTCAAGCAAGAATGTTTTCCTGAACTCATATATCGACACCCTCTGCTAGTTCTCCACTGCTGTGTCTACTATGCCTCCGAGCCCAACATGTACTAACTGAATTCACAGTTCTCTTCTTTACAAAATCTCTTAAAATATTTTCCTCTCCAGCTTCATGTCCAAAACGTTAGCATTGTTCTTGGCCTTGCTCTCTCAATGTGACTCTGATCTTTGGTAATACAACTAGCCCATCTGACTCTCACCAGCTCCACTGGGCCCACCCAGACCCCAGCACCCTCATCTACATCCAGGGCATGCAACAGCCCCACGCCCCCCAGAGTGGGTGTTTGGGCTCAGCACAGCCAGCAGAGAGATCAGGAGAAAACAGATCAGATCCTGTCCCTTCTCTGCTTGAGCCCTGAACTGCCGTCTCCCCTGTGATAATGTGATTTATAATAAAATATGTATGTTTGGTTTTTGCCCATTTCTGGCACAGAGCTCTTAAAAGCCTTCTAATTTCACCTAAATGGTGAAAACACTAAAGATGTCAAGTTAATGAGGTGACTTTGGAAAACACCTAAGAATGGGTGCTGGTTGCCATGGAAACCAACCATGTGAATAGGGAATTGGAATTTTCAGATCCAGCACCCTAGCCGAAAGTTGAATCAATCACTGATGGCCCAGAATTTAATCCATCATGCCTATGGAATAAAGCCTCCATAAAACCCAAAAGCATGGGGTTCAGAGAGCTTCTGGGTTGGTGAACACGTGGAGATGCAGGAGGATGTGGAAGCCCCACCCCTGCCCCACACCTTGTCCTGTGCATCTCGTCCATCTGTCTGTTGGTTTGCATTCTTTAGTGATAGTGAAATTTTCTTTTAATTTTTTATTTATTTACTTTTTTAGATTATATTTATTCATTTTTATTAGAGAGAGAGGGGAGAGAGAGAGAGGGAGAGATAGAGAGAGAACAGGGGGAGGAGCAGGAAGCATCAACTCCCATATGTGCCTTGACCAGGCAAACCCAGGGTTTTGAACCAGCGACCTCAGCATTTCCAGGTCAACGCTTTATCCACTGCACCACCACAGGTCAGTGGTTTGCATTCTTTAATATCTGCTTATAATAAACCAGTGATCCAGCAAGTAAATGTGTTTTCTGAGTTCTGTGAGTCATTTTAGGAAATTAATTGAACCCAAGGAGGTGTCATGGGAACCTCTGGTCTATATAGCTGGTGGTCAGAAGCACATTTGACAAGCAGAACTTGCAACTGGCATCTGATCTGAAGTGTGTGGGGGGCAGTCCTGTGTGTCTGAGCTCAGGTCCTGTGGGATCTGAGGCTTTCCCCAGGGAGAGAGTGTCCTAGTTGAGTTCACTGCTTGGTGATGTGGAAACAAGAACACACATGAGAATTGCTGCTGGAACCATAACAACTCATACACGGTGATGGCTACTTCTAGGTGTCAGCTTGACTGACTGGACCACAGGGTGCACAGACACTTAGTCAAACATTATTCTGGGAGTTTCTGTTAGGGTGTTTTAGGATGAGATTAATATTATTTATTAATTGAATTTTATTGCGGTGACACTGGTTAAAATAATTATATGGTTTCAGGTACCCAGTTGTACAATATATTCTTATATATCATGTTGTGTTTAACCCCCACTCCTTCAAGTCAAGTCTTCATCCATCACCATTTTTCCCACCGATACCCTCACCCCCACCCCTCCCCTCCCGGATAATCACACCCTGTTGCGCATCATCTTGAGGTTTTTTTTTTCCTTTTTTGCTCTACCCTTCCACCTCCCTCACCAACCCCTCTCACCCCCAACAGTTGTCAGACTCCTTCTATGCATGGGCCTGTCTCTATTTTGCGTGTTCATTTTGTTCACTAGATTTTACATATGAGTAAAATCATGTGGTACTTATATTTCTCTGATTGGCTTATTTCACTTAGCAAAAAGATCTCCAAGTGCATTGATGGTGTTGCAAAAGAGTAGGTTTTCTTCTTTTTTATGACTGCATAATATTCTATTGTGTAAATGAAACATGGGTATTTTTATCCACTCATCTATCGATGGGCACTTGGGCTGTATCCAGATCTTTTTTTTTTTTTTTTTTTTGAGTGAGAGGAGGGAGATAGACAGACTCTCACATGTGATCCCACCAAGATCCACCCAGCAACCCCCATCTGGGAACAATGCTCAAGTCAACCGAGCTATCACTCAGCACCTGCTTTTTGAACCAATCAAACCACTGGCTACAAAAGGGGAAGAGAGAGAAGGAGGGGGAGAGAGGGGGAGAGAAACAGATGGTCATTTCTCATGTGTGTCCTGACCAGGGATTGAACCCGGACTTCAGCACACAAGGCTTACACTCTATTCACTGAGTCAACTGGCCTGAGCTGTATTTTCTTTTCTATACATTTCTAGAAATTCATCCTATATTCGGAGACTGATACTCTGATGCTTGAGTGTATTATAAAAATCTTCCCTCACTTGATAGCTGATCATTTGGCACTATCTATGCAGAGTCCTTAATTTTAACATAGTCCACATTTCCAATGTTTCTCTTTATAAACAGTGCTTTTACGTCTTGTTCAGGAATCCTTCCCTACCTTAAGTTCATGGCGAGGTCCTGCTATGTGATCACAAACTATAGGTCTTCAATCCACCTGCACTTGATTTGAGCATTGTCGGAGTTAGGGGGGCAGTTTCATTCCACTGTCTGTGGACCCCTCGCTGCCCACACATACAATTGAGAAGTTTATCTCTTTGTCACTTCTCTGTGTCACCTCTGCTATCGTGCATGACATTTCCTGTGGTTTAGGTCCACGGTATTTCTAGGTGCCCTACTCTGTTTCTGTGGTCTCGTGGTCTAACCCTGTGTGAGTCTTGCTTTCTGTAATGTTTTACTATGTCTAGACATCTTACAGAGCCCGTCCTCGTATACTGTTCTTCTTCACGATTGCTGTGTTTGGAAATACTTACTTCAATATATTTTCACAATAGCAGTACCAAATTTTCCTAAAATCAACTGGGAGATTGGGTGATGTATTGCTTTAATTCAGAAGATTAATTTGGGTGGAAGAGACTTTTACACAATAGCACTTTCATATCCATGAACATGCACATTTTTTCTATTTATTTAAATCTTTAATGCTCTTCCAGACAGATTTTCCTCCATTGAGAAAGTGCACATTATATTTTGTCATTTACATCTGTATTTTTTATTTAAAAATTTTTTTTCCAGCCCTGGTTGTTTGGCTCAGTGGTAGAGCATCCGCCTGGCGTGCAGAAGTCCCGGGTTAGATTCCTGGCCAGGGCACACAGGAAAAGTGCTCATCTGCTTCTCCACCCTTCCCCCTCTCTTTCCTCTCTGTCTCTCTCTTCCTCTCCCGCAGCCGAGGCTCCATTGGAGCAAAGATGGCCTGGGCGCTGGGGATGGCTCCTTGGCCTCTGCCCCAGGTGCTAGAGTGGCTCTGGTCGCAACAGAGTGACGCCCCAGAGGGGCAGAGCATCGCCCCCTGGTGGGCAGAGCGTTGCCCCCTGGTGGGCGTGCCAAGTGGATCCTGGTCTGGCGCATGCGGGGGTCTGTCTGACTGTCTCTCCTCGTTTCTAGCTTCAGAAAAATACAAAAAAAAAATTTTTTTTCCCCCATTGATTAGAGAGAGAGACAGGAAGGGAGACAAAGAGAAAGGCCATTCATTGTACTACTTAGTTGTTCCATTTAGATGTGCACTCACTGGTTGCTTCTCATTTGCATCCTGATGGGGGGTTGTACCTGCGACCTCAGAGCAGCTTGGTGGCCAGGACAGTGCCCTACCTACTGACCCATACAGTGAGTGCTGTCCCGGATATCTCTAAAGAGATATAATCCAGGTATATCATAATTTTTGAGGCTATTGCCAATGGCATTCTATGTTTTGTTTATTACTGTGATATAACAATGCATTTGATTTTTGTAATTTGATTTTATCTCTAGCAACCTTGCTGACTCTCTTAATAAGCTCCTAAATGTATCTATATATACTGGTACTTGTAAATTTTTTCTATATATGCAGTCATTTATGAAGAAAAAGAGTTTTTTTTTCTTTTCAGTTTTCATAGCGTTTACCTATTGCTATTGCTTTTCTAAGACCCGCCGTTATTGTATTAGGTATGATGTTTACTGAAGACTCCCCCTACCTCATTAAAGAAATTCTTCTGTATTTCTAGTTGGCTGAGAGGTTTATCATGAAGGCATTGGAAATCACCCTAAATGGTCATTGTTTTATCTTTTGAAATTTATTCAGTCAAGGGCCAATCAGAACACAGAAGCCCCACTGTGTATTTCAGCAGCGGGCATTTAACTTAAGGAGTTTGTTATGCTGATGTTGGAACACAAATGGAGCAAAGAGGGAACTCTCCCTGGAAGTCTGACAGCATGATAAACTTATTCAAATACCAGCCTGAGTTTTGTTTTGTTTTTTGTTTGTTTATTTGTTTTTTAGTGCATATATGAATTATTGAGATATAATTGACATATAACACTATGCTGGTTTCAGGTGTCCAACATAATGTTTCAACAGAGGTACATATTGTGAAGGACTCACCACAATGTTTTTTTGGGGTTTTTTTTTGTATTTTTCTGAAGCTGGAAACCGGGAGAGACAGTCAGACAGACTCCCACATGCGCCCGACCGGGATCCACCTGGCACGCCCACCAGGGGGCGATGCTCTGCCCATCCGGGGCATTGCTATGCTGAGACCAGAGCCACTCTAGCGCCTGAGGCAGAGGCCACAGAGCCATCCCCAGCGCCCAGGCCATCTTTGCTCCAATGGAGCCTTGGCTGCAGGAGGGGAAGAGACAGACAGAGGGGAAGGAGAGGGGGAGGGGTGGAGAAGCAGATGGGCGCTTCTCCTGTGTGCCCTGGCCAGGAATCAAACCCGGGACTTCTGCACGCCAGGCCGACGCGCTACCACGGAGCCAACTGGCCAGGGCCACAATATGTCTTCTTAACATTAATCACTATGTACAGTTGAACATGTTTTTGTTGTGATGAGAACTTTTAACAATTTTCTTCTAGCAATATACCCACTTAGGAATTTTCAAATATGCAACATGGTATTATTAACTATCTCTTTATAGTTAATAGTATTAATACTCATTATTATTAACTAAAGTCACCATGGTGTACATTATGCCCGCATGACTTAATTACTTGGAACTGGGGGTTTGTGCATTTGGCCACCCTCGCCCACTTCACCCACCCCTCATCCTCTGCCTCTGGTCACCACCAGTCCCTTCTCTGTATCTATGAATTCAATTGTTTTTTAAGTTTCCAAATGTATGTGAGCTCATATGGTATTTGTCTTCGTCAAGTTTACTTCTCTGACCATAATACCTTCATGGTCTATCCAAGTTCTCCTTTATAGTAGTATTATTTTTTTTTATTTTAATGGCACAATGATATTCCATTGCATACACACATTTTTTTAAATTTTTTATTTATTCGTTTTAGAGAGGAGAGGGAGAGACAGAGAGAGAAGGGGGGAAGGAGCTGGAAGCATCAACTCCCATATGTGCCTTGACCAGGCAAGCCCAGGGTTTCGAACCGGCAACCTCAGCATTTCCAGGTCGATGCTTTATCCACTGCACCACCACAGGTCAGGCCACAACATTTTTTTTCTTCCATACATTTATCGATGGACATCTAGGTTGCTTCCACATCTTGGCTATTGTAAATAATGCTGCTGTGAACACAGGGGTGCACGTCTTTTCAATTTAATTTTTTTAAGTTAATGTTTTCATTTCTTCCAAATAAGTACCCAGAAGTGGAATTGCTGGATCATATGGAAGCTCTATTTTTTATATAATGTTTTCAACTTTCGTTTATTCATTTCAGCGAGAGAGGACGGGAGAGAGAGACACAGGAACATCTAGCTGTTCCTGGATGTGCTCTGACCCAGCGTTGAAGCAGCAACCTTTGCGCTTTGGGACGATGCTCTAACCAACCGAGCTCTCCAGCTAGAGTTCTCTTTTTAGTTTGTGAGGAACTGCCTTACTGACTTACATAGTGGTTGCACCAGTTTTTGTTCCCACCACCAGTGCAAGAAGGTTTCCCTCTCTAAAAATTCTTGCCAACACTTATTATTTTTTGTCATCCTTATAACCCCAACTGGAGATATGCTAGACTGCTCAGTGATATGAGTTGTGGGGACACAACCATAGAAATCTGCTTTCTTTAGTCCTTTGCTTGCACAACACGATCTTCTGTGCAGTATGTGAGGAGTCCGGGGTGGGTGGGGGTGGAGCTGGGTTCCCATACTCACCTGCTCCCTGTGGCAGGAACAGACCCAGGTTTGTGTGGAGCCTGATATTTATACAAATGTTGAGATCACTGTTTAAAAAATTGTGGCACACATGAATTTTTCTGAAATGAGGAAACACATCGTGTCAAGTCACTAAAGCTAAAATATTGAAACCCAAACTGTAAGAGAATTCAAAAAAAGTACAGACTATGTTATTGGCCGTGTGGCACCCGTGTCTGGCACCTACACAGCACACGGTCCCACAGTGATGACTGATGTTCTTTCATTGCCTCCTTATAAGAGAATATTTATGTCATATAAGAGAATAATTATGTCCATTAGGAATAAATGTTAATATTATATCAATACATGCCATTGGTTGTTTTAATAATATTATATTTATATAATATAAAGAATAGATCAAGAATTTAATATTTCCTTTGGCACAGTTTATTGACATGCCTTTTTCTCCTGCATAGTTTATGAAACTTTCTTTTTTAAAAATTTTATTTAGAAAATTAAATTTAACAGGGTGACATTGATCAATAAGAGTACATAGGTTTTCTGTAGCATTTGAACAGTTGATTATGTTGTACACCCATCACCCAAAGTCAAATCATGTTCTGTCACCATATATTTGTCCCCCTCCTCTCCCCCTCCTACATCTCCCCCACACCCCCTCCCCCGGTAACCTCTTCGCTCCAAAACTTTCTTTCAATCACACAACTTGTCACTGGAGGTCTGAACTGTTTCAAGTCATTGACAAGTTTGGAGAAGAGCTTATGAAGTTTCTTTCTTTCATAAAAGAGCAGCAGGATTGCAGCTGATTCCCACACATCCCTGGAGCCCTTGCTGGGGCTTTGAAAAGGGACCAAGCACGTGAGGGCCCTGAAGATGAAGTTTATTGGGCTTTAAGGCAGTAAATGTGCAGCTGTGCTGAGGTCCAGCCTTCAGTGTCCCTGATGAATAAGGCATAATCTGTCTTCACACGTCCCATTTCAAGGTGGCCTGAGCACAGGCACTGTCCCACAGACCTTCAGACGCTTAACAAGCAACAGCGGTGCATCCACGTCCCCCAAATCCCTCAGAGGAAATGGCTTTAATGCTCAACATTCCCCCTGGGCTCCACCCTCCACTGGAGTGGGTCTAAATTCCTTCCTCTCTTATAGCTCTTGAACGGTCTAAATAAAATTCAAAATTATACTTTCTCAGAATATCCAATGGTTTCATCTGGAGGATGGGTCCCCCCAAGTCACCAGGATCAGCTCTGACCACAATGAATGACCACCCTTTCAACTTAAACATCATTTGTAAGGGGACCACTTTCAGATTCACATCTGGACAAGCCTGTCCACCCCTGGGGGCCTTGGTATGTCGCCGGCAGGCTGGAATTCTTCAGGGAGGTAAGACAGTTGGTTCCTCAACCTCCTTGCTACCCTGCGTGGCCTGTAGAGCCCTAGGTCCCCTTCCAGGACTGGCCATAGCTCTGTCACATTTCCTGTTAGAGTGTCCTCAGCCTCACCCCACACCTCAGAATTTCCCTCCCACACAGGGACCTGGAGGAGCTCTACCCTGTCAGATGCAGACATGGTGCCCCTGCTGCTGCTGCCACTGCTGTGGGGGTGTGTGTGAATGGGCCCAGGGAGGGGAGGTGGGCGGGTAGGAGGAGTAGATGCTGTAGCTGAGCCTCCGTGTCCCCACAGGGTCCCTGCAGGAGCTGCCAGGCTATTGGATCCGAGTGCAGAGATCAGTGAGGGTGCAGGAGGGTCTGTGCGTCCACGTGCCCTGCTCCTTCTCCCATCCTGGAAGTTTGTCTCATTCCCAACCTACACTCTATACCTACTGGTATGAGAGAAGGGCCAAGCCAGATACTGATGATCCTGTGGCCACAAAGACCCAAATAAACCAGTGAAGAAAGAGTTCCAGGACCGATTCCTCCTCGTGGACCCCTGCCGCGGACCAGCGCAGCTCCAAATAACGGTGTGGAATTAAGGAAACACACTTTGTCAGAACAAAACTGATGGGACCGGGAGGACTCCTCAAACTGCCTGGCAGCATCTGAGTGCCTCATAGCCCCAGTTCACTTTATTATATAGACCTATGCAAATCAAGGACCCTGATACAAAGTTGCACATCAAAGGCTAAAACAGGAACTCTCCCAAGGCAAAAACAGGATACATTAGTGAAATTTACAAACATCTGAAACAAACAAAGAGTCAGAGGAAGGGCATGTATATTGCTTCCTGCAACCCAAGGAAACAAGTGGAGTGGGTGCAAACACTCAGCACAAAGCCAAATATGGAGATGGAGGGGGTAGAACTTAGCCCCCTGCCAAGCCTCAAATCTGTAATGGCTTTTTGCCATTAACGGTCCACAACATATCCCCCTTTTCTTTTTAATTTGTGTGCTGAGATTTGCACTCATCTGATTTTCTAATTTGGAGGCAGATGGAAAAAATACAGAACAAACACAAAATTAGTATAGCCAATGCTAACAGATACCCAAAACAAGTATACCAATACATCACAGTGATCAAAGCCTTTAAGCAAACTCTTTAAGCTAATACAACAAGAATCTATAAAAGAGTAATGTCCTTAAAGTGTTCACCAAGTCCAAGTTGGCACCAACACCATTCCAAATCTCTGCAAATGCAACCAAACCCCAATTCAGTCCATCAAAAACTGTCACAGGAGCAGGAGTCCAGGAAAAGTCCACATTCAGGAGAAGTCCACATGGCACTGGAATTGCTGTCACATTTCCACACTCTGCAGTTAGTGTCAAAGTCCCAATGACTGCTGCTCCCAGCTGGCAATGACCCAGGTAGACTGGAAAAGCCATCTGCAGCACGCATGAAGACGGAGCTTCTGTTTTCTTTAAACTGGAAAGATGAACCCAGGGGTCCCTATACTGGAGCTTTACAGCCATGGGGTGGTGAGGAGAACCTTGGGATACATTAAGTTAGGTGGCAGAGGTATATTTGTAAATTGGCAAAAAAGGAAAAAAGGAGCTCTGAATTAGGAGTAGGTCCTAGCCTAAAATATGAGAGGCATTGAGGCAGGAGGAATAAAGGAACGACTATATATTAATCAAAGCAGCAGAAAACAGGACTATCAATACCCACAACAGAGATCTTCGAAGGAAGAATAAAAAACCTGAATATTCAGGCAAGACCTAGTTAAATGGCCCTTCTGTAAATGAGACCAGTCTACTGGCTACTTGGAAGAAATACCCCAGGCTTGTCCACAGTGTCGTAGAAGGGACTGACGGCCCTGGGCACCTTTTAGCCTTCAGTGGCAAATCTCAGTATTCTGGGCAAGGTTAGGTCACAGGTGGCTGGAGCAGGGCTGAAAGAGACTGAACCCTCCCTTAGAGGAGTGAGGGGGAAGCCTACCTTCCAGTGTGTTCCTTCTTCCTCACAGCAAAGGCATGTAAGCCTGGCAGGCTTTGGCTCAAATGACCATCCTTTCCACTCTTGAAGCAGGGCCCTGATGAAGTTCCAGTTGGAGCGTTGGAGCCTCTGAGGGTGTATGCCAAGAGCTAGTATTTTACCTGATCTCCTTTGGGCTTTTTGGGCCTCTTGGTACCTTAAAAGCCATGCTCAGAAGATCTCGCTGAGGGGCTTGAGAGTCCCTATCTGCCTATATATCTGGAGCTATTCAGAAAAGGACAAAACACTGTTATTAGCTGGAATCAAATAAAAATAAAAAAGGGGTAGTAGTTTGCAGGACAAAAAAAATTGGCATCTCTTGTACATCAGCATTCAAAAGAAAATGTTTTGACGTATTAATAAAAAGCATGATAGGGTAGACCTGCAGGGGCTCCAGGACATGACCCCCCCCCTTTCTTTTTATATTATTTACAATTGATCTTCAAGCAAATGTTAAGCACACTTTACAATATTTTGACTTCAAAGATTGCAAGAAATTCTTGATTTTGTTAACTTTTAACAAAAATAGAGTAAATGCACCTTCAAGCAACATTCCCACACTTATCAAAACACCCCCTTAATATTAATTAACAGGCACCTTAAAGAGTACATATCAAAACTGAAAAATCCCAGTGTGATCTTTATTATTCTCCTATAGTAAAAAAAACTTTACACTTTTATTATGTAAATCTATGTTGCTTCAACCCTTCCACTTGCAGCCTGGAGCAGCCTGGCCAAACCAGCAAGTCTTTTGGATCCAAAATGAGTGCGCTTTACTTATTCCAAACAAAATCATATCCATGTAGGGAAATGAAATTATCCCCATTTTGTTTTCAATACTAGAGCCAGCACTTCCAAAACTATTATCATCATTACTTTTCATGTAAGGACTTAATTCAGGCCTTATAAACAAAAACACTTAGACATTATACAAAGACTTCACATACAATCACACAAATCAAGAGTGAAACCCGGGGTTTTAGAGATTGAACTATGGCCTGCTAGATCTTAAGTAGGGCTACCTTAATAGGAACGTAATAAGGATATATACTAAACAGAGATCTCTCTCGAAAAATCTCAAGATGGCCGTATGAGATTTCTGTTCAGCAACACCCAAATCAGGCCCTCCTTTCACCTTCTTTTCAGGCAATGGAGCAGGAAAGAAATAAAATGATCTAAAACATTAAAAAAAATAGGTAATAATAATTGAGAAAGGGAAGAGAGTATAGTAAAATAAGCCTCATACAATTGCTCTTGTGAAATGAGTCTCTCATCTAGAATCATGGTGTCTCACCAGTCGTTCAGGGATCCACCGAGGAGCTTCAGCAGACCTAGGAAAAACACACATATATCCTCGACCCCATACAAGAACAGGGTCTGGCCCTTGCCAGATTCCTGTGAGTGGGTCCCTCCATCACACTTCAGGGAAGGCTTTCTTTGCAGGGTTCCAGAGTCTCTCTGCTGCTGAATGACCCTGTACATCAGTATTCAAAAAATTTAAAGTAAAAAGAGCATGACAAAGAGGATTTGCAGGAGTTTCCTAATATTTAAGTTGCTATTTGGCTCCTAACTCTGAACACACCTCACAATGCACTATCCAAATCAGTAAGTCGTAAGGATCTACATTCTATTCTATTTAAATTTAAATGAGCGCTCCTTACAAGTTCTAAAAACATTTTATTTTTTCTAAATATTTGAGCCAGCATTTCCAATTTTTGTATGCAAAAAAAACTTAATTCAGGCCTTAAAAACAGACACATTTTGACATTAAACAAAGACTAGACAGAAATAAGAATTAGACGAACCAGACAAACCAGAGAGAAACCCGGGATTTCAGAGCACATCCAGATTAGAAAGATGCCTGCCTGATATTAGTCAGGGCATTTTCTGACAGAGGGACTGAAGGATGTGACTAAACAAAATCTCCCCGAGAAAATTTGCTCTCGGCAGCTGCTGGGATATTTCCTATAGTCAGATCCAACACAGGTCCCCTGCCTCAACCTCCAGGCAAAGAACAAGAAAGAAACAAAATGATAGTTCAGAAGACTGCAGTCAAAACATTAAAGAAAATCAGCCCATGACAGAAAAAGCTGTAAGTTTCCTAATACCTGAGTCTCCTATCCATTCTCAAATTCTATATTCGCTGTAACTGGCGGCTCAGGTTGACTATGCTGAGATTTTTCTCCTACCTCAACAGCCCCTTCATGAAAGTCCCATTTCCACAGCAAATAATTACTACCGGAGAGACAAGCACAAGCAATCACCTTCCAGACATTTGGGGGAAGAGCCTTTGCCCTAATAGTATCTAATAAACCAAGTGAAAAAGGGGCAGTAGGCCCATACTGAACACAAGCAAGTTTAAGCTCTTTCAGAGCTCTAAAAGGTACAGGTTCATGTTCTCGCACTAGTCTCCTCATATTATCCTGTATTTCTACCATAGGAAAATGGGTAAAGCCATCATTTATTGTTTCCCCTACATTTCGAGCCTGGTAATCAGCCTGGTAAGGGAACGGAGGAACAGAGGGTTGAATGTAGGAAGAGCTGAGGGCAGCGGAGACCCCGTGGCTAAGGCAGCCATAGCCACGGATTTTTCATCCCCCCTGTCATCCTCAGACTCCAAGTTATCCTTGTATTTACATCCCTCTGTTTCCAGCTCACCCTGATACTCTTCAGACAATGATTTGTCTTCATACAAAAACATTCCTACATAAAGGTCCCTTACTTTTGACCCTATCTGTCCCATATTCTTTTACTCCCAACTACACTTTCCCCAAAAACTTTCTTTACTCACTGTGCGCACTTCACTTTGGGGAGTTCCGTCACCTTCCTTCAGTTTTAGTTTCCTCGTACTCATACTCAAGTCTTCTGTTCAGGCGCCACTTGCCGCGGACCAGCGCAGCTCCAAATAACGGTGCGGAATTAAGGAAACACACTTTGTCAGAACAAAACTGATGGGACCGGGAGGACTCCTCAAACTGCCTGGCAGCATCTGAGTGCCCCACAACCCTAGTTCGCTTTATTATATAGACCTATGCAAATCAAGGACCCTGATACAAAGTTACACATCAAAGGCTAAGACAGGAACTTTCCCAAGGCAAAAACAGGATACATTAGTGAAATTTACAAACATCTGAAACAAACAAAGAGTCAGAGGAAGGGCATGTATATTGCTTCCTGCAACCCAAGGAAACAAGTGGAGTGGGTGCAAACACTCAGCACAAAGCCAAATATGGAGATGGAGGGGGGAGAACTTAGCCTCCTGCCAAGCCTCGAATCTATAATGGCTTTTTGCCATTAACGGTCCATAACAGACCCTGGGAACAACAACTGTTCCCTGAGAATCAGAGATGCCAGGACCAGTGACTGAGGAACCTACTTGTTTTGAGTGGAGACACATGTGAAATATAGTTACCAGAAAAGCACACTGAATGTGCAGGTGACAGGTATGGCAGGGCCCAGGAAAAGACCCAGGGGTGTGGGACTGTGTTCTAGAACAGGAACTGGACACCAGGACACTTCCTGATCCAGGTCTTGGGCTCAGGGTGAGCAGAAAACACAGAGGACCCAGAGCAGCTGTGGCCCTGAGGCAGAGGAACCACTCAGGGTCACAGTCTCGGTCCTCCTCAAGCCCTGGACCTCAGGCAACTCCCTCTCTCCTCCTCAGCCCTGACAGAGAAACCCGACATTTATATTCCGGAGCCTCTGGAGTCCGGCCGCCCCACACAGCTGACCTGCAGCCTGCCAGGGGCCTGCGAAGGGGGAAGCCCTCTCACCTTCTCATGGGTGGGGGATGCTCTTGACTCACTGAACACTCAGACCCTCCTCTCCTCAGTGCTCACCTTCACTCCGAGGCCCCAGGACCACGGCACCAAAGTCACTTGTCTGGTGGTGACAGTGGTAGAAACTTTGGTGACCACATGGAGAACTGTCCAGCTCAATGTGTCTTGTGAGTGTTGAGGGGATGGTTGGTGGTCCCGGGGTAGTGGGACTGGTGAGACTGCTGTGTGTGTGTGTGTGTGTGTCTGTGTGTGTGTGTGTCTGTGTGTGTGTGTCTGTGTGTGTGTGTCTGTGTGTGTGTGTGTGTGTGTGTCTGTGTGTGTGTGTGTAGAGGAGGCTGAGCTAACCTGAGAACTCTTGCGTATGGATATAAGCATGGGGGGGGGGGATGGGCCTGCAGGACCAAAATCCCACCTTCCCTGTTCCCACCACCCTCCTTGGGTTCAGGATGACTTCCATCCACTCCTCCCCTCTGAAGCGGGGCCATGTCTTTCTGTCCCAGATGCCCCCCGGAACTTCACCATAGACATCTCCTTCAGAAATGTCACAGGTAGGAATAACCTTACCCCATCTGGAGTGACCATTCCCCTGGGTACCATGCAGCAGAGGACATTCAGAGTTTGAATATGATCAGATGTGGGAAGGGCAAGGATGAAAATCATCAGCCTCCCACGCTTACCTCTGTGGCTGGGAGGCTATAGCCCCTTTCCACACACACCCCTCTCCACCTCTCCCTATCTCTTTGAACTTCTCTCCCCAAAGCCCTGAAGATTCTGCAAAACACCTCCTCCCTGACCATTCTGGAGGGCGAGGCCCTGTGGCTGCTGTGTGAGGCTGACAGCAACCCCCTGCAGAGCCGAGCTGGTTCCGGGGGGGGGGCCCAGCCCTGAACGCCACCCCCACTCCCATCTCCAGCACTGCGCCGACCCTGGAGCTGCCCCGCGTGGGGACTGCGGAAGAAGGGGAGTTCTCCTGCCGGGCTCGGCACCCGCTGGGCTCCCAGACTCTCTCTCTCAGCCTCTCCGTGGTCCCTGAGTGTGTGACCTCTGAAGTTAGATTTCCTGGGTCTTAGGGAGATTAGATTAGAGACACTGCTGACCCTGCCCCTCCCTCCCAACAGTCTCCCCTCAGCTGCTGGGCCCCTCCTGCTCCTGGGAAAACGAGGGTCTGCACTGCAGCTGCTCCTCCCGAGCCCAGCCGGCCCCCTCCCTGCGCTGGCGGCTGGGGGCGGCGCTGCTGGAGGGGAACCACAGCAATGCCTCCTGCAGGATCACCTCCCGCTCAGCGGGGCCCTGGGCCAAGAGCTCCCTGAGCCTCAGCCGGGAGCTCAGCGCTGGCCTCAGACTCAGCTGCAGGCCAGCAATGTCCACGGGGCCCAGAGCACCTCTGTCCTGCTGCTGCCAGGTCAGGGGGTCTAATGGGGGACAGGCTTAGAGAGAAATGAGTGGGTCACAGAGAAGATGGAGCTGGGGGAGGAGCCGGGCCTGGACGGGGTGACTGCTAGGACAGGGCCCTCCATCTCCTGCAGGAACTGAACCTAGAGCCAGTTCTGGAAGGAGATGGGGAGACAAGAGACTGAGTCCTGTAGTGGGTGCTCTCATGCTGAGCTGGTCCCACTAGGGAAAGACCCTGGGCCCCTCCCAGCCCTCAGGACTGGGGTCTTGGAGCTGCCCCACTAGGGGCTGCAGATGGAGGGGAGTTCACATTTCACACTCAGCAACTGCTGGGCTCCCAGCATGTTTCCTTCAACCTCTCTGTGCAGCGTGAGTTGCAGGATGGGTGCTGGGGGCAGGCTGCCTGGTCAGGTGTTGGAGCTGTGGGTGGGACTAAGACCTGAGGATACAATGGTCACCCCTCTCTGCTCTTTCCCAGGAAGCCCCCTCCCTACAGTTGTGCAACTGAGGAGCAGCAGGGATCCTGGCCCCTGGTCCTCACCCTGATCAGAGGGGCCCTTATGGGGGCTGGCTTCCTCCTCATCTATGGGCTCACCTGGCTCTACTACTTCAGGTGAGCAGGTCTGTCCCTCTCTACAGGGAAGTTCAGTGATTGGCCCTTAGTTCCAGGTGGAGCTGGGCTGCCCAGCCCTGCTTGGAGATAGAGCTAAATTGGGCAAGTCACTGAACTTAGACCCCCGTTGTCTCTGCAGGTGTGGAGGCCCCCATACAACCAGGCCAACATCCTGACTGATCGGTCCTTCTTTTAAAATGGGGCGAAAGTGCAGACACAGAGTTTAGAGTGACAGTCGTGGGACATCAATGTCACCTTCTCCCTAGAAACTCCTGACTCACCTGTCTCAATTGTACCCCTGGTATTTTAAGTTGTGGAAGAGACAGAGTGATGACAAAGAGAGTAATTGAAAGATGACATTTATTACTTTTATTTTCTGAGAGTAAGGAGGGAGAAAGCCTGTAGGAATGACTGGGTCAGGCAGTTTAATTATACGTCCCCTACTGGCTTCCCGGAACAACTTGCAGCACAAAGCAAGAAAAACAGGATTGATAAATAGTTAATACAAATGGTCTGAAACTCCACTCTGACCTCCTCCCTCCTGAGAAACGAGGATTACTTATGCTACAGACAAAGGAATCATGCACCCTGTGCATGAACACTGAAAGGGTATAGAAGATGTAAGAAATCTGACCTTGGGAAGCTTGTGTGTTGAAACCTATTAGGTCACGTTGTTCTGCCGCTAAATAAATCCCCTTTCCTTCAGTAAGTTGTCTAGTGTCTTTTGTCCTCCGGGAGTCACATCCTGCATTTCTGCAGCAGGAGGAGTACTCACCACACCAGACAAGGGCCTCGGGGAAGCACCAGGTTCCTCGGGAAGCAGACGCAGGTTTGGGGAGCCTAACCAGAGCCTTTATTGGGGTTTCCATGGGAAAGACAAGAGAAGGCAGTGTGAGTGTTCAGGATAGCCTGGATGAATAAATCTGGGGGCAGACCTGTGGGGAGATCTCTGTGTGTCTGGTCCCAGGTCCTTGGAGATTTAGGACAGGCGGGATGGCTGGGAACCATGGGCTCAGGGTGAGTTGGTTTGCCTCTGAAAGGCTGTTCCTGGCAGAGGTCTTGGCTGTCTCTGGGAACTGGGTCCCCCTGGTTGGAGCTGTCTCTCCTTGGCCTGAAAGCTGATTAAGGTGTGAAACCCTCATAAGACACAACAGAAAACAAGTAAAACCCACCCACTGATGGCCCCTTGTTTCTGCCTGTGCCTCTCCCACTGGACTTGTCCTCTCTCTGTGCTGGTCCTGCCCACCCACCCTCTGGTCCTCCCTCTCTATTCCCAGGCTCAGGATGGAACTTTTCCTGCGCTTTATCCTCCCATTGCCCAGAAGGTACCTGGCTGACACCTGAGTTTCTGGTCCCTCAAACTGCCCTGTCAGTGCAGACATCCACGTAGCAGTGTCAGGTGCTCAGGTCTTCTGTTCTGGTTCAAAGATGCGTACCTATAAAACATCCCAACATGTAATTATTATTAAGTAATACTAAATAAAAATTCATTTTACATTTTACTATGTAGTGCAGTTTCTTGAGCCAATTTATAGAATTCTGAGACCGACTATGTTTAAGCCCATGGCTATGGGCAAAACCTGTACTGAATGTGAGCAGTGAGTTCATGCTTCTCCTCTAGAAGGCAGCACTTGCTCTAGGCCCAAAATGTAAAAACAGAATCCAAGTGAAGTTTAGCTCCTGAAGGACCAACTCCCCTGCTCGCTGAGGACTCACATCTCTCAGAGGTCAGAATAGGGACCCAGGTGGTGTTTGTTTCTCACAGGAAAGGGTCTCCTGTGAGATGCATCTCGGAACATAAAATGCTGACGACACCATGTTCAGCAGAGGGCAGACTTCGCCGTGGTTTGCATCCAGGATTTGAATGATTCCTACCTCTGCTGAGAAGCTGAACTAAAGAAATAGCCTTCAGAATAGTCACAGGGATGTAAAGTGCAGCACAAGCAACAGAGACAATACTACTGTAATAACTGTGCATGCTGTCCGGTGGGCACTGGAAATATAAAAGGTTCACTTTGTAAAGTATGTGACTATCTAATCACCATGCTGTATGCCTGACACTAATATAAAGTCACACTGAGTATGAACAGGAATTGCAAAATAAAATTTAAATTAGAAAAATGGCACCCTTCAGACTGTTTGATTGCTGCTTGGTGCTTCACTGCATTACTCTGTTCAGGAACCCCCAAACAGGTCCCACAGGGACAGGGCAGGTGGGGCAGAGGAGTGGAGTAAGCCTGCGATGAAGAGAATATGGGGGGTGTTTTAGAAAGAAACAGTGCCAAAGTTTACACATCCAAATTTTACATTGGTGATTGTTATGAATTTCACCATGAGGAATAGATTTTTATTTGAATATTTGGAAAATTTCTCACACACACACAAACACACACACACAAACACACACACACACCCTCTCTGAGATGAATTCTGTGTCCCTTCTTGAGTGTGAAAATAGCAGTGTCTTCCCCCAGCTCATTAGTGTGGGTGCATGAGGACGGGCCCTGTGCTCTGAGGGGGTCAGACTGGCCTCTCCTCTGCCCCTGAGGCCTGTCTTCCTGGTACAGGTTGTGGGGAATCTCCTTCCCCGCCCTCTGTCTGTACCTGTGGCTTTTGGTGGCAACTTCCTCTCCTCTGTCCACCCCAGCTGTTGCTCACTGCTGACAGACATGACAGAGTATGGGCTCAGGGGGGTGGGGCTGTCTTGGGGCCACATCTGGCACCTCCAGCTTGGGAAATGCCTGCAGTGTCATGGAGTGTGAAGGCCCCTGAGGACAAGGACAGAGAACTGGCTGGGGTTGACTCAATCACCAATGTTCAGTGATGTAATTAATCATGACTAGGCAAAGCAGCCTCCATAAAACCCAAGAGGACCAAGGTCTGAGAGCTTCCGGGTTGGGGAACACAGGTAGGTGCTGGGAGAGAGGTGACCTCAGAGAGGCCATGGAAGCCCCAGCCCCTTACTCCACACCCTGCCCTCTCACCTCTTCCATCTGGCTGTCCCTGAGCCACATTCTTTTATAATAGACCAGTGAAGTAGGAAGTGACCTGTTCTCTGAGTTCTGTGACTTCTTTGGCAAATTAATAAATCCACAGGCAAGGAGGTCTTAGGAACTTCTGATTTATATCCGGCTGGTCAGAAACATGGGTGGCAGCCTGAATTTGTGACGACATCTGATGTCATTCGGGGTCAAGTTAGGAACTGAACTCTAAACCTGTGGAATCTGATGCTGTGTCCATGAAGGTTGTGTTAGAATTCAGTTGAACTGCTTGTTTGTGTTGGAGAAACGCACTACCCTCTCTGCCAGTGGAGTTGGTCTCAGAATACAAAATAGTTTATATTCATTTTCTTGTAGTGATTCTTCAAAGTGGGTGTTTTATATCCTTATAAATCATCACCCAGCCCTTCACTACCCAAATTCTTACAGCCACCCTTTTTATTTTTTTATTTTTTATTTTATTTTTATACAGGGACAGAGATAGAGTCAGAGAGAGGGATAGATAGAGATAGACAGACAGGAACAGAGAGAGATGAGAAGCATCAATCATCATTTTTTCATTTTGACACCTTAGTTGTTCATTGATTGCTTTCTCATATGTGCATTGACCGCGGGCCTTCAGGAGACCAAATAACCTCTTGCTCGAGCCAGTGACCTTGGATCCAAGCTGGTGCGCTTTTGCTCAAACCAGATGAACCCGCACTCAAGCCTGCAACCTCGAAGCTCAGACCTGGGTCATTTGCATCCCAGTCCGACGCTCATTCCACTGCGCCACTGCCTGGTCAGGCACAGCCACCCTTTTAAAAGTCACCTGCCCTCCTGGCTGGTTGGCTCAGTGGTAGAGCATCAGCCCGGCGTGTGGAAGTCCCAGGTTCGATTCCCAGCCAGGGCACACAGGAGGGGCGCCCATCTGCTTCTCCACCCCTTCCCCTCTCCTTCCTCTGTGTCTCTCTCTTCCCCTCCCGCAGCCAAGGCTCCATTGGAGCAAAGTTGGCCCGGGCACTGAGGATGGCTCCATGGCCTCCCCCTCAGGCACTGGAATGTCTCTGGTTGCAACAAGCATTTTCCCCTGGTGGGCATGCCGAGCGGATCCCTGTCGGGCACATGGAGGAATCTGTCTTTCTGCCTCCCGGCTTCTCGCTTTAGAAAAATAAAAAAATAAAAATTAAAAATAAAATAAAAGTCACCTGTCCTGGGTGGCGATGGCTCCCAACTGGGACCGTGCTGCTCCCAGATGGAAGTGTGGGGTGGAGTTGCTGGGTGTGGGGTAGCCATCTTCACTTTAGCGGACCAGGCCAATTTTCTCTGAAACACTGGTACCATTTTACATTCCAGAACCACTGCCCACACTCTTCTAACACTGTGTGTTTTCAGACACGTTCATGTTTATCCACTTGGAGCCACTGTAGTAGTATCTTATTGTGGTTTTAAAGAGCACCTTCCTGGTGAGTCAATTTTTTTGTATTTCTTTTCCTATGTGTCTGTAGAAATTCTATATTCTGGAGACTGATACTGTGATGCTTGGATGAGCTGTAAAATTTTTTTCTCATTTGATGGCTGCGGACTCAGCAGTTCCTGTGAGGTCTCCGTTATCTGCCTGAACGGTCAGGGGGCAGGGAGGAGAGCCAGGATGATTCCTCAGCCCACCCACACCCCCAACCTGTGGAGCTCAAGTTCCCCTTCCAGGCCTGGCCACAGCTCTCTTGCCCATGACTTCCTGTCGGAGTGAATGGTCTGTGTCCCCCCCTCCCACCCCCCAGCTAGGCAGTTCCTTCCCTGACACAGGGACTTTGACCAGCTCTGTCATGTCAGATGCAGACATGGTGCCCCTTCTGCTGCTGCTGCCACTGCTGTGGGGGGGGGGGGGGGTGAGTGCCCTGAGGAAGGGAGGCTGGGCAAGTGGGGGTGGGGTGGAGCTCTAGCTGAGACCTTGTATCCCCCCAGGGTCTCTGCAGAGGCAGCAAGACTATTGGATCCAAGTGCAGAGATCTGTGACGGTGCAGGAGGGTTTTTGCGTCTACGTGCCCTGCCTCTTCTCCTACCCTGGGAGTTCGTCTCCTTTCCCACATACACTGTATACCTATTGGTATGAGAAAGGGGCCAAGCCAGATATTGATGATCCTGTGGCCACAAACAACCCAAAGAAACCAGTGAAGAAAGAGTTCCAGAACCGATTCCTCCTCGCAGACCCCGGGACCAACAACTGTTCCCTGAGCATCAGAGACGCCAGGACCAGTGACTCAGGAACCTACTTCTTCCGAGTGGAGACACATGTGAAATATAGTTACCTGAAAAATATGCTGAGTGTGCAGGTGACAGGTATGGCAGGGCCCAGGAAAAGACCCAGGGGTGTGGGACTGTGTTCTAGAACAGGGACAGGACACCAGGACACTTCCTGATCCAGGTCTTGGGCTCAGGGTGGGTGGAAAACACAGAGGACCCAGAGCAGCTGTGGCCCTGAGGCAGAGGAACCACTCAGCGTCACACTCTCGGTCCTCGAGCCCTGGACCCCAGGCAACTCCCTCTCTCCCCCTCAGCCCTGACAGAGAAACCCGACATTTATATTCCGGAGCCTCTGGAGTCCGGCCGCCCCACACAGCTGACCTGCAGCCTGCCAGGGGCCTCCGAAGGGGGAAGCCCTCTCACCTTCTCATGGGTGGGGGATGCTCTTGACTCACTGAACCCTCAGACCCTCCACTCCTCAGTGCTCACCTTCACCCCGAGGCCCCAGGACCACGGCACCAAAGTCACTTGTCTGGTGACATTGGTAGCAACTTTTGTGACCATGCGGAGAACCGTCCAACTCAATGTGTCTTGTGAGTGTTGAGAAGATGTTGGGTGGTCCCGAGGTATTGGGACTGGTGAGACTGGTGTGTGTCTGTGTGAGTGTGTGTGTGTGTGTGTGTGTGTGTGTGTGTGTGTGTGTAGAGGATGCTGAGCTAACCTGAGAACTCTTGCGTATGGATATAACCATGGGGGGGATGGGCCAGCAGGACCAAAATCCCACCTTCCCTGTTCCCACCGCCCTCCTTGGGTTCAGGGTGACTTCCATCCACTCCTCCCCTCTGAAGCGGGGCCATGTCTTTCTGTCCCAGATGCCCCCCGGAACCTTGCCATAGGCATCTCCTTCAGAAATGTCACAGGTAGGAATAACCTTACCCCATCTGGAGTCACCATTCCCTTGGGTACCATGCAGCAGAGGACATTCAGAGTTTGAATGTGATCAGATGTGGGAAGGGCAAGGATGAAAATCATCAGCCTCCCTCCCTCACCTCTGTGGCTGGGAGGCTATAGCCCCTTTCCACACACACCCCTCTCCATCTCTCCCTCTCTCTTTGAACTTCTCTCCCCAAAGCCCTGAAGATTCTGCAGAACACCTCCTCTCTGACCATTCTGGAGGGCGAGGCCCTGTGGCTGCTGTGTGAGGCTGACAGCAACCCCCCTGCAGAGCTGAGCTGGTTCCGGGGGTCCCCAGCCCTGAATGCCACCCCCACTCCCATCTCCAGCACAGCAACCCTGGAGCTGCCTCGTGTGGGGACTGCTGAAAAAGGGGAGTTCTCCTGCCAGGCTCAGCACCCGCTGGGCTCCCAGACTCTGTTTCTCAGCCTCTCCGTGGTCCGTGAGTGTTTGACCTCTGAAGAAAGATTTCCTGGGTCTTAGGGAGATTAGATTAGAGACACTGCTGACCCTGCTTCTCCCTCCTGACAGTCTCCCCGCAGCTGCTGGGCCCCTCCTGCTCCTGGGAGGACCAGGGTCTGCACTGCAGCTGCTCCTCCCGAGCCCAGCGGGCCCCCTCCCTGCGCTGGCGGCTGGGGGCGGGGCTGCTGGAGGGGAACCACAGCAATGCCTCCTGCAGGGTCACCTCCTGCTCAGTGTGGCCCTGGGCCAACAGCTCCTTGAGCCTCAGCCAGGATCTCAGCGCTGGCCTCAGACTCACGTGCAAGGCCAGCAATGTCCACGGGGCCCAGAGCGCAGCTGTTCTGCTGCTGCCAGGTCAGGGGTCTAATGGAGGCAGAGGCTTAGGGACAAACGTGTGGGTCACAGAGAAGATGGAGCGGGGAGAGGAGCCGGGCCTGGACAGGGGTGATTGCTAGGACAGGGCCCTCCATCTCCTACAGGAACAGAACCTATCGTGGGTTCTGCAAGAAGGTGGGGAGAGAAGAGACTGAGTCCTGTAGTGGGTGGTCTCATGCTGAGCTAGTCAGAGGAGAGAAAGGCCCTGGGCCCCTCCAAGCCCTCAGTACTGGGGTCCTGGAGTTGCCCCACTAAGGGCTGCAATAGATGAGAGTTCACGTTTCATGCTCAGCACCTGCTGGGCTCCCAGCATGTCAGTGGACAAATCCACCCATAATGGCAAATACTGCTCCTATGAATAAAACGTAGTGAAAATGGGTTACCATAATAAGTGTCATGAAGTATAATGTCTAGAGATGAATTCAACCTCTCTGTGCAGCATGAGTTGCAGCAAGGGTGCTGGGGTCAGGCTGCCTGGTCAGGTGTTGGAGCTGTGGGTGGGACTAAGACCTGGGGATACAACATCACCCCTCTGCTCCTCCCCAGGAAGCCCCCCTCCCCGCAGCTGTGCAACTGAGGAGCAGCAGGTATCCTGGCCCCTGGTCCTCACCCTGATCAGAGGGACTCTTATGGGGGCTGGCTTCCTCCTCACCTATGGCCTCACCTGTCTCTACTACTCCAGGTGAGCAAGTATGTCCCTCTCTACAGGGAAGTTCAGTGATTGACCCTTAGTTTCAGGTGGAGCTGGGCTGCCCAGCCCTGCTTGGAGATAGAGCTAAATTGGGCAAGTCACTGAACTTAGACCCCCGTTGTCTCTGCAGGTGTGGAGGCCCCCATACAACCAGGCCAACATCCTGACTGATCGGTCCTTCTTTTAAAATGGGGCGAAGGTGCAGACAGAGTTTAGAGTGACAGTCGTGGGACATCAATGTCACCTTCTCCCTAGAAACTCCTGATTCACCTGTCTCAATTGTACCCCTGGTATTTTAAGTTGTGGAAGAGACAGAGTGACGACAAAGAGAGTAACTGAAAGACGACATTTATTACTTTTATTTTCTGAGAGTGAGAAGGGAGAAAGCGTGTAGGAATGACTGGGTCAGCTAGTTAAATTCCACTTCCCCTACTGGCTTCCTGGAACAACTTGTAGCACAAAGTAAGAAAAACAGGATTGATAAATAGTTAATACAAATGGTCTGAAACTCCCCTATGACCTCCTCCCTCCTGAGAAACGAGGGTTACTTATGCTACAGACAAAGGAATCATGCACTCTGTGTATGAACACTGAAAGGGTATAGAAGATGTAAGAAATCTGACCTTGGGAAGCTTGTGTGTTGAAACCTATTAGGTCACATTGTTCTGCCGCTAAATAAATCCCCTTTCCTTCAGTAAGTTGTCTAGTGTCTTTTGTCCTCCGGGAGTCACATCCTGCATTCCTGCAACAGGAGGAGTACTCACCACACCAGACAAGGGCCTCGGGGAAGCACCAGGTTCCTCGGGAAGCAGATGCAGGTTTGGGGAGCCCAGCCAGAGCCTTTATTGGGGTTTCCATGGGAAATAGAAAGGAAGGCAGGGTGAGCATTTAGGATCAGATGGGATGAATAAATCTGGAGGTCGGGCCTGTGGGGAGATCTCTGTGTGTCTGGTCCCAGGTCCTTGGAGATTTAGGGCAGACGGGGTGGCTGGGAACCATGGGCTCAGGGTGAGTTGGTTTGCCTCTGAAAGGCTGTTCCTGGCAGAGGTCTTGGCTGTCTCTGGGAACTGGGTCCCCCTGGTTGGAGCTGTCTCTCCTTGGCCTGAAAGCTGATTAAGGTGTGAAACCCTAATAAGACACCACAGAAAACAAGTAAACCCACCCACTGATGGCCCCTTGTTTCTGCCTGTGCCTCTCCCACTGGACTTGTCCTCTCTCTGTGCTGGTCCTGCCCACCCACCCTCTGACCCTCCCTCTCTATTCCCAGGCTCAGGATGCAACTTTACCTGGGCTTTTTCCTCCCATTGCCCAGAAGTTACCTGGCTGATACCTGAGTTTCTGGTCCCTCAAACTGCCCTGTCAGTGCAGACATCCACGTAGCAGTGTCAGGTGCTCAGGTCTTCTGTTCTGGTTCAAAGATGCGTACCTTGTGAAGAGTACTATAAAACATCCCAATATGTAATTACTATTAAGTAATACTAAATAAAAATTCATTTTACCTTTTAGTGTGTAGTGCAGTTTCTTGAGACAATTTATAGAATTCTGAGAATGACTGTGTTTAAGCCAATGGCTATGGGCCAAACCTGTGCTGAATGTGAGCAGTGAGTTCATGCCTCTCCTCTAGAGGGCAGCACTGACTCTAGACCCAAAATGTAAAAAGAGAATCCAAGTAAAGTTTAGCTCCTGAAGGACCAACTCCCCTGTCGCTGAGGACTCACATCTCTCAGAGGTCAGAGTAGGGACCCAGGTGGTGTTTGTTTCTCACAGGAAAGGGCCCCCTTGAGATGCATCCCGGAACATAAAATGCTGATGACACCATGTTCAGCAGAGGGCAGACTTTGCGGTGGTTTGCATCCAGGATTTGAATGAGTCAGACCTCTGCTGAGAAGTTGAACTAAAGAAATAGCCTTCGGAATAGTCACAGGGATGTAAAGTGCAGCACAGGCAACAGAGACAATACTACTGTAATAACTGTGCATGGTGTCAGGTGGGCACTGGAAATGTAAGGGGCTCACTTTGTAAAGTATGTGACTATCTAACCACCATGCTGTATGCCTGACACTAATATAAAGTCACACTGAGTGTGAACTGGAATTGCAAAATAACATTGAAATTAGAAAAAGGGCACCTTTCAGCCTGTAGGATTGCTGCTTGGTGCCTCAGTGCATTAATCTGTTCAGGAACCCCCAATCAGGTTCCCACAGGGACAGGGCAGGTGGGGCAGAGGAGTGGAGTAGGCCTGCAGTGAAGAGAATGATGGGGGTGGGTGTAGGGAGAAACAGCTCCAAGGTTTATACATCCAAAATAGCCTAGAAATTTCATGTCATGAATTTCACCTCTAAAAATAATTTTATTATTAGTTTACTAGATGTACCCAGCCACATGTTGCTGTGGCTCAGTCTGGTTAAATGGAACAGAAAGAAAAGAGAAAGCACACGTTTCTAATATGTTTAATTTCACAATACTTGCAGGTATACAATATTTTTTGTTGTTCTATTGTCTGTGCAGATATACAGATTGTCTGGTTTGCCAACTCTAGAACACGCAACATATAATTGTCCATGTAAGAAGCAATCCGTGTCTAGATCTAAACCACACAATTCGAAAGATTGGCCCTGAGCTTTGTTGATGGTGATTGCAAATGCCAATCGAATTGGGAATTGTAATCTCTTAAATTGAAATGGCATATCCATTGGAATCATAGGAATGCGAGGAATGAGGACATCTTCACCTTTGAAAGGTCCTGTCAAGATTGTTGCTTCTACGACATTGCTCATTAATTTTTTACTGCAAGCCGTGTGCCATTACAAAGCTTTGGCTGGTTGATATTTTGCAACATGATAATTGGCATGCCGATTTTCAATTGCAGTACATGCGGTGGCATCCCTGGCAGATTGAGTGAATTCAAAAATTCTGTTACATAATTACCTGCTTCATCTGCTTCCACAACAGTGTCAATGGACTTGTATGTGACTGCCTCACTTTGAATGTTAGACTGAATAATATTGTGAAGTTCATAGATGTCTTGGCTGCAAGAATAGGTCATTCACTTAGCCAATCATGATCCTTTTAATTGCTTTGAATACTTTTTCAACCAATTCTTCTTTTGACTAACTTGCAGAAGTTATGAGGCAATGAAATTCATCCTGAGGTCAGATCAACCAGCACCTTTCTGTTCCCAATTTCCAGCAATTGATGTGAGAATATCTCAGCTGATCAACTGTTTTGCAGCTGGACACGCATATTTGTAGTTAATTTTAACATCTTTACATGTCACCACAAAGTAGAGTATTTCAGGCAAGCATTTATTTCATTTGCTGGTGTCGATTGAGAAATTACAGATAACGTTTGCCCGAAATCTCTTGCAAGTAACATTAATGCATTCCCAAATGATCTGATGTTTCCATGCAAATCTTGCAATGATCGATCAAGAGCCTCGAGTGATATTTTGTGTGCCATTGTGTATTCATCCCAAACAATAAGTTTGCATTTCTGCATTACTTTTCCCATTTCGATGCTTTGGAAATGTTGCACATGAGAGTTTCAATGAATTGCATGTTCAATGGCAATTTCAAAGTGGACTGAGCAGTTCTTAGACCTGGTAGCAATGTTGCAGCTATTCCAGATGACTCAAAAGCTAAGGCTATGTCATTTTGGGATAAAAACACATGCGTATTCGAATGTAATGGTGTTCAAAATTTCAAAGCAATTGGTGAAGAACTTTTGGAGATTTAAGATTTTGAACAAACAAACATTTACATTTTTATTTATATAGATTTGAAACACACACACACACACATTCACACACACCCACAGACACACACACCCTCTCTGAGATGAATACTTAACCTTTATTGAATGTGAAAATGGCAGTGTCTTCCCCCAGCTCATTAGTGTTGGTGCATGAGGACGGCCCTGTGCTCTGAGGGGGTCAGCCTGGCCTCTCCTCTGCCCCTGAGGCCCGTCTTCCTGGTACAGGTTGTGGGGATCTCCTTCCCCATCCTCTGTCTGTACTTGTGATTGGAGCTGGAAAGTTCCTCTCCTCTTCCCATATAGTCTGTTGCTCACCGCTGACAGACATGACGGAGTATGGGCTCAGGGGGGTGGGGCTGTCTTGGGGCCACATCTGCCACCTCCAGCTTGGGAGATGCCTCCAGTGTCAGGTGGTGTGAAGGCCACTGGGGACCAGGACAGAGGACTGGCTGGGGTTGACTCAATCACCAATGTCCAGTGATGTGATCAATCTTGACTATGTAATGAAACCTCCATAAAAACCCAGGAGGAGAGGGTTCAGAGAGCTTCTGGGTTGGGGAATACAGGTAGGTGCAGGGAGAGAGGTGACCTCAGAGAGGCCGTGGAAGCCCCAGCCCCTTACTCCACACCTGCCTTCTCACCTCTTCCATCTGGCTGTCCCTGAGCCACATTCTTTATAATAGACCAGTGATGTAGGAAGTGACCTGTTCTCTGAGTTCTGTGAGCCGCTCTGGGAAATGCACACATCCAAAGGGGAGGAGGTCTTGGGAACCTCTGAGTTATAGGCGGCTGGTCAGAGTGCAGGGGACACCTGGACTTGAGACGGACATCTGACATGGGGTTGGTGCGGGGCCGGTTAAGAACTGCGCCCTAACCTGTGGACTCTGATGATCTATCTCTCCAGGTAGGTTGTGTCAAAACTGACTTGAATTACTTGGTTCAAACTCCTCACCTCATCCACAGTGGAACTGGCCTCAGAATACTGAAGATAGTTTACATCTTTTTCTTGTAATGAATCTCTAAAATCAGGTATTTTACCATTATAACTTATCGTTTGTACCCTTACAGCCCGCATCCTACAGCCACTCGTCATGTGGTCACCTGCGGGGGAGGAGGCTTTCACATGAGACAGGACCACTCTAGGACGGAAGCGTGGAGGTGGAGTTGCTGGGAGTGGGGTAGCCGTCCTCACTTTAGTGGACGAGGCCAGTTTTCTCTGAAGCACTGGTACCAGTTTGCATGTCAACAACCACTGCCCACACTCTCCTAACACTGGGTTTTCTCAGACACGTTCATGTTTGTCCGCTTGGAGCCAGTGTAATAGGACCTTATTGTGGTTTTAACGGGCAGCTTCCTGGTTGCTAATGATGTGGAGCCGCTTTTCACGTGTTTACCAGCTGGTTGTTGCTATTTTAATGAGGTTCCTGCTCAAGTGAGACCATATCTCTTTATTTCTTTTTGTATGTATTTCTGGAAATTCTTCCTGTCTTCTGGAGACTGATATTCTGATGCTTGTGTGTGGAGTAAAGTTCTTCTCTCACTTGATGGCTGGTAACTGAGTACTACCTGTGGCATCTTTTATAAAGAGTCCTTAATTTTCACACAGTTTAAATTTTCAGTGTTTCTCTTTATAAGTATTGCCATGTATGTCCTGTTCAAGAATTCTTCTCTACTTTAAGTTCATGGAGAGATTCTGCTGTAATATCTTCTAACAGCTCTATTGTCTTGTATCTCAAAAACAAAAAAAAATATCTTCAATCCCTCTGCACTTGATTTTAGTGCATCGTAGGAGCTGGGGCTGCAGTCTCATGCAACTGCTCGGAGATCTCTAGCCGCTCACACATATTATTGAAAAGGTTTTTGTTTTTTGTCACTTGTCTTCCTTACCCACTCTTTAGTGCATGACCTTTCTTGTGGCTTAAGTCCATGGTATTTCTAAGTGCCCTACTCTGTTCCAGTGGTTTAGTGGTCACACCCTGTATCAATACAACACCATTTAGTTTTCTATAATATTTTAATATGTCTTGAAGTTTTACAGAGCCAGTCTTCATACGTTCTTCTTCATAATTACCTTGGGTGCATATAGAAAAATTTACTTCAATATAAATTTTACCATAGAGGTAACAAGTTCCCCAAAAGTCAACTGGAAGGCCCTGGCCAGTTGGCTCAGTGGTAGAGCATTGGCCTGGCATGCAGAGGTCCCGGGTTTGATTACCGGCCAGGGCACACAGGAGAAGTGCCCATCTGCTTCTCCACCCCTCCCCCTCTCCTTCCTCTCTGTCTCCCTCTTCCCCTCCTGCAGCTAAGGCTCCATTGGAGCAAAGATGGCCCGAGCGCTGGGGATGGCTCTGTGGCCTCTGCCTCAGGCGCTGGAGTGGCTCTGGTCGCAACATAGCGACACCCAGGATGGGCAGAGCGTCGCGGGATCCCGGTCGGGCGCATGTGGGAGTCTGTCTGACTGTCTCTCCCCTTTTCCAGCTTCAGAAAAAAAAAATACAAAAAAAAAAAAAAGTCAACTGGAAGATAGGGTGACATATTTTTCAATACTGTAGTTTAGGCCCTGGCCAGTTGGCTCAGCTGTAGAGTGTTGGCCCTGCGTGTGGAAGTCCCTGGTTCAATTCCCGGTCAGGGCACACAGGAGAAGTGACCATGTGCTTCCCCACCTCCTCCTCCCTCTCTCCTACCCTACCACAGCCATGGCTATAATGGTTTGAGCAATGTTGGCCCCGGGCACTGAGGATGGCTTCGTGGCGTCACCTCAGGCACTGGAATATCCCTGTTGCCAAGCAACAGAGCAGTGTCCCAGACAGGCAGAGCATCGCCTGGTAGGGGGTTTGCCAGGTGGATCTCTGTTGGGTTGCATGTGGGAGCCTATCTCTGCCTCCTACTTGAAAAAAACAATTCTGTAGATTAATGTGGGTGGAATAAACTTTTACACAATATTGTTTTTATATCCATGAACATTTTACATTTATTTACATCTTTTTTTTTTTTTCTTTTTCTTTTTCTGAAGCTGGAAATGGGGAGAGACAGTCAGACAGACTCCCGCATGCGCCCGACCGGGATCCACCCGGCACGCCCACCAGGGGCGAAGCTCTGCCCCTCGGCAGGGGGGGGGGGTCGCTTTGCCGTGACCAGAGCCACTCTAACGCCTGGGGCAGAGGCCAAGGAGCCATCCCCAGCGCCCGGGCCATCTTTGCTCCAATGGAGCCTTGGCTGCGGGAGGGGAAGAGAGAGACAGTGAGGAAGGAGGGGGTGGGGGGGTGGAGAAGCAAATGGGCGCTTTCCTATGTGCCCTGGCCGGGAATCGAACCCGGGTCCCCCGCACGCCAGGCCGACGCTCAACCGCTGAGCCAACCGGCCAGGGCCTTATTTACATCTTTATAGTCTTTCTAAAGAGATTTACAATTTCCTCCATTGAAGAAGTGCGTATTACCTTTTTGTTATATACACATTGAATTAGATGTATTCCAAGTGTATCATAATTTTGATGCTATTGTCAAGGGTTTCTTTTATACCATCCTTTTTTTATTTTCTTGGTGTCTGTAAACAACTTTCTCCCTGAAGCCCAGCAAAGGTGGTCAGGGCCCTTGTGCCACAGCGTTTCTATGGCAGCCTCCTGGGCCAGGGCCTGACGACAGTGAGGTCGGCACCGAATGTGACACAGCGATGTCATACCAACTTATTTTTGTGTATTACTGTGGTATAGGAATGCTTTTGATTTTTGTAATTTGATTTTGTCCCTAGCAACCTCGCTAACTCTCTTATCATTTCCCTAAACATATTTGTGCTTACTGTTGGAATTTTCTATATATGCAATCATTTATGAAGTAAGATAGCTTTGTTTCCTTTCAATTTTTATAGTGTTTACTTGCTATTATTGCCTTTCTACTGATGTGGATTTTTTTGTTGTTATTTATTTTATTTTTTTACAGTGACAGAGAGAGAGTCAGAGAGAGGGATAGATAGGGACAGACAGACAGGAACGGAGAGAGATGAGAAGCATCAATCATTAGTTTTTCGTTGCGACACCTTAGTTTTTCATTGATTGCTTCCTCATATGTGCCTTGACCGTGGTTCTGCAGCAGATGGAGTAACCCCTTGCTCGAGCCAGAGACCTTGGGTCAAAGCTGGTGAGCTTTGCTCAAACCAGATTAGCCTGCGCTCAAGCTGGTGACCGCGGGGTCTCAAACCTGGGTCTTCCAAATCCCAATTTGACGCTCTATCCACTGCACCACTACCTGGTCAGGCGGTTATTGCCTTTCTAGACAAGGATGCTACTGCATTAGGTATAATGCTACTGCATTAGGTATAATGTATGTTGAAGACACCCCCTCATGTCGTTAGGGAAATTCTTCTGTATTCTTAGTTGGCTGAAAGTTTCATCATAAAAGCAATTAAAATCACTCAAACACTCAATTCTTTCATCTCTTGTAGCCTTGAGATTTAATCAGTCAAGGGCCAATCAGGAACATGGAAATATTTCACTGTGTATTTCAGCAGCAGGGATTTAATGTAAGGAATTTGTTAGACTGATGTTGGAACAGAAAGGGCACAGGCAGGGAACTCTGCCTAAAAGGTTAGACCACTCTGATCTAATCCTGGTGATCTAAACCACCAGCCTGAGTGGGTTTTCTTATTATTTTATTTTTTAGTATATATATATTATTGAGATATAATTGAAATATAATATTACACTAGTTTCAAGTGTCCAAATTAATGTTCAATATACGCACATATTGCCAAGTGCTCACCACAATGTCTTAACCTCCATGACCACAGTTACACACTTTTTTTCTTGTGATAAAAACTTTTAGCAATTTTCTTTCTTAGCTTTATACTCTCTTAGCAATTTTCAAATATACAACACAGTAATATTACCCATATTATTGTACCTAACAGTATGAATACCCACTATGATTAAGTACAGTCATCATGTTGTACATTACATGCTCACAATTTAATTACTTTATAACTGAAAGTCTATACCTTTGGTCATCCTCACCCACTGTGCCTACCCCTCCACCCTCTGCCTCTGGCAACCACTAATCTGTTCTCTGTATATATGAATTAAATTTTTAACAGTGTTTTCACATTTAAGTGAGATGGTATGCTATTTGTCTTTCTCTGCTTAGTTTACTTGACTTAGCACAGTGCCCTCAGGGTCCATCCATGCTGTCATAAATGGCAGGATGTCCTCTTTTTAATGGCAGAATAGTATTCCATTGTATGTGTAACACATTTTCTTCTTCCATTCATTTACCGACTGACTCTGGTGTTGCTTCCACATCTTGGCTATTGTAAATACTGTTTCTATGAACACAGGGGTGCATATGTCTTTTCAAGTGAGTATTTTCATTTTTTAAAAATAAATGCCCAGATGTGGAATTGCTGGATCATATGGCAGCTGTAGTTTTTATTTTTGCGAAACTGCCCTGCTGATCTATGTAGTGGCTGCCCCAGTTTACATTCCTAGTTATATTAAGAGGGTTTCCTTTCTGAACATTCTTGCTGATGCTTATTACTTCTGTCTCTTTTATAATCCAGCTTGAGATTTGCTAGACTGCTCAGTGATGTGAGTTGTGGGGGCACACCATGGAAGTCCTGCTGTCTTTAGCCCTTTGCTTGCACAAGACAGTCTTCTTTGCAATATGTGAGGGGTCTAGGGTAAGTGGGGGTAGAGCTGGGTACCTCTGTTCACTTGGATCCCACATCAGGGCAGGCTCAGGTTTTGTAGAGACTCATATTTATACAAATGTTGAGATCACTCCTTCAAAAAAAAATAACTAAAATGTGTCACACATGCTTTTTTTCTATTGAATTTTTATAAGCGTTTATTTGAGCCAACTGATGAAATAAGTTATGGAAGAAGATCTGAGATGCTCCTGAGAATAACAGTTTTGCAACTGTTCTTTCATATTTGAAATTAGGAGGACATATTAGGAAGATTGAGAAAGTATGGGGGAGTTGAGTTGTATAGTTAGCAAGATTATGTGCTCTCTTGATGGTTAACACCTCACTCTTGACATTTCAAAAGCATGTTAACCTATATGGACAAGAACAGTGGGCAGGTCTACCTTAATAGCTTTCATTAAAGAAGATATAGGACTGGGTTGTGGCTACTACCCTATTTTAAGGTACCAATAAGCTACAAAATTAATATTAATATTTTAGGAAGCTTAAAGAACATTTTTATTAATTTGGGCTAGGCGTACAGAGAGATTTTGTTAATGTGATTTTGTTGGTCAAATAAGTTTGTAAATATGATATATATCTTTGCTCGCTTATAGTTTGCATTGTGTGTGGGGCACAGGCTGTAAGCAGGCAGGGCCGTTATAGCCAAAGGCTTAGTTTTAAGACTAGGCTTTCCCCCACACCCTTGACTATTGCATGATACGTTGTTGGTCAAATAAGTTTGTAAATATGATATATATGTTTACTTGCTTATAGTTTGCATTGGGTGTGGGGGACAGACTGTAATCAGGCAGGGTCGTTATAGCCTGAGGCTTAGTTTTAAGACTAAGATTTTCCCCACACCCTTGACTGTTGCATGATGTGGGTGGTGCACTCTTATGAGGAATCCCATTATGCCTCAATAAGTGACTTTGTATCAGAGACTTCATTATTTATAGATTGGCTTAAAGGTTTGGATTTCTATACTCTAAGTGGGGCAGACTGGGAGCTTGCTCTCTCTCAGTTCCTGAGATTAGCATTAGAGAGGACAAGTCCATTGAAGCCATTGGCCTATAAGAAGGGCTGTTGGAGCAGGCAGGAGCACATTGCCCTGCTGTCCAAAACCTGGCTTGAGTAAAATGTCCTTGGTGCATATCTGCAACTGAATGGGAGAGCTGCCCAATGCAGGAGGGCCTCTACTGGACCTGGACTCCCCCATCGAGGTCTCTCATTCAAAATTCGGAGTACAGTCCATAAGCAGTGTGTCCATCCAGTAAGGGAGCCAGTGTCACCTTCCTGTCACAGTCCCTGCTTTAAGGGTCCATTATACCGCTCAATGATACCAGCAGCCTGGGGGTGGTAGGGAACATGGTACTTCCAGTCCACCTACAGCTCTTGAGCCCATTGCCTCACGATTGAACCAGTGAAGTGGGTACCATTGTCACTTTCAAGGACCAGCGGTTGCCCATATGCAGCACTCAGATGGTCCAGAGCCTGTATGACTTTGTTCAGGGTTATGGGTGGGGTAAGCAGCAAGCGTACTGGTCGCAGTATTTACACATGTGACTGCATACTGGTACCCTTCTGACTTTGGTAAGGGTCCAATGATGTCTATCTTCCATCGTGTCAGTAGAACATGACCCCTCTAGATCTGTCCAGGTGACACAAGTGGTCTCCAAGGGTGCTCCTTGGAACATACTGCACATTGCTCACAGGCTGCAAGTACCTCTGCATAGGACACAGGCAAGTTCCAAGCCTTAACCATAGCCCACATAGTTTTCTGTCCTGCATGGAGCAGGTGCTGGTGGAGCCACTGCACCTCATCACCTGCAGGTGCAGTCTCCAACCATTGCACCCTTGCCAACGTATTTGCCTTATCATTCCCAGGATGGGCTAGAGGGGCATGCCCTGTGATATGATATACTGTCAACTGCTTCTGGTGTCCTATTTCCCATAAGTCCTGCCACATGGCCTGACCCCATAGTGTGCATTACCATCCACTGGTTAATGTGCCAAGTAGCAATCCAAAAGGTCAGTCCATGATAGACAGCTGAGCTGTCAGTACAGACCACCAGAGGTGAAGGTTCATTATGGGCAACTAGCCAAACAGCTCTTAATTCTGCCCATTGGCTGCTTTGGCCTGTACCTGTGTCTGTTCCAATAGTCTCAGTGGCTGGATGGAAGGCCATAGCTACCCATTTGGCAGGTTGGCCCCTGCTGGAACCATCAGTATTCCAGGCATTTTCGGGGATGGGCACCCGCCCCTCCTGGTAGAAACTGACTTCCGGTTCTGCCTCCTGAGCCCTAGCCGCACCTGACTCTAAGGTTCCATAGGTGACTGGACCCAAGATTTCCTGCAGTTCTGCATCAATGGGCTGGTGCTAAGAGCACAGCGTTGTTACAGGCAGGCACCCCACTTGGCCAAGGTGGACATTTGGGTCATACCACTATGTGGTTTGGTTGCCCAATCTCTCATCCATCCTGCAATAGGGTATGTTGTCTTGACTGTAACTGTTGTTGTGGTTGTAATACTCTCAGTGGCCAGGAGGGCAGCATACACAGCAGCTGCCAGCTGCTTCTCCACTAATGAGTAACAAACTTCAGCACCTTTCCACAATTGGGACCAAAACCCAATAGTTTGCCGTAAGCACTCTGTCTGTTGCCACAAAACCCATCCAACCCCCTCCGAGGTTACATGAACATCCAGCTCACAGGGCCTGGCAGGATCAAACCCATTTAAGGCCTGTGCCACCTTGACAGCTCTCTTAGCTGCTGCAAATGAATCTTGCGCCTGCTCAGTCCAATCCCAACAAACCCCCTTCCAAATAAGGTTGTACAAGGGGCATAGTAACTGAGCTAAATGGGGTATAAATGCTTTCCAATACCCCAACAACCCTAAGAATTCCTGTAACTGGGGTATGCTTGAATCTTATCTACAACTGCATCAGGGATAACTTTTTTCTTACCGGACCAGACAACTCCCAAGAATTTAACAAATAACCCAGGTCTTTGTAATTTGTTCTCATTGACTGCCCAGCCACATGCTTTCAAATGGGATAGCAGGGTAGGACTGCTTGCTCCAATTCTGGAAGAGAATCACTAGTTTGCATAATATCATCAATATAATGGTACATGTGAACTGCCTCTGGCTGTTTCCATTTAGCCAGATCAGCAGCCACCAGCCCATGACACAAGGTGGGGCTATGCAAATAGCCCTGGGGTCACACTGTAAAGGTCCATTGTCTCCCTTCCCAACTGAAGGCAAACTGGTCTTGACTCTCTGCAGCTATATCAATAGAGAAAAAAGCATTGGCCAAGTCTGCCACAAAGTGGTATGTCCTCAACTCATGGCTTAACTGATCTATCATGTTAGCAATCAAGGAAACAGCAGCGTGCAAAGGAGGAACAACTTTATTAAGTTCTCTGTAATCTACTGTCATTTTCCAGGTTCCATCTGCTTTGCGCACAGGTCATACCAGGGAATTGTAAAGAATGTGCGCTGGCCGGATGATTCCCACCTTTTCTAGTTCAAGGATTTTCCCTGTGACTTCTTCATAACCACCTGGCAGGCAGTACTGCTTGGTGTTAGTCACACGCCAAGGGATGGGTCATTGCAAAGGGGAATGTGATGCGTGTCCCCGCAACACTGCCTTTACAACCCCGATCCGCAGCTGGAACTCCCTGGCTGTATTTTCCAACCACAGTCCTTGCAAGACATCTACCCCCAAAATATATTCAGGAATAGGACATGCGTACACTTATATGGCTTAGGAGGCAGTCTTCCTATCCCCAATGGAATAGTTATTGGCTTCACTTGAACAGTTTGGCCCCCATAACCATCAATGGCCACTGGGGTCCCAGCAAACCGCTCTGGGTTCCAATTGAGGAGGGAACATTCTGCACCTGTATCCACCAAGGTCAGCACCTGTTGTACATTGGAAGGGGACCAGTGGATAGCCAGTTCCATGTGTGGCCTCCGGTCCCTGCCCTCTCAGTTAGACGGGTCCCTCGGCCCTTTTTTCACTCAAACTGGTACAATGGGTCTTGGAATTTCTCCTCTCCCTCAGCCATCTCTATCATATCTTTTTTATATGCGGCTTAAGTGTCTGTTTGTCACCAATAGCTTATTGGTTGCTTGCGTAACTGTACTAGCCAATGGGGTGAAGTTGCCACGGCTGAACGCAAATTGAGCAGGTCAAGGGGAAGGTGAACATGTGTTTGCATTGGCAATCATCTGTTTTACGTAAAAACTACATCTTAACGTAATTTCTTTTAAGAATGCCTCCTAGAAAATACAGCACTGAAGAGTAGAGAAAAGGAGCAAAAGCTGCACACAAACGGCTTTCTCAACAAAAAGAAACCACTGAGCAGAGAAAGACAAGGCTTGCTTCAGTCACAGAGCAAATACGTCTTTCTCTGCAAAATGAGACTGATGAGCATAGAGAAACAAGGCTTGCCTCAGATGCAAGACAAAAAAGCCTGTCTCGACAAAATGAGTCCCTTGAACAAAGGCAGGAGAGAAATGCAAAAAAAACGACAGAGTAATGCTGACCAAAATGCAAAAAGGATTAAAACAGTTTCAAACAGAGAAACTTTAATTTTTGAGCATTCCTCTGGTGACATGAATATTAAATGTGAACACTGTCAGTCCTTAAACTTCAAGTTAGAAACTAATCGATTTGACCGTGGCAAGAAAGGATTTTCTCAATGTTGCAAGTATGGAAACACTGTAGTTCCACTAATTGAGAATTATCCACCACTCTTGAATAAATTATTGACTAATCAGCATCCAAATAGCAAACAGTACATGGATAGCATTCAATCCATTAATAGTTGGCATTTTTTTTTACCTGAACCTGCATTTGCACACGGTCAACTTTATGTTGCTTGTTCAAGAGTTTGTGAAAGAACGAACGTAAAATTAAAAATAATTGATGGTCCTCTGCAAGGCGAGCTTAAAAATGATGGAAAGATCTACACAAGAAATGTTGTGTACAAAGAGATCTTTGACATGTCAATTAACATTTTATTATTTAAATCACCTTTATTTATTGAGCTAGCGGTGGCTCTTAAGAAATGTACCGCCAGTGGTTTCCTTCATTGAACTTTACTTTAAGCAATTAAGCAAGTAGAAGGGGGAAACCCCGTGGGGCACTAAGCAAAGGGGCATCCTCGCCGCCTGCCCTGGGTAATTCAGTTTGAATTAGCAGACACCTTTGCACAAATCATTTTAATTACAATTTATAATATCTAGAACAGCGGTCATTTTGTATGACCGCCGGGCTTTCTAGTAATCTTATAACCAAGCTTGCCCAAGGTGCAAAAGTTTTATTGGTTGCTGCTGGGGCCTTTCATCTCAGAGGCCGGAACTGCTGTTCTGGTTTAAGCTGCCACCAAAGCTCCAAAAGAATTTTATTAGATTGGCCATCTAATTTTCCCTTATCTGCTCCAGCCGCAATCAAAAGTACCCACATCTGCGTTCAGGTAACCTTTATAGACCCGTTTCTCTTGTTAGTTGGGGGCAACATAGGCAGCAGCCCTCTCTGCTTTAAGATCCTGAGTGGCCTCCAGCACTCCCAAATCTGCTACCATCTGTGTAACTGCATTGATGGGCTGCCCCACATAGGGACCCAAGATAGCCACAAGTGACCCAAAAAGGGCTGACAGGGCGCTAGCAAGGATAAATTCCCTCATTTTGGCTGTAAACACTTCCTTGTCTGGCCCACGGGACCCAGGGTTGAAAACAGCATTCTTCATACCTAGTTACTAAAGAACCTTTTAGTAAAGGTCTCCACTGCAGCACTACCACTGACTCATTGCCCCTGGCAATTCTCCAGCATTCTGCCAAATCATACGAATGCTGGCCATCACCCACTCTAATAGCGTATGGTCTCCTGGGTCTCCATGGCAGTTCTGAAGATGCTGCCTCAGGGAGGAGTGTGTGGTAATGGCGGCCAATTTCTCCATTTCTCCATCTCTGTTGTGGAGAGCATGGTGCTATCCACTCCTATGTCCCATAATCGCAGTAATCAGGCTACCAGGGATTCAGTAGGTTTCTGCCTAAATTGTGCCCCCCATTCCATCAGCTCTGCCTGGGTATAGGGCCGGACCACAGAGTGTTCCATTACCTGGGCAGGAGGCTGTGGCCCCTGAGGGACTTTTTGCTTCTGGGTTTTTACCTTCTTGATGACCACTGGTTGGGCTCTCAGTGTGCATATGGTAACTTCAGCCTGAGCCTTCTCATCCTCAGAAGAGGAGTTGCAAGTGCCTGCTTCCGCTGACTCAAAGCCAATCCACCTGCTCAGATGCTGCTGCTCCTTTGGTGACCATTTAGGCTCCTGTGGCTGATGGCTTTGTTATAAAGTACCATACCCCAGATTCTGAAAGGCACTGTACCTCATTTCATCAAGTCTGCATGGATTTTGAAGAGTTTTATTGGAGGAAATTTGTTAAATATGCTGGCTACATATGGCTGACACAGGGCATAGCAGGCCCAAATCATGCGTGCTGAGTATATTTCATGGGCTGGTTATTGATAGATATATGAATTTACCAGAACTCCAATTGCCCTTTTTTTGTCCCACCTGGCTGCCCGACCTCACCCTTACTTACTGGATAATCGCCCCTGAGGCAGAAGAGTTCCAGAAAGCTGATCAATCGCCCATAGGAGAAGAGTTCCAGGAAGCCAAAACCGTAAAGTCGTAAAAGGAAACATACCAAAACTTTTGACTCAATACCCCCTTAGGCTCTCCCAAACCCTATAAAATTCACCCCTAGTCTGTAACCAGTACTCTTCTCCCCAGAGAAGTGCCTGGCAGGGTTTCTTTCTTCCTTTCAATAAAGCCTGTTACTGTGATCTTTTCAGACTCCCATGGATTCCAACATTTGGTGCTGAAACCCAGGACGGGATACTGGTTGCCTGGACGCTTCCTCTTTGCTGTTCAAACAAAGCCTGGATAAGCAATTGTAGGTCAATTGGCCGGCAATCTAACCCTGTCCTGAACCCCTGCTGGACCAGAAAGGTAAAAAGTTTCTTCCTTCCTCTTCCCTGGTTGGCTTCTAAATTTCTCTCTAAAAACACCCCTTTCTGGTGAGATGGTTTTGACTTTGGACCCCGTATCTACAAGTGCTCTACCTCTACTCCTTTACTGGACTTCTACAAAAGTCTAGGCATGCCTAGCCAGGCCCCTGTCCTATGTCCTGGGATCTCAGCCTTGGGGTGATGACCTCTTGTCTGAGACTCTCTTTCTACAGAAATTTTCTCCTCTCGGAACTGTGACTGAAGGTGGGGATGCCCTCTTCTCTCACCAGTCTCCTCTACTGTGGGCTCTTCTCAGTCCAAACCATCCAGCCAGGCTCCCCTCGGAACATGGGCTCCTCCCAATCTCAGGCCTTAGAGACGTCTCCTCTACTCCTTTGGGACGCCTCTACTCCTTCGGGACTCACTCTACTCTCTGAGATTCACAGTTTGGGAGGTTTCTACTCCAAGCAGCCTACTTCTACAGACTTCCTTGAAAGTCTAGGCACCTAGCCAGGTTGCTTTCTACTACCATTACAATACCCTATCTTGACAACTTTTGCCACCAGACGGGGAGGACATCAGAGATTCCTTACATGCAGGTTTTTCTTCACCCTTTGCTCCTGTCCTTAATCTCTATACCACTTGTTCTACACACAGGCCGTATGTTGGCCAAAAAAAACCTCACCTAAAACTTCTGCTCCTAATCTTTCCTTCTCCGCAGACTCCCAACTCTCTCTCTCTCCTGCCTGACAACGGGGGGCACCCCTTTCTCAGGACTTCTCTCTAGTCCCTCTGCAGACCTCTTCCTTGGTTCTCTTCCCTCCGAGAGCCCCCTTTCCTCCCTTCACAAAATCCAGTTCTCATTCACTTGAAAATACCAATCTCTCTTTCTGCTCCCCTGCTGGCCAGGGGCCCCTCCCTTCTCCACTGTGTTCTTCATCCCCTCCCCCCTCCTTAGAAGCTGTGGCTTCAGCTGTATTTTACCCATCCTCCCATGCCACTAACTTCGGCTACAGCTATGCCCTTCTCCCCCTCGTCCTCTCCCCTCTCTTCAGAGCTATAAATCTTTTTGACTCCTCTGGCCATGTGGTGCCACCACCAACACTTCAAATTGCTCCTCCTCCTCCTCCTCGTCTTCCTCCTGCAAATTCTGACCCTCCTTCTTTCCATCCAGCTATTCACACTGTCCATTTGTCTGCTTTCTGTCTTCCTTCCCTCTATGCTGGCAACTCCCTGTTGTCTCAAAAAAACTCATAAAATCACAATTATATATTAAGCTATGTAAGTAATCTGTCTTGTCTCTTTGTTTGTCAGAAAATATCTCTAATATAATTTAAATTGAAACAAGTAAAGCATGCTCATTTAAATTCCTTACTTCATAATATATATAAAGTCTTTGTTTAATGTGTAACTGTGTCTGTTTCTATGGCCTTAGACCAATAATTACCCACCTCTTAAATCAAAGCTTACTCATCCCCATGGACTCTCTCTGCAATACGCCCATCCTTCCTGTTTAAAATACCTTCAGGGGCTTATTGCCTCATACAAGACTTACACCTAATCAATGAGGCAATAGTTCCCCTCCATCCAGTAGTCCCTAATCTCTAAAATTACTGTCACAATTCCCTCAAACTCCACTCACTTACAGTCCTAAACCTCAAGAATTTCTTCTTTACCATTCCTCTACACCCTGACTCTCACTTTATGTTTGCATTCACCTGGACTGACCCAAACACTAATGCAGCCCAGCAACTTACATGGACTGCGTTACCCCAGGGAATCAAAAACAGGCCACAACTGTTTGGGCAGGCACTAGCTCAGGATTTAACAGCATGCAATCTCAAAACTAGTACTCTCTTAAAATATGTAGATGACCTACTCCTCTGCAGTCCCTCCCTACCTGCCTCAAGGAGACACACTGCCACCCTTCTTAACTTCCTTACTGTGAAGGGATATCGTGTCTTCTCTGCTAAGGCTCAACTTCACTCTTAATCTGTAGTCTATCTGGGCATCACCTTAATCCCCACCACCTGAGGTCTCATCCTAGATTGAACTCAGACCCTCCGCAGTCTCCAACCACCTACCACCGCAAATCAAATCCTTTCATTCCTTGGTCTAATAGGTTTCTTTAAACACTGGATTCCCAATTTTGCTCTCTTAGTCAAGCCCCTCAGTGAGATCTTCTGAGCATAACTTTTAAGGTCTATAATGGCCAAGGAAGTAACAGAATAGGCAAATAAAGCCCAAAGGAAGTCAGGAAATACCAGCTTTTGGCATATGCTCTTAAAGGCTCCAGCACCCTAAAGCTTCATAGGATTCCATTAGGGCCCTGCTCCAGAGTGGAAAGAAAGGTCATTGAACTGAAGCCTGCCAGGCTTCCCGGCCCCACCAGTTGATACACCTTTGCAATGGAAAGAGGGACATGAGAAGGTAAGCTGCCCCCCTTGCTCCATGGAGGAAGGGTTCAGTCTCTTCTAGCCCTGCTCCAGCTGCCTGTGACCTGACCTTGCCCAGCATGCTGGGAATTACTACAGAAGGCCCAAGGACATTGTTCAGGAGTCTAAGGTATTTTTTCCAAGTAGCAGATAAACTGATATCATTTCTTATAAACACAAAAACCATCTACTATGCCTTGCCTGAATATATAAATATTTTTTATCCCTTAAAGATCTCTACTGTGGGTACTGACAGTCTGAATTTTTTGCTTTATTTAATGTATAGTATCTCCTTTATTCCTCTTGTCTCAATGCCCCATTCCTATTGTAGGCTGGGACTTGCTGCTAATTCCAGCTAGAAGCAGTGGTCACTAGGACTTAAACTCTAACTACAAAGTGTAGAAATGAAACCACCCTTTCCCTAAGTACTTGCTGGATATATAGGTTACTGAGCAAACTGTTCAAAGACTGTCCAAGAGTCGCAACAGAGTGACGCCCCAGATGGGCAGAGCATCACCCCTTGGTGGGTGTGCCGGGTGGATCCCTGTCGGGCGCATGCAGGATTCTGTCTGACTGCCTCCTTGTTTCCAGCTTCAGAAAAATACAACAAAAAGAAAAAGGAAAAGAAAAGACTGTTTAAGAGACACTTCCAACATTACATCACCCAAGGACTGACTTTCATTTGGACAGGTCCACACACTGTGATCCTGACAACTCCCACTGCTGCTAAAGTAGAAAAATGGCATGCCTTACACCAACCAGCTTCTGGTTTGTGGTTACAGTTGAAGGTTTATTTCCTGCAGGCTCAAATGAGAGAAATCTCCAGGATTACCTACAATCAAATGCTTTTACAACCCCTACTCCAATTACCCCAAGGCGGGGTTCATGAAGGAGGCCCCCAGTAGGGATAACAGCAGGAAGTAGCTCCAGAAGATGGCTGGTCTGAGACAATCCTTCTTCCTGCCCCCATGCCCTTTCCTTCCCCCCACGTCTTTTCCTTTTTATCATACCCCAGAGTTGAGAAATGATAGAGATATGAATTTACCAGAACTCCGACTGCCCTTTTGTTGTCCCACCTGGCTGCCCAACCTCACCCTTACTTACTGGATAATCGCCCCTGAGGCAGAAGAGTTCCAGGAAGCTAAAGTCGTAAAACCATAAAAGGGAACATACCAGAACTTTTGACTCAATACCCCTTCAGGTTCTCCCAAACCCTATAAAATTCACCCCTAGTTTGTAACCAGTGCTCTTCTCCCAGGAGAAGTGCCCAGCCAGGTTCCTTTCTTTCATTCAATAAAGCCTGTTACTCTGGTCTTTTTGGATTCCCATGAATTTCAACAGTTATTTTCCCTTTGACCACATACATCAGGGGTCGGGAACCTATGGCTCACAAGCCAGATATGGCTCCTTTGATGGGTGCATCTGGCTCACAGACAAATCTTTAATAAAAAAATAACATTAAAAATATAAAACATTCTCATGTATTACAATCCATTCATTTCTTACCGCTCATGTTCATGCTTGCGGGTGGCTGGAGCCAATCACAGCTGTCCTCCAGGACAACACCAAATTTTTATTGGATAATGCGTAATGTACATTGTTTGTTGTATGGCTCTCATGGAATTACATTTTAAAATATGTGGTGGTCTGAAGGGAGGCTCTCAGCGCTGCTACGCGGGACCCCTGGGTGCGAGACAGCGAGAGTCCCCGCCACCGCAAGCTTTTTCCCGGCCATCCGCCCAGGCTGAGTACCATCTGAAGATGGCAAACAATCTTGGAGACGATTGGTGGGAGAACCAGCCGGCAGGAGCATCCAGCAGCCCAGCTATGAAAATCGAAGGTCAGAAAGGTCCAGAAGAGCAAAGCCTGTGCTGTTTCTGCATACCACATTACCTCTCCAACAAGAACAAAAACGACTGCATAGATCTGGTCTGCATACTAAGTGTCTTCTTCAAGGAACACGCTCTGTATTAGAAAAACTGTCAACTTAAAGAAAAATTCTCAACATTGTGCTTGCCTTCTTTCTAGATCATATCTCCTAAAACAGTGGTTTTCAAATGTTTGCACTTACCTTTCCAAGACAATTTTATTATGTATTAGTTTGTTCATACGAAGTGTAATCCTGGCACTTTCCTTTGGCATGTGTTATCTACTTTTTAAAAATTTAGTTTATTGGGATATGCTTGAAAAATAAAATTGTAAGATATTTAAAGTAAAAAAAAAAAAAATGTGGTGTTTATGGCTCTCTCAGCCAAAAAGTTTCCCGACTCCTGACGTACAAGTTGGGGGGCATGACAGCATGATACAATCATTAACAAGATAATAAAAATAAGATTTACATTACATTAACAAGATTAACATTTGTCTAGAGGATTTACAAGAAACATGAAAACTTTCAAGGTAATACAATCAAAGTCATTCACAAATCCCTTTAGTATCTATCTCTCTTCCTGTGCCCAGAGGTACATGTTAATCTCAGATTCTAGGAAGGGAGGGAGAGCTAGGATCAGTGTAGGATGGTACTTTAAATCTTGTCTCTTATTGCAAGGGAAAGGGAGTTCTTCAGATAACCTAAATCTCTTCAGAGAACTTAAAACCAAATGATTCTTATAAGTCAGGGGACCTCCACATTTCTTTTCCTCCATTTTCCAAAGAAAAGACAGGAAAGCCTGACCTTTTCTCCCAGAATATTAATATTAATATACAGCTTTTTGGTATCTTATAACAGCTTTTGGCCAGAAGCTGAGACTCGAGCTCTTGAATTCGTAGTTGTTTCTCTAACAACTACCAGTGCAAACGTTCAGCTTCCAGGGCAAACTGCAACTCAGAACCAGTAATTCCTTTTCCAGTGCTTGCTCCAATTCCAGCCTTTTCTGACATTCGATTTGCAATTCATACTGAAGCTTTCGACCTCGGGCAGCTTCTTGCACAGAACTCCTAGTTTCCTCTTGAGTAAAAAACATGCAACCCTGGCCAGATGGCTTGGTTGGTTAAAGTGGCCTCCCAATAGGCAAAGGTCGCTGGTTCAGCCCCTCGTCAGGGTACATACAGAAGCATATCGATGGTTCTGTCTCTCCCTCCCTCCTCCCATTCTTCTCTCTCTAAAAATCAATAAATAAATATAAATTAAAAAAAAAAAAACAACAAAAACACGCAGCCCTCGGCCACTAAAAGGACAGCCATGGGGAGCCAGAATAGCAACCAGCCTTCTACCCCACCCCTCAAGGGTGGCGGCCCCATACCGATCTCTGAATCCTGCTGCAAATGACGCCAGCTGTAAGGCCAGGAGCCACTATCATGGCTGTTGGGCAGATAAAATGTATTATGTTCACTTTGTTAAAGAGGCCGTTGCCCAGGTGATATTAATGTGTGTTGAGAATCCTTGTAGCCTGGGGCTTGGTTTTGGGATTAAGCCTTTCCCATCCTTTTTGATGTGGGTTGGTACAATCCAATCATACCTCAGAGAAGTGACTTTGTATTAGAGACTTCCCTATTTTGTATATTGGATTAAGAGTTTGGATTTCTACACTATAAAATGGGGATGGAGCGGGAGCTTGCTCTCTTGGTTCCTTGGATGATTAGAGGAGAGAGCAGCGGAAAGAGGCCATGTGGCCAGGAGAAACAGCCAAAATGGCGGAGTGCTGAATGAGATGCCAGTTTGTGTAGAGTTTGTATCTGGGATAAGGAAGGAGATGGGGAACTGAGGAGAATAAGTCTGGTGAGCTAGAAACCTTTGATTCTAGGAAACTCGGATAAATCAGTAGCTTTGTGAGCACTGAATGTGAGTGGGTTTTGGAGCCCAGTCTGTGTTTTTACTTGCCCGCCGGGTGCAAGCTAGGATTAAAGACTATGGCTCATCAGTTTTTGGCTCCGTTGTTTCTTTACCGACTGTCCAAATCCAATGCAAACCTGCATGGGCTGGGCTGCTGTGATAGTGGCCCTGGCCATGGCTGCTGGCTTTACAATGGCCATTCACATGCAGGTTCCCACTGGATTCGGGCAGATGGTAAAGAAATGGCAGAGTTGGAGTATGGTGGGTGTTGGTCAAATAAGTTTTTAAATATGACATATCTGTTTGCTTGCTTATAGTTTGTATTGAGTGTGGAGGACAGGCTCTAGGCAGGTCAGGTCATTATAGCCTAAGGCTTAGTTTTAGGACTAAGCTTTTCCCCACACCCTTGACTGATTGCATGAGGTGGGGTGGTACATGTTGCACTCGCCGGGTAAAACAAACACTGGAGACGTTTGGAGAGTTTTAGACAAAGTTTTATGGCCAAGAGAAAAAGAAAAAAAAAACAAAACAAAAAACAAACCTGCGCAGGGATGAGCTCAGGTGGCAGTCACCAGAGTCACACCAAGCGCCTACAGTCTAGGGGTTTTTATAGCGTAGCAAGCAAGCGGTTCATACAGAAGCTGATGTGGCTGTTAGTCATTGGCTAGGGAGGTCGTGCGCAGTTACAGGGGGGGTATTACTCAGTGGAGAATTTCAAACATAAACTTTTGATAAGGGTCTCTGACTCAATGCAGGATGTTGCTGAACTCTTTGTTCTCAGCGTCACAGGGACCTTGTACACTCTTGGCAGCCCCAGCATGTCAGTACTCCCTGAATCTAACATTCCCCCATCTCTTCTGGGCATAACTCAAATCCTTGATTCTTCATCAGTGGGGAGAATGGTATAAGGCTGGGGCTCATGAGAATTTTCTACTTTAGCTGTAGCTATAAGCTAATTAGGTCAGGGGTCCTCCCTAGTATGTGCTGGCACGCTGATAGTGTGCCCTTAGTACTACAAGCTTTACGGACTAATTTCTTTCTGCCTTGCATTTTTCTTCTCTCTACTAACTTCTTACAACTTGCACAAACCTTCTGCAACTTACACAAACCTTCTGCAACTTACACAAACTTTCAACTTTTATGCATTTTCTTATCCAGGAATAACTGGCCTTCATAACAACTTGCTTTTCCTTTTCTTTTCAAAAGTACCTCTACACCTTATACCTTCTATTATCAAAACCATACAATTCCTTTCTAGTCAAAACTCTTGATTTTTAAAAACCTTAACCTTCAGCAAAGACTAAGTTAGTACTAAGTAATCCTCTTTTAAAGATTGCTTTTTGGAGGTGTCCTTTTCCTAAGTAGCCTATTGGACACATGACCAATATTCATAGGTTATTCTATAGTGGTAGCTATGAGCACATACATAATTTTCATTTACCTTGTAGCTTCTCTCTCAGCCATGGGACTTACACCCCCTTTCTGTATGACTCATAGCAGTAAATGCGTCAAACCTTAAGATGACTTACTTGGCTTTCCTTTACCTTAGTTTCCCTCCCTCCCCAAAGTCTCTATGCGTGGACCAGTTAACTTCTGGTTTGTGGCTGAAGCAGGGCATGCTGTCCTTCTCAGGGTCAGCTTACAAGGGTTGGCGGGGTCAGTCTTCACTGTCCACAAAGGTGTCTCTGCTGGGACTGCAAGCTTCAGCCGGCTGCAGTGGATCCAGGCGGGTATGCCTTCTGCCTTGGCAGTAGTGGGAGTGGTCAGGATCATGGTGTCTGGACCCGTCTAGGTGGGAGTTAGTCCTTGGATGGTGTACTGCTAGAAGTGCCTCTTGGACAGTCTTTGAACAGTTTGCTGAGTAACCTATAAAACCTGTAAGTACTTAGGGAAAGGGTGTTACATTTCTACACTTTGCAGTTAGAGTTTAAGTCCTAGTGACTACTGCTTCTAGCTGGAATTAGCAGTAGGTCCCAACCTGTAATAGGCATGGGGCATTGAGATAAGAGAAATAAAGGAGATACTAAACATTTAATAAAGCAATAAAATCAGACTGTCAATACCCACAGTAGAGATCTTTGAGGGATAAATAAAACTCAAATATTCAAGCAAGGCATAGTAGATGGCCCTTGTGTCTACTTGGAAGAAATACCTTAGGCTCGTGAACGATGTCCTTAGGCCTTCAGTGGCAATTCCCAGCACGCTGGGCAAGGTCAGGTCACAGGTAGCTGGAGCAGGGCTAGAAGAGACTGAACCCTCCCTCCATGGAGCAAGGGGGCAGCTTACCTTCTTATGTCCCTCTTTCCACAGCACAGACGTGTCCCTTGATGGGGCCAGGAAGCCTGGCAGGCTTCAGTTCAATGACCTTCCTTTCCACTCTGGAGCAGGGCCTTGATGACATGCTATGAAGCTCCTTAGGGCGCTAGAGCCAAAAGTTGGTATTTCCTGACTTCTTTTGGGCCTTTTTTTTTGCCTTTTCTGTTATTTCCTTGGTCGTTATAGACCTTAAAAGCCATGCTCAGAAGATCTCACTGAGGGGCTTGACTAAGAGAGCAAAATTGGGAATACAACAACAGATCCTTGGTACAAAAAGGAAGTCTTTTACTTGACAGACTATACAATTCTATTATGGCTAAAGCAGTGGGTTTAGAAGGGGCCGTATTCCCTAAATCTTCTCCTCGGGTCTGGCTCCAGATAGGAGGCGGGGATTCCCCGGAGCCAAAGCAGAGGAGGGCAGAGGCTGTAGCAAAGTGATGATAACCTCTAGCTTACTGTACTGTTATCTTTTGCCTGACTAAGCAGTGGCACAGCCCTTGAGCCAGTGCCCAAGGGGGAGGGGCAAGTGCCTGAAACTGTGAGGGGAACCTGCCACTTCTTTTGCAGCCAGCTGCAGCCTGGCTGCCTTTTCTTTCTCTACCTCTGCTGCTATACTGGGCTGCATACTGACCGTGCCACCTGCCTGCAGGTGGGTGCTGGTGATAGTACGCTAGACTCTCTATGTTTTCTATGGGTCTAGTAATCCTTGGTTTGGCCAGTCTGCTCTGAAGTTGGCCATTCCAGTAGCAGACAAACAAACCAAATATGCACACACAACAAACAAAACTTCTAAACCAAAACCAAAGGGAGAAGGCAGCGTTCTGCCTTCCCCGACTGACGAGGTGGGGAGAAATCAGGTGGCGTCCCGCCTGCTCCACTACACCCTTTTCTAACCAGAGCTCTGTTTCCAAATATTCAAAGAGGAAGCTTATTTACCAAAAGCTTCCTTACCAAACAGTCTCAAGACTCCAAATGTTTCAAATCAGCCAAATTCAGTTTTCAAACGGCAACTGCTGGAGGCTGGCCAGCTACCAAAGTCTGCTGCAGCCCACTCCATGAGGAGGGGTCTTACACGGCCAATCTCACTGGGGGCCTCCATCTTCCTTAAATACTTTTTCAGCTTCTTGGCCGATGCGGGTTCTTTCTTACGTTGTGAACAGAGTGTGAAAAAGCTGCTGACAATCATCCCAAGTTGGTTGATGGGTCCTGAAAACAGTCTCAAGCAAAGAAATTAACCCCTGGGGTTTCTCTGAAAACAACGGGGTCTGCTGTTTCCAATTATAAAGGTCACTAGTAGAGAAAGGAATATAAATCATTCGGGACGGTGTGTGTGGTCCTTCATCTAGTGGGGATAGCACCTCCCTAAAAGGTAACATTGGGGCACTTCCAGCAAAGGGAGGTTGAGCATAAGGGGTCCCCCCCCCCGAGTGTGGGGAGGACTCTGGACATTCTCGGGCACAGTTGAATCTGGCTCCCTGGGCTTCTGATAAGGAGGAGGATAATTTACAGGGTCTACTATATCCTCAGTAATGCCAGGAAGGACCAGATACGATTTGGGAGGCTCTTTTTCAAGTGCAGGTGAAGCAGAGGGAGGGCGAGGCTTAATGTCTGCTGCGCTCACACAAATAGCTCTCTTAACCTTTTGATTAGCTTTTATGCACCTCTTAATGTACCCAGGTTTGTCTGTAGCTATATCTATCCAAATATCTATATACACATATTGATCTGGATGAGGCACCTGATATATAATGGCTCTTACTGCAAAAACTATGGGCAGATCAAAGGTTCCTTCAGATGGCCATCCAAACTTAAGAGATGGCCACTCCACTTGGCTTAAGGTCCGGAGAGTTTCTCGATCGGGTGGAGGTCCCCCATAACCCTGAGCTCTCTTCTGAAAATCAGAGAAGTTACTTAAAATGCAATCAGGAGGGGATTTAAGTGTAGATTCTTGCTGTCCCATCTCGCGGTACTTGTTCTTCTTAGCCAGGTATGCTTCTAGTCCTACAAAGAAAACACACAGGATTCCCCACCCTATAAGCAGGGTGATCCAGATAGATGAACGTTGATCACACTGTACTGGCAAACAAATTAACACCAAACACAACAGTGCAGCAAGTCCCAGGAGGACAATACACAAAATTTCCCACTCAGTCATTCAGGCTAAACAAACAACCAGACAGCAGCGCGGCGTGAGTGAGCTCACTACTTCAAAACGATCGATCGATTTCAGACAGAAACAGAAACCTCGCCGGCAGCGTCCTGCCCTTGGCCCGAGTGTCTGGGCAGGTCACTGACAGCGTCCTGTCTGCCACCACAGACTGCAAATGCTCCGGAGCCAGATTACAGAAACAAGGAATTCCACAACAAAATACTCACCAGCTCGAGCTGTTCCGCCTGTCCCCAGCCAAAATTCCCGTAATGGGAATCCCGGGACGAGCCCCCATAGATGTTGCACTCACCGGGTAAAACAAACACTGGAGACGTTTGGAAAGTTTTAGACAAAGTTTTATGGCCAAGAGAAAAAGAAAAAACAAAAAAAAACACAAACCTGCGCAGGGGTGAGCTCAGGTGGCAGTCACCAGAGTCACACCAAGCGCCTACAGTCTAGGGGTTTTTATAGCGTAGCAAGCAAGCGGTTCATACAGAAGCTGATGTGGCTGTTAGTCATTGGCTAGGGAGGTCGTGCGCAGTTACAGGGGGGGTATTACTCAGTGGAGAATTTCAAACATAAACTTTTGATAAGGGTCTCTGACTCAATGCAGGATATTGCTGAACTCTTTGTTCTCAGCGTCACAGGGACCTTGTACACTCTTGGCAGCCCCAGCATGTCAGTACTCCCTGAATCTAACAGTACACTCTCATGAGGAATTCCATTATGCTTCAGATAAATGAATTTGTATCAGAGACTTCCTTGTTTGTATATTGGATTAAAGGTTTTTGGTTTCTACACTATAAAGTGGGGCATACTGGGAGCTTATTATCTCAGTTCCTGCTATTATCATTGCAGGGGTCTCCCTCATCCCTTGCCCTTCATGGGAAAAGCTGGTTTTCTGCTTTTCCCTTGTCTTCTCTTGTGACTTGCCCGTCTTGGTGAGACACCAATAAACAGAATGGTCCACCATCCTCCAACTCCACCAATTCTTTACTGTCTGCTTGAATCCAATGGGACCCTGCATGTGAATGGCCAGGATGGCAGCTCCTGGCCTTACAGTGGGCCAAGCAAGCCTAGACTCAACCAGCTCTGCAAACAAAACACCCAAACACACTGACATAATGAGAAGACAGAGAAGTGTAATCCAAATGAAACCACAAGTGAAAAATCCAGGAAATGAACTGAGTGATATGGAAATAACCAAACTTCCAGATGTGGAGTTCAAAATAATGACTGTAAGGATGCGTAGGAATCTTAGAACAACAATGGATGGTCATTACAAACACCTAAATAAAGAAATAGCAAGTATAAAAAAGGATATTGAAATATTAAAAAAGAATCAGTCAGAGATGACAAGTACAATATCAGAAATGAAGACCACAATGAAAGGAATTAAAAACAAAATGGATGGAGCTGAGGATCAAATCAGTGAGTTAGAGGACAACTGGATTGAAGGCATGAAAGCAGAGAAGAAAAAAGAAGAGACTCAAAAAGTCTGAGGAAACTCTTAGAGAGCTCTGTGACAACATGAAGAGAAATAACATCCGCATCATAGGGGTTCCTGAAGAAGAAGAGAAAGAACAAGGGATAGAGACTTTGTTTAATCATATCATAGCTGAAAACTTCCCTGAATTAATGCAGGAGAAATTCTCACAAGTCCAAGAAGTACAGAGAACTCCATTAAAGAGAAACCCAAAGAAACCTACACCAAGATACATCATAATTAAAATACCAAAGCTAAGTGATAAAGAGAAAAATATTAAAAGCTGCTAGAGAAAAAAAGGCTATCACCTACAAAGGAGCCCCCATAAGGATGACATCTGACTTCTCAACAGAAACACTTGAGGCCAGAAGGGAATGGCAAGAAATATTCAAAGTAATGCAGTACAAGAACCTACAACCAAGACTACTTTATCCAGCAAGGCTATCATTGAAAATTGAAGGAGAAATAAAAAGCTTCCCAGACAAAAAAAAAAAAAACTCAAGGAATTCATTCCAACCAAACCAATGCTGCAGGAAATGTTAAGGGGCCTGTTGCAAACAGATCAAAGAGGAAAAAGAATATAGCAAAAGAGGAATACAGCTTTAAAGAAGAAAATGGCAATAAACAACTACATAACAATAATAACATTAAATGTAAATGGATTAAATGATCCAATCAAAAGACATAGGGTAGCTGCATGGATAAGAAAATAGGACCCATGCATATGCTGTCTACAAGAGACACACCTTAAAAGAAAAGTTGCACGTACACTGAAGGTAAAACGATGGAAAAAAACATTTCATGCAAATGGAAATGAAAAAAAAGCTGGGCTGGCAATACTTATATCAGACAAAATAGACCTTAAAACAAAGGATTTAGTAAGAGATAAAGAGGGGATAATGATAAAGGGAGTAATCGAACAGAAATATATAACTATTATAAATATTTATGCACCTAATATAGGAGCACCTTTTAAATATATAAAGCAGACTTTGATGGATATAAAAGGTGAGATCAACAGCAATACTATAATAGGGGATTTTAATACCCCACTAACATCACTAGAGAGATCCTCAAGAAAGAAAATTAACAAAGAAACAGCAGACTTAAAGGACAGACTAGATTAATTCAATTTAATAGATATCTTCAGAACCTTTCACCCTAAAGCAGCAGAATATACATTCTTTTCAAGTGCTCATAGTACATTCTCTAGGATAGACCACATGTTAGGGCACAAAAAGCGGTCTCAACAAATTTAAGAAGATTGAAATCATATCAAGCACTTTCTCTGACCACAATGGCATGAAACTAGAATTCAACCACAACAGAAAAACTCAAAAATTCTCAAACACATGAAAACTAAATAGCAGGTTGTTAAATAACGAATGGATTAAGAATGAGATCAAAGAAGAAATAAAAATATTCCTAGAAACGAATGATAATGAACATACAACAACTCAAAATTATGGGACACAGCAAAAGCTGTACTGAGAGGAAAGTTCATAGCACTACAGGCACACATTAAGAAGCTAATAAAAGCTCAAATAAATAACTTAACCCTGCATCTAAAAGAACTAGAAAAAGATCAGCAAATAAAGCCCAAATTTAGTACAAGGAAGGAAATAATAAAGGTCAAAGCAGAAATAAATGATATAGATGCTAAAGAAACAATACAAAGGATCAATGAAACTAGGAGCTGGTTATTTGAAAAGGTAAACAAGATCAATGAACCTATAACTAGACTCACCAAGAAAAAAACAGAGAGGACTCAAATATTAGAAATGAGAGTGGAGAAATAACAACTGACACAACAGAAATACAAAGGATTGTAAGAAAATACTATAAAGAACTGTATGTCAAGAAACTAGACAACCTAGATGAAATGGACAAATTTCTTGAAACATACAATCTTTCAAAAATCCATCTGGAAGACTCAGAAAACCTAAACAGACCGATTAGACCAAATGAGATAAAAACAGTTATCAGAAAACTCCCAACAAAGAAAAGTCCTGGGCCTGATGGCTTCACAAGTGAATTCTACCAAATATTCAAAGAAGAACTAACTCCTATCCTTCTCAAGCTATTTCAAAAAATTCAAGAGGAAGGAAGATTTCCAAGATCCTTTTATGAAGTGGCATACTTCTGATTCCAAAACCAGGCAAAGACAACACAAAGAAAGAAAATTATAGGCCAATATCCCTGATGAATATAGATGCTAAAATCCTCAACAAAATATTAGCAAACCGGATCCAACAATATATGGAAAAAATCATACACCATAATCAAATGGGATTTATTCTGGGGAGGCAAGGCTGGTGCAATATTTGCAAATCAATCAATGTGATTCATCACATAAACAAAAGGAAGGAGAAAAACCACATGATAATTTCAATAGATGCAGAAAAAGCATTTATAAAATCCAGCACCCATTCATGATCAAAACTCTCAGCAAAGTGGGAATACAGAGAACATACCTCAACATGATAAAAGCCATCTATGAGAAACCCACAGCCAACATCATACTCAATGCACAAAATTTAAAAGCAATCCCCTCAAGATCAGGAACAAGGCAGGGGTGCCCCCTTTCACCACTCTTATTCAACATAGTCCTGAAAGTCCTAGCCACAGCAATCAGACAACAAGAAGAAATAAAAGGCATTCAAGTTGGAAAAGAAGAAGTAAAACTATCATTATTTGCAGATGATATGATATTGTATATAGAAAACCTTAAAGTCTCAGTCAAAAAACTACTGGACCTGATAAATGAATTCAGAAAAGTGGCAGGATATAAAATGAATACTCAGAAATCAGAGGCATTTTTATACACCAACAATGAACAGTCAGAAAGAGAAATTAAGGAAACAATCCCCTTCACTATTACAACCAAAAAAATAAAGTACTTGGGAGTACATTTAACCAAGGAGACTAAAGACTTGTACTCAGAAAATTATAAAACATTGATAAAAGAAATCAAGGAAGATACAAACAAGTGGAAGCACTTGTTTCTTGGTGCTTATACCGTGCTCATGGTTAGGAAGAATAAACATCATTAAAATGTCTATATTACCCAAAGCATTTTATAAATTTAATGCAATACCAATTAAAATACCAAGGACATACTTTAAAGATATAGATCACATATTCCAAAAATTTATATGGAACCAAAAAAGAACACGAATACCCTCAGCAATCTTAAAAAAAGAAGAATAAAGTGGGAGGTATCACACTTCCTCATATCAAGTTATGCTACAAGGTCATTGTACTCAAAACAGCCTGGTACTGGCATAAGAACAGGCATATAGATCAATGGAACAGAACAGAGAACCCAGAAATAAACCCACAGCTCCATGGACAACTGATATTTGACAAAGGAGGTAAGAGCATACAATGGAGTAAAGACAGCCTCTTTAATAAATGGTGTTGGGAAAATTGGACAGCTACCTGCAAAAGAATGAAACTAGACAACCAACTTACATCATTCACAGAAATAAACTTAAAATGGATGAAAGACTTCAATGTAAGCCATGAAACCATAAGCATCTTAGAAGAAAACATAGGCAATAAGCTCTCTGACATCTGTTGCAGCGATATATTTGCTGATTTATTTCCACGGGCAAGTGAAATAAAAGACAGAATAAACAAATGGGACTGTATCAAACTAAAAAGCTTTTGCAAAGCCAAAGACAACAAAACAGAATAAAAAGACAAACTGTACATTGAGAGAACATATTTGACAATATGTCTGATAAGGGGTTAATAACCAAAATTTATAAAGAACTTATAAATCTCAACACCAGGAAGACAAACAATCCAATCAAAAAATGGGCAAAAGAAATGAATAGACACTTCTCCAAAGAGGACATACAGATGGCCAAATGGCATAGGAAAAAATGCTCAACATCACTAATTATTAGAGAAATGCAAATTAAAACCACAAGGAGATAACACCTCACACCAGTCAGAATGGCGCTCATCAACAAAACAACACAGAATAAGTGCTGGCGAGGATGTGGAGAAAAGGGAACCCTCCTGCACTGCTGGTGGGAATGCAGACTGGTGCTGCCTCTGTGGAAAACAGTATGGAGATTCCTCCAAAAATTAAATATCAAACTGCTTTTTGACCCAGCTATCCCACTTTTAGGAATATACTCTAAGAACATCATAGAACTGTTCCAAAAGGAGAAATGCACCCCCATGTTTTTGACAGCATTGTTCACAATAGCGAAGATGTGGAAACAGCCCAAGTGTCCATCAGTGGATTAACAAGCTTTGGTACATATACACTATGGAATACTACTCAGCCATAAGCGATGATGACATCGGATCATTTACAACAACATTGATGGAACTTGATAACATTATACGGAGTGAAATAAGTAAATCAGAAAAAACTAAGAACTATATGAATCCATACATAGATGGGACATAAAAATAAGACTCAGAGACATGGACAAGAATGTGATGGTAACGGGGGTGGGGAGGGGTACAAAGAAAACCAGATAAAAGGTGACAGAAGACAATTTGACTTTGGGTGATGGGTATGCAACATAATCAAATGTCAAAATAATCTGGAGATGTTTTCTCTGAACATATGTACCCTGATTTATCAATGTCACTTCATTAAAATTAATAAAAATAAGATTAATAAAATAAAATAAAGCAGAGCACAAAGAGTTCTCAAAAATCATTCCTGTAGTTGTTCTGTCTGGCTTTGTTTAGTTGCATCTCTAGGCATGCCTTCAAAATTTTTTTATTGAAAGCCAGACACAATGCATGGAGGGGTAGGAACTGAGGTCCATAGTACCTTTAGTGTAGGGTTTTATGTTTATGTGCCTAGAAGCTGGGCTGTTTCATGTTTTCTGTAGCTGTGGGTGCTGTACTTCAAATTCCTCTCCTGTCTTCTCTCAGCTGTAATCCACTGTAATTATACTAGAGCCTTGCAGGTGTGGCTAGGGTACATATTCTACACTCTTATGTATTAGATTTCTGTGGTTGCTATAACAAATGAGTACAGACTCACTGGCTTAAATAACAGAAATGTATTTATATCTAGAATTCAGAAATACAAAATCAGTTCCACGAGGCTAAAGTGAAGACGTCAGAGGGGCCGGTTCCCTCTGGAGCCTCTGTGAGGAGAATCTGTTCCTGTATCTTTTCCAGCTTCTCGGGTCTCCTGTATTCCCTGGCTTGTGGCCCCTTCCTGCATCTTGAAAGTGTATCACTCCCATTTCTGCTTCCATTATCACACTGTCTTATAGTCCGTAGTCAAATCGACATCTGCCTGTGATGATAGTTAGAGACCACCCAGATTATTTAGGATAATCTTTCCATCTCAAAGTTTTAAACTTAATAACACCTGCAAAATTTCCTTTGCCATATAAGGTCACATTTACAGGTTTTGGACATTAAGACCTGGGGTCACTAATCAGCCCACTACATTTTATGATTAAATCCAGGTGGGTAGTAGACTTATTGGGAGGGATCACTTAGTAAATTAGAAAAATGTCTAACCTCTATGTCATATTCCTAAACTACTACAGTATTAAATTAAAAGAAAATATGATTATATTCAAATAGAATTACAATATATAATTTAAATATATTTAGAATATAATTATATTCTATTGTCTATTATAAAAGATAATTATAATATAATGCAAATTAAAAAGAAAATATTTTTGGTTGTAGGGTGAGTGCCTCACATTAAACTTTTGATAGCCAAGGCACCCATTTCCGGTGACATCAGTCCTGAATAAACATCACAGGCTTGTAGGCACAGCACCTAGCATAGCAGCCAGATGGGAAACCAGGCCGCTGCCACCCACCGAGGTCCCTTTGTTAGGAAGCACGGGTAACCTAGAGAACTGTCCAGCAGAGTGGGGCTGCTTCTCCATCCCCACACCCAGGTTTCCTCTCTGTGCTTTAAATTAGCCCATAGAGAGTGAGCCTGTGAGCCTCCACCCTCCAATCTTGGACTCCTATAAGGGCAGAGCCCCAGGGTCTTGCTACCTTCTTCTCTCTCTACCTGCGACCTGCACCTCACCTGTGAGCCCTTTCCAGGACCTGTGACCAATAAATCCTGTTCCTCACATTTCCCTGATGGTTTTTGCTGAAGTGCTTCCAGCAATCGTTACAAGAACAACATTGGTTCTGGTGGGGGGAATGTCTTTGGATCTGGCTACAAGTGACACGGGCCGGGTGGGTGCCCAGCTGTTCCTAGCCCATAGCATCACTGCTGAGGCTGGGACCCCCAAGGGAGCGGGCTGTGTCTCTGGGCTGTGGCCTTCACACGTGACCCTCAGCTTCCCTCCGCCCCTCTGAAGTGAGGCAGGAAAGCTAGGCTGTGCGGGATGTAGAGACACGCCTCCATCCAGACGGGAGGGGCTCTGGTTCAATCTCTCCCTGCTGAGTCAGCTTAGGTTATGCAAAGTGTTCTGACGTATCTCACTTATTTTACTCTTCACTCTCTTTGTTAGGGCCACCAGGGGCACTTCCCCGTGCAAACCTAGCGGGGTTCCGGGAGGTAAACCCCCCGCAAAAGGGCGGGGACTCCAAATACTGAGACCCACAAAAGTGTCTCACTCTGGTGTTAATCCAACACAACCTCCCCCTAATTGTCACCAAGTGTCCCTACCCATCTATGACTCTAGCAGCTCTGCCCTAGGTGGAAAGATCTCAGCGGCAAGTTTCTGCACATGACAGACGCTCTAGGCTTTGGGATGGTGGCTGGCTCTGTGATCTTAGTTCTTTGGTGGATTTAAGAAAAGTCATTAACCCCCAGTTGATCAAGCTTTTCCTTGTTGTAGGAATGAGAGTGATACTCCAAGCTACTTGCATGTCAGAGCAGAAGTCAGACTCATCTTCTACTTCTTTTTTTTTTTTTCTTTCTGTTGTACATTTTTGTTTGTTTGCTCCTCTTCACTTTGGGAACACCTGTAGCTTAATGTCAGAAATATGTTAAAAATGCTACGTTTACAATGTCCAGCAGGGGGCGGTGTTGCTCTTTGTTTTCTTTCCCTTTCTCAGGTGAGCCTTGTTTATTAAGACCTGTTAGTGAGGGGCACCCTGAAGTTGCAGGATTTTTGTTTGGTACGTTCCAGGGTCCCCCAAATGAAATCTCTACATGCACAAGGCAGTTACAGTAAAGAGTGAGTTAGCCCAGTGTCAGGAAAACAGCTGGCACGTGTTCTGAGAAATGGTGCTGGGATGGGGTGTTCCTGGGAGGAGAGGATCGCGTGGTGGGGAGCCGCCTGAGAGCAGAGCCCGCAGGAGTCCGCGGAGAAGCTGTGAGAGGTTCTGAAATACACCGGCTTCAGGCACTGAGGGGCCCAGAGCTCGGTCAGAGCCACGGGAACCCTTTTTCTGTACTTGTTAATCCCGTAGCTGTGCTGCGCTCTGCGGGCTCTGTGCTCAGGCGCCGCTCCCCGAGGGCTGTCCTGTCTGGGGTTGTCCTGTCGCGGGGTCTCCCTTCCTTAGGGGTGTGATGGGGAAACTTCCTCCTCTGCTCAGTCAGGTTCCTCCAGTCTACACAGGCGGCTGCTGATGCAACTTCCTTCTGTGATAAGGAACCAAAAACTGCAAAACTGTTAATATTAGTATTTAAAAAAGAACCCAAGAAGAAAGGGTTACAGGGGCAAAAGTCAGTTAGTCATAGTTATAGTTCAACTATTTCCTATAGTTCTCTGGAAGGGCGGTCGCCACTTGCTAGAAAGGGCAAAGAAGATAAAACCTATCTTAAAAGCCTTTAGGAGACAATGCTTACCTACCGTAATTCCCAGGCTAATCCTAACTCTCCCTCCCTTCCTGAAGTCATGAGAGTGACATATATCTCTAGACAAAGGGATCACGAGCCCACTCCCTTTGCTTGAAAAATCTGTATTCTGTAACATAGTATATACTTTCTAATAATCATCCTCCTGAAATTCTTTATATGTGCAAAACTTGTAAACTAAGCAAGCGGGGACTAGCTTATTAGGTTGCCTAATAAGCTAGTCCCAACACTCTTAGCAAAGGTAATTTTATTTAGCTTCTCTCCCTATCCTAAGTGAAACATTTCATTTCCCACTATTGTGGCAACAAGGATGGGTGGGAGACCCTAGAAGATTTGGGAATGTCTTTGTCGAGTATGTGAAACATTTATCACTACTGTGTTATCTTGTGGTCTTGATATGGGAACATTTTCTCCTTTTAATAGATTCTATAGATAAATGTTGTAAGCTTATTAGTAAGTGACTGTTGTACCATGCTCCCTGTCCTTTTTCCCCTAACCAGTATTGATTCTGTCTCTATAAAACCAGCATCAGGCCTATGATCTGGGCTGCACGGTTTGGGTTAGCTATACCCCGTGTGTGTGTCCGGCTTATTAATAAAGCTCCCTCTGATATTTCTCCTATAAATTATCTTGGTGTTTCTATGTAGCCCATGGGTTACACTGCTTTATAACATTTGAAGGCTCCTCCGGGATTCCGGTGTTCTGTGTCACCAGGTTGAGACACCGGGACCGGGTGGCCTCTCCAGAGGTTGCCTGACCCCGCGGACCTCTAGGAGAGGCGCCCCTGAGACGTTCCAGGGCTCCAGTTATCCTGTATCTCAGACAGCTTCTCGACAGACTCCCCTGGCCCCAGGATTCTGCAAAATCTTGGAGTAAAGTTTGACCTCCAGAGGTAAGTAAAATGAAGTAAATCTTTTTGCTTTGCTGGATTTTGAGTTGTATAGGACTAGTCAACTTGAAACTATACGGTGGAGGATAGGACACAATCAAAACTCACGCAATAGGCTCTCCAGGGCCAAGACGTTGGCAGAGAGTTGAGTCCTACCTTGGGCTTCCTGGGACACATTTGTTTGAGCTCTCAGGGAAAGCAACTAGTGGGGAAGAAACTAAGTCCTGCCTCGGGCTTCCTGGGACACCTTTGTGCTGTCTGTTCATGTCAAATCTCATTCTTTGCTTTTATTGTTTCTGTCTGAAAACCCCTGAGTGATTAGTGAGAATAAGAAAATCTGGTGCAATTTCAATTGGAAATTTCTGGCTTAAACCAGAGGGCAGAAGTGAAGGGAAATTCATAAACTCCATATGGTTTAGTGGCCATCCGCCGGAAGCTGAGGGAAACCTCTTCTATCTCCCAGCCCGACCTATTCGGGGTGTATACTGACCGGCCTGTACTACGGACAGTGAATATCTCAAGGTGGGCTCAGCAGATGGTTGTCACTTCTGAAAGACAAGTCTGAGAAAACTGTTCTAAAGCCCACAAATTATAAAACTAGCAAAATAGCAAAGCAAAATTCATAGAAGTATTAAAAATTCTCTAGAGCCTGCACCTGAGTTTACGTGGTGAGGTGAGCACCTGAGAGGGTCCTGACGAGGAAACCCGTTCCTTGTCCGTTGAATTGCGCCTAAAATTCAAGAGTGAACATCAATGATAAATTGTCTGTGCTGTTGATTCTCTTTGTTTGTCCAAGAAACTTCTTGCAACATTTTTTGGTATGGGCCTCTTTCCCCGGACCCACTAGATCTCTTTTCTTGGATCCAAGGCCTCTGGCTTCAGGGCAATCCATCTGACTTCTCACCAGAAGAATGTCCTTTTCGGCTGGCTCCGGACTCTGCTCTTGTGTGATGAGCGACACCTCTATAGTTAAACGTCCTTTATTCTGGGTGTTAGTTCTTATCTGTCTTCTCTTTCTTGCCTTTTATTAGTGTGCTGATTCCTGCATTCTCCCGGATGGTTTCAATTTTGCAGATTGGTGCCCAAAACATTAAATACGGGAGGCGGGCCCAGTACACAAAAGACCCCCTTAGGTTGTCTCCGAAGGCACTTTCAAGAAGCCTATGAAGACAACCGGGGTATGAAATTAAATGGTCAGAAGGAAGACTTCGCACACTGTGAATCAGAATGGCCCATCTTCGGGGTTGGATGGCCGGGACCAAGTCTTTTAATCCCCGGGTGGTCAGGGCAGTCTGGAATATTGTGAACAGGTATCCAGGCTACCTTGACCAGTTCCCCTACATTGATCAATGGCTAAATTTAACAATGCGCCCGCCACAATGGCTAAAAGCATGCTCAATACAGAGAGGGTGCCATGTCTTCCTAGTCAGGCCAGATTTAACTCTAGAACAAAAGGGGATAAAAAGAAAGCCCCAAGACCCCCCTGTCCTTACAGAGACTCCTGAGGACACTGAGCTGCCACCCCCCCCCCTATAATCCCCAAGTTACAGCCCCTGAGCCTAGACAGCAGCTACAGGAGAGGCTATAACTTCCAGTGCTACATCCCCTCCCCACACCCGGAGTGGATCTGAGTATGGGCGGGGAAGGGATCCTATCCTGCCACTCAGAGAAGCCCCCATTCAGGAACTACCCCTGACCCTGAGGAACGGACCTTCCCTGTGTATGTCCCATTCTCCAGTGATCTGTGTACTTGGAAAGGCCAAAATCCTCCATTCTTGGAGAAGCCTCAGGCTCTAATGGGACTCATAGAAACTGTCCTACAACCTCATAGACCTACCTGGGAGGACTGCCAGCAACTTTTAAGAACTCTCTCCACTTCGGAAGAGAGGGACAGAGTTAGGCAGGAGGGTAAAAAGGCCGCCCTAGGGCCAGGAGGGGGGTCACTGGAGGAAAATAGGGACCACATAGAGGCAGCTTCCTGTCCACTAGACCTCAGCGGGGTCACAGTTCCCAGGAAGGAAAAGCCTCGTTGGACGCTTTTCACCGGATTTCTTATTGGGACTAAAAGCTGCAGCCTGAAAGCCCACCAACCTCTTGAAGGTTTTTGAAATTACCCAAGATCCGCAGGAACCCAGCCGCATTTTTTGAACGCCTTTGCGAAGCGTACCGGGTGTATTCCCCCATAGACCCGGATGCTACCGAAAACAGTGTGGCTATTAATTTGGCTTTCGCGACACAGTCAGCGCCAGATATTAAAAAGAAACTTCAAAAGCTAGAAGGGTTTGATGGCATGAGTAAGTCCCAGTTAATTTCAATAGCTCAGAAAGTTTTTCCTAATAGGGAGACAATTGAGGGAAAGCAGGATAAAAGGACAGCTATAGTAGCAGTAGCAGCACTCCAAGAGGCAAACTCTTTTAAGGAAAAGGGGCCACCACAGGAGCGAAAAAAGAACGAGTGGAAGAAAGAAATTCAAGAAGGACTAGGACTCCGCTAGGAGAGAATCAGTGCACATTCTGTATAAGGAAGAAGGGCACTGGAAAAATAAATGTCCCAAATTATAAGCAGCAGCCAAGGCAAGCTCTCAGGTCCTGAACCTTGAGGACTGACGGGGCCAAGGCTCCTTTTCACTGCACCCCCAGGAGCCTATGGTAACAGCAGTAATAGGGGGGAAAACTGGATTTTCTAATAGACACTGGAGCAACACATTTGCTCTTAACTAAGTCTTTTGGACCCATCAACAATCACTAAACACTAATACAAGGGGCCACTGGAACAACTGCATACTACCCATGGACCACCCAGTGGACAGTCAATCTAGGGCAAGGAACAGTTACTCATTCGTTCTTGGTCATGCCAGAATGCCCCTACACCCAGACAGGGTGGGACGTGTTACAAAACCTCTAGGCCACAATCTCCTTCAAGGGAGAAAATACCACCTTAACTATAGGAGCCAGTAAGGAAACTCTGGACTCTCGGTTACAGCTGCTCCTAACCTGTCCTCTCTCTGAGAAATATCTTTTACAGGAATCAGCTGAACTGGGAGATGCCCAAAGCCCATCTCTTCTATGGCAGCTTCAAGAGAGTTTTCCAGAAGTGTGGGTTGAAACCAACTGTCCTGGACTAGCAGCCCATCAGCCGCCTGTGGTCATACAGTTGCTATCCACCGCAACTCCAGTGGTGGTAAGACAGTAATACCCAGTGAGTCGGGAAGCTAAGGAGGGAATAGCTGTCCACATATGGTGTCTCTGGGAAGCGGGAATCCTGGTGCCCTGCCAATCCCAATGGAACACTCCCTTATTACTTGTCCTAGAGCCCAGAACAAAAGACTGCTGACTGGTTCAGGACCTTTGGGAAGTTAACAAATGGGTGGAGACATACACCCTGCAGTCCCTAACCCATACACCTTGCTTAGCCTTCTGCATCCTGAGCATCGTGTCTATGCAGTCTTAGACCTTAACGATGCCTTCTGTAGTATCTGGCTAGCCCCTAAAAGCCAGCCCGTTTTGTCCTTTGAGTGGATAGCCCCAGCGGGAAAATTCTCTGGCCAACTGACATGGACTAGACTGCCCCAAGGCTTCAAAACCTCTCCTACTATCTTTTTTTTAAAATTATTATTATTATTTTTTTTTGTATTTTTCTGAAGCTGGAAACGGGGAGAGACAGTCAGACTCTGGCAAGCACCCGACGGGGATCCAACCGGCACGCCCACCAGGGGCGACGCTCTGCCCCTCCGGGGCGTCGCTCGTTGTGACCAGAGCCACTCTAGCGCCTGGGGCAGAGGCCAAGGAGCCGTCCCCAGCGCCCGGGCCATGTTTGCTCCAATGGAGCCTTGGCTGCGGGAGGGGAAGAGAGAGACAGAGAGGAAGGAGAGGGGGAGGGGTGGAGAAGCAGATGGGCGCTTCTCCTGTGTGTCCTGGCAGGGAATCAAACCAGGGACTTCTGCACGCCAGGCCGACGCTCTACCACTGAGCCAACCAGCCAGGGCCTCTCCTACTATCTTTGATGAAGCCCTAAGGCGGACCTTGTAGCCATCCGGTAGGAACACCAAGACTGTACCCTATTCCAGTACGTAGATGACCTACTACTGGTGGCATCCACGGAGGAGCGCTGCCTCGAGGCAACTCAAGACCTCCTAGCCTCACTACAAGTATTAGGTACCTACTGTTGGCCAAAAAGGCTCAACTCTGCTTTCCAGACGTTACTTATTTAGGCTAGCAGGTTAAAGAAGGACAAAGAACTCTGTCCTATGAATGCATCAGGGCCATACTCTGCGTCCCCACTCCAACAACTCAAAGGCAAGTAAGGGAATTCCTTGGGGCTGTAGGATATTGTAGACTATGGATTCTAGGTTTTGCTGAACTAGCAAAGCCTCTCTATGCCTGCATGGGCGGGTCACAATTCCCAAACTGGACTGAGATAGAGCACAAAGCCTTTGAAACTCCCCCCCTCCCTTGCTCTAAATGACGTCTCTAAGCCCTTCCAGATTTTAACTCAGCCCTTAGGACCTTGGAAACCACAGGTTGCATACCTGGCCAAATGACTAGACCCCATAGGGCCAGATGGCCTGCCTGCCTGAGGGCCATAGGTGCTTCCGCAATCCTGGTTTAGGAGGCTGACAAGCTCACATTAGGTCAAGAGCTAACTCTAACAGCGCCACAGGCAGTGGGAGTGCTCCTAAGGGGAACTCCAGAGAGATACATGTCTAACCTCCAACATCCCAGTAACACAGTTTCAAGCTTTACTCCTAGACCAGCCCAGGATAAGGTTTCAGAAAACTGCTGCCATTAACCCCACAAGCCTACTCCCAGATGACGACTTGACCACCCTGTTACATGACTACACAGAGGTAATCAACGTCATATAGACTGCCCAACCAGACTTAAAGGACTCTGAGCTGCCTGATGCCAATGAGGTACTGTACACAGACCAGAGAACCACATACAGGATGGCATCAGGTACGCAGGGGCTGCAGTAGTGACCCTGGATCGGGTCATCTGGTCTCAGGCACTGAGCTGGGGAACTTCATCACAAAAGGCAGAACTCATAGCTCTTATCCAGGCCCTCAGATGAGGGAAAGGAAAGCAGTTTCCATTTATACCGACAGTAGGTATGCCTTTGCTATGGCACACGTACACAGTGCCATTTATAAAGAGAGAGGGCTACTTACCTCGGCTGGGGAGGATGTCAATTATAAGAAAGAAATGTTATCATTATTAGAAGCTATCCAACGCCCCTCAGCCATAGTAATTATTCACTGTGAAGGGCACCAAAAAGGAGATTCTAGAAAAGCCTGAGGAAACCGAGCAGTGGACCTAGAGGCCCAGGCAGTACCCATAAATCCAGTGGGGCCTCTCTATGTTTTAGTGACTTTGCCTTTGCCTGAGTTGCCCAACACCCTTTACTACTCTCAGGAAGAAATTACTTTAGCGGAAGAGAAAAAGGATACCGAAAATGCCCATGGCTGGTGGGTCCTGCCAGATGAAAGACTCTTTTTTTTTTTTTTTTTTTCTGAAGCTGGAAACGGGGATAGACAGTCAGACAGACTCCCGCATGCGCCCGACCAGGATCCACCCGGCACGCCCACCTGGGGCGACACTCTGCCCACCAGGGGGCGATGCTCTGCCCCTCCGGGGGGTCGCTCTGCCGCGACCAGAGCCACTCTAGCGCCTGGGGCAGAGGCCAAGGAGCCATCCCCAGCGCCCGGGCCATCTTTGCTCCAATGGAGCCTTCGCTGTGGGAGGGGAAGAGAGAGAGAGGAAGGAGGGGGGGGGTGGAGAAGCAAATGGGCGCTTCTCCTATGTGCCCTGGCCGGGAATCGAACCCGGGTCCCCCCGCACACCAGGCCGACGCTCTACCGCTGAGCCAACCGGCCAGGGCCGAAAGACTCTTGATTCCAGAGACATTAGGGCAGACAGCAGCCCTCCAGATACATCAAGTGTCCCAGCTCGGAACATCCAAAGTGACTAAACTGCTCTAATCGAGGTATTTCATACTACACGTGGACCACATGCTATGTAGCATTGTAAGACGTTGTCAGGCCTGTGCACGAGTAAATGCGAAACAAGGTTGGAGAGCACCCTTAGTTAGAGCAAAGGAAGCCATGCCAGGGGAACATCGGGAGACTGATTGCACTGAAATAAAGCCACGGCATGCAGGGTACAGGTATCTCCTAGTCTGTGTGGACACTTTCTCTGGGTGGGTGGAAGCCTTCACCACTAGGTCAGAGACTGCTACCACAGCACTTAGGAAATTACTCCATGAAATAATTCCACATTATGGCCTCTCCACAACCATGGGTTCTGACAATGGACCGGCATTCATTGCCAAGATATCCCAGGACTTAGCCAAAACTTTAAATATTAAGTGGAAATTACATTGTGCCCACAGGTCCCAAAGTTCATGGCAGGTAGAGCGTGTGAATCAGACCTTAAAAGAAACTTTAACCAAATTTGTTTTTGAAACTGGTGAAAACTGGCCCACCTTACTCCCCTTAGCCCTCCTTAGGGCAAGGTGTACCCCCTACAAGAAGGATTTACTCCTTTTGAAATAATGTTTGGGAGACCCCCTCCCTTACTACCAAAACTCAGAGAAGACATAAAAGCTGAGTTAAGTAACCACTCCTTCCTTAAGTACTCACAGGGTCTGCAGATTACTCAGCAGGCTGTCGAAAAGACTGTCCAAGAGGTGCTTCCTACACTGCCAGGAGATCCAGTATATCCCTTCTAGCCTGAGGACTCAGTCGGGGTAAAGAAGTACATCACCCAAGGACTGACTCCCACGTGGATGGGTCCACACACCATGATTCTGACCACTTCCACTGCTGCCAAGGTAGAAGGCATACCTGCCTGGGTCCACCACAAATGGTTGAAGCCTGCACACCCGGAAGAGACACGCTCATGGACAGTGGAAACTGACCCTGTCAACCCTTGTAAGTTGACCCTGAGAAGGACAACAACCACAAACAGGGGCTGGCTGGTCCACGTATGACAGAAGCTTGAGGAGTCTCACCATGGGACTCTCTTTAACTGGACTCTGGGGAGGGGGGAAACTAGGGCAGAGGACTGTGAACTGTGTATTCATATCACTAAGGAAGGCCAAATGGTCTCCACCACCTTGCTTTTCTATACTTCTATGAGTGCAAGGGAACTCAGAAAGGGACCTGTACGTATAATCAGAATCAATATTCAGTATGTGACCCAGGAAATGACCAACCTTATATCTGTTATAACCCCACAGACCCTCCTATTGAAGTAGTGTTTGTGGTTAAGGCAGTAAAGGGAGGAGGAGTTTGGGGATAGAATGATGGTCCAACCATGGCTCACATTAGGGTCAAAGGAAACCCATAACAAGTCACTATAAGGTTTGATGCATGTGCCGCTATGAGTCACGCAGAAAGGGGTTGTGGGTCCCTTGCCTGGGAAAGGAGTTACAGGATAAATGAAAAGTATATATGTGCTCATAGCTACTTCTGTGGAATAACCTGTGAATATTGGTCATGTATCCAGTGGGCTACTTGGGAAAAGGACACCTCTAAAAGGAAAGAGGTATATATATATATATAGGAAAGAGGTATATATATATATATTGTATTTTTCTGAAGCTGGAAACGGGGAGAGACAGTCAGACAGACTCTGGCAAGCGCCCGACCGGGATCCACCCGGCATGCCCACCAGGGGCAAAGCTCTGCCCACCAGGGGGCGATGCTCTGCCCCTCCGGGGCATCGCTCTGCCACGACCAGACCACTCTAGCACCTGGGGCAGAGGCCAAGGAGCCATCCCTAGCGCCTGGGCCATCTTTGCTCCAATGGAGCCTTGGCTGTGGAAGGAAAAGAGAGAGACAGAGAGGAAGGAGGGGGGGATGGAGAAGCAAATGGGCGCTTCTCCTATGTGCCCTGGCCGGGAATCGAACCCGGGTCCCCCGCACGCCAGGCCGACGCTCTACCGCTGAGCCAACCGGCCAGGGCCGGAAAGAGGTATATTTTAAGAAAGAGACAGCTCTGTCAAAACTGCACCACCCATGGGTGCAATCCCTTAGAGCTAACCGTAACCAATTCCCTAAATCCCCATTGGAAAGACGGAGAAGTGCTAACACTTGGTATTGACGGGAAGGGGCTAGATCCCATTGTTCCAATTCTTATCAGAGGCCAGATACTGAACCACCCAGTTCGAGCCTTCCAAGTATATAAGTCTTTCTATGAAGTAGCAGTTAGACCCCTACCACCATCACGCCAACAACTAAGAACTTATTCCTCAGGATGGCTGAGGGAATAGCCCATTCCCTACGTGTCACCTCTTGCTATGTATGTGGGAGAACTCTAACAGGGAACAGTTGGCCATGGGAAGCCAAAGAATTAGTCCCCACTGAAGCTAGGTCAAATGTATCAATCCTCCACATCTCAGATGACAGCCAATGGATTCTAAAACATGCTACTATAGGGCAGTACTGCTTAGCCAGAGGAGGAGGAGATCTGACTGAATCAGCTGGGGAATGGACTTGCCTTGGGCAACGGTATTATAATGCCGCCTCCAAGCAGAGTGTGTGGTGGGGAAACCAGATGGAGAGGAACCCATTGGCCAGGTTCCCCGAGCTAACTGGAGCCTGGCAGGACCCAGGCAGGACCAGACACTGGATAGCACCATGTGGACTTTACTGGATCTGTGGGAGCAGAGCTTATACCTGTCTCCCAAATAACTGGGAAGCTGTATAATAGATATGATAAAACTCTCCTTTTTCTTCTTGTCTCTGAAAACAGGGGAACTACTTGGTTACCCAGCCCCACTGCCTTACAATGGGTAAAGAGAGAACTCCAAACAGGAGACTGGAAAGATAATGAATGGCCCCCAGAGCAGATAATCCAATGCTATGCACCTGCCACCTGGGCACAGGATGGATCTTGGGGATATACCGTACCCCCATTTACACCGAATTATCCTATTGCAGGCAGTTTTAGAAATCATTACTAATGAGACTGGGAGAGCCCCAATTCTCCTTGCACATCAGGAAACTCAGATGAGAAACTTCATCTACCAAAACAGGTTAGCACTAGATTATCTATTAGCTGCAGAAGGAGGAGTATGTGGGAAATTCAATCCCACTAATTGTTGCCTGCAGATAGATGACCAGGGCCAGGCAGTTGAGGACCTTGTCAGGAAGACGGCAAAACTGGCACATGTGCCTGTGCAAGTCTAGCATGCCTGGAACCCTGGTAGCCTTTTTGGAGGGTGGTTCTCAGCCTCTGGTGAGTTTAAGAGCCTAATAGGAGCAGTTTTACTGCTCCTAGGAACTTGTGTAATAGGTCTGTGTCTGTTGCCACTACTAATGAACAGCATAAAGAGCATGATAGTAATCACGGTGCAATGATGAACAATGGATTAATGATCCTCCAAGGTATTCACTCGCCCTTTCCCTAGAGAGGAGAATGAGCCAAGAATTTGACTCACGGTATAAAACCAGTGGGGAATGTGATAAGGATCCAAGAAACTGCAAAACTGTTAATATTAGTATTAAAAAAAAACAAGAAGAAGAGGTTACAGGGGCAAAAGTCAGTCATAGTTACAGTTTAACTATTTCGTATAGTTCTCTGGAAGGGCGGATGCCACTTGCTAGAAAGGACAAAGAAGATAAAACCTATCTTAAAGCCTTTAGGAGACAATGCTTATGTACCTTAATTCCTACACTGATCCTAACTCTCCGTCCCTTCCTGAAGTCATGAGAGTGAAGTATACCTCTAGATGAAGGGATCACTAGCCCACTCGCCTTGCTTGAAAAATTTCTGTTCTGTAATGTTTTATATGCTTTCTAATAATCATCCTGAAAGTCTTTATATGTGCAAAACTTGTAAACTAAGCAAGCGGGGACTAGCTCATTAGGTTGCCTAATAAACTAGTCCCAACACTCTTAGCAAAGGTAATTTCATTTAGCTTCTCTCCTTAACCTAAGCTAAACATTTCATTTCCCACTGTTGTGGCAACAAGGATGGGTGGGAGACACTGGAAGATTTGGGAATGTCTCTGTCAAGTATGTGAAACATTTATCACTACTGTGTTATCTTGTGGTCTTGATGTGGCAACGTTTTCTCCTTTTAATAGATTCTATAGATAAATGTTGTAAGCTTATTAGTAAGTGACTTTTGTACCATGCTCCCTGTCCTTTCTCCCCCAACCAGCATGTGATTTCTGTCTCTACAAAAGCAGCATGAGGTCTATGATTTGGGCTGCACGATTTGGGTTAGCTATATCCCATGTGTGTTTCCGGCTTATTAATAAAGCTCCTCCTGATATTTTTCCTATAACTTACCTTGGTGTCTCTATGTAACCCGCGGATTTTACTATTTTATAACACTTCCTGCTCTCTGATCTCATGTTCCAGCTTCTAGCAGCTGAAGCAGAGCGTGCAGTAAGAGAAGGAAGTAATCCCAGGGCAGGGTCCTGACCCTCCAGCCTGGAGATGCCGCTGTCCTCCCTGCGGTGACCAGCTAGGAGCCTGGGGGTGTGCAGGCTGATACGTGCGACCACAATCCTCGAGCCTTCTCCTACCCACACATCTAGTCTGACTTCCTCCTCATATCCATGAAGCCCCCAATTCAAGTTTTCTCACTTCAAAATTTCCCAGGAGCATGAGTGGTTTTGGTTAACTCCTTCCTTTTCTTGATTTGCATCATGTACAGATTCTGAACTAAAAATCCTTTTTCTCATTAGCCCTTCAGTGGTTTTAAGATTTACAATGATATTGGACATTTCTGTTTTTCGTTGGGAAGGTCGGTCTCACAAGCTAACAAAATCCTTGGAGATGCTTCTCATTACTTTTCTGCATATTTATTTATAAAACTTTATTTGATTTATTGGGGTGACATTGGTTAATAAAATTATATAGGTTTCAAACATGTTTTTGTTTCTATTTTAATTCATGTCTTTTGTGAAATGTCCCAGGCTCTTGACTTTAAATATTATCTGGATGTTGACCGTACCAATTCGTCTGTCAAGCAAGAATGTTTTCCTGAACTCATATATCGACACCCTCTGCTAGTTCTCCACTGCGGTGTCTACTATGCATCTGAGCCCAACATGTACTAACTGAATTCACAGTTCTCTTCTTTACAAAATCTCTTAAAATACTTCCCTCTCCAGCTTCATGTCCAAAACATTAGCATTGTTCTTGGCCTTGCTCTCTCAATGTGCCTCTGATCTTTGATAATACAACTAGACCATCTGACTCTCACCAGCTCCACTGGGCCCACCCAGACCCCAGCACCCTCATCTACATCCGGGGCATGCAACAGCCCCCCCCCCTCCCAGGAGTGGGTGTTTTGGCTCAGCACAGCCAGCAGAGAGATCAGGAGAAAACAGATCAGATCCTGTCTGTTCTCTGCTTGAGCCCTGAACTGCCATCTCAGCTGTGATAATCTGATTTATAATAAAATACGTATGTTTGGTTTTTGCCCATTTCTGGCACAGAGCTTCTAAAAGCCTTCTAATTTCACCTAAATGGTGAAAACACTAAAGAATTCAAGTTAATGAGGTGACTTTGGAAAACACCTAAGAATGGGTGCTGGTTGCCATGGAAACCAACCATGTGAATACGGAATTGGAATTTTCAGATCCAGCACCCCGGCCGAAAGTTGAATCAATCACCGATGGCGCAGAATTGAATCCATCATGTCTATGTAATAAAGCCTCCATAAAACCCAAAAGCATGGGGTTCAGAGAGCTTCTGAGTTGGTGAACACGTGGAGATGCAGGAGGACGTGGAAGCCCCATCCCTGCCCCACACCTTGTCCTGTACATCTCGTCCATCTGCCTGTTGGTTTTTTATTCTTTAATATCTGCTTATAATAAACCAGTGATCCAGCAAGTAAATGTGTTTCCTGAGTTCTGTGAGTCATTCTAGGAAATTAAGTGAACCCAAGAAGGTGTCATGGGAACCTCTGATCTATATAGCTGGTGGTCAGAAGCACATTGGACAACCAGAACTTGCAATTGGCATCTGATCTGAAGTGTGTGGGGGGCAGTCCTGTGGGTCTGAGCTCAGGTCCTGTGGGTCTGAGGCTTTCCCCAGGGAGAGAGTGTCCAAGTTGAGTTCACTGCTTGGTGATGTGGAAACAAGAACACACATGAGAACTGCTGCTGGAATCGTAACAACTCATACACAGTGATGGCTACTTCTAGATGTCAGCTTGACGGACTGGACCACGGGGTGCACAGACACTTAGTCAAACATTATTCTGGGAGTTTCTGTTAGAGTGTTTTAGGATGAGATTAATATTATTTATTAATTTTTAATTGAATTTTATTGGAATGATGCCGGTTAAAATAATTATATGGTTTTAGGTACCCAGTTGTACAATATATCCTTCTATATCATGTTGTGTTTAACCCCCACTCCCTCAAGTCAAGTCTTACTCCATCACCATTTTTCCCACCGATACTCTCATCCCCACCTCTCCCCCTCCTGGATAATCACACCCCGTTGCGCATCATCTTGAGTTTTTATTTCTTTTTTGCTGTATGCTTCCACCTCCCTCACCAACCCCCCTTACCCCCAACAGTTGTCAGACTGCCTTCTATGTATGGGCGTGTCTCTATTTTGCCTGTTAGTTCATTTTGTTCACTAGATTTCACATATGAGTAAAATCATGTGGTACTTATCTTTCTCTGATTGGCTTATTTCCCTTAGCTAAAAGATCTCCAAGTGCATCGATGCTGTTGCAATAGGTAAGGTTTTCTTCTTTTTTATGACTGCATAATATTCCATTGTGTAAATGAACCACAGGTTTTTTTTATCCACTCATCTGTTGATGGGCACTTGGGCTGTATCCAGATCTTTCTGTTTTTAGTGAGAGGAGTGAGATAGACAGACTCCCACATGTGCCCCACCAAGATCCACCCAGCAACCCCCATCTGGGGCCAATGCTCAAGTCAACTGTGCTATCCCTCAGCACTCGCTGCTTGAACCAATCAAAGCACTGGCTATAAAAGGGGAAGAGAGACAAGGAGGGGGATAGTGGGGGAGAGAAACAGATGGTCATTTCTCATGTGTTTCCTGACCAGGGATTGAACCCGGGACTTCCACACACCAGGTTGACACTCTATTCACTGAGTCAACCGGCCTGAGCAGTATTTTCTTTTCTATGCATTTGTAGAAATTCATCCTATATTTGGAGACTGATACTCTGATGCTTGAGTGTATTGTAAAAATCTTCCCTCACTTGATAGCTGATCATTTGGCACTATCTATGCAGAGTCCTTAATTTTAACATAGTCCACCTTTCCAATGGTTCTCTTTATGAATAGTGCTTTTATGTCTTGTTCAGGAATCCTACCCTACCTTAAGTTCATGTGAGGTCCTGCTATGTGATCACAAACTATAGGTCTTCAATCCACCTGCACTTGATTTGAGCATTGTCGGAGTTAGGGGGGCAGTTTCATTCCACTGTCTGTGGACCCCTCGCTGCCCACACATACAATTGAGAAGTTTATCTCCTTGTCACTTCTCTGTGTCACCTCTGCTATCGTCCATGACATTTCCTGTGGTTTAGGTCCACGGTATTTCTAGATGCCCTACTCTGTTTCTGTGGTCTCGTGGTCTAACCCTGTGTGAGTCTTGCTTTCTGTAATGTTTTACTATGTCTAGACATCTTACAGAGCCCGTCCTCGTATACTGTTCTTCTTCACGATTGCCTTGGCTGTGTTTGGAAATATTTACTTCAATATATTTTCACAATAGCAGCACCAAATTTTCCTAAAATCAACTGGGAGATTGGGTGACGTATTGCTTTAATTCAGAAGATTAATTTGGGTGGAAGAGACTTTTACACAATAGCGCTTTCATATCCATGAACATACACACTTTTTTCTATTTATTTACATCTTTAATGCCCTTCCAGACAGATTTTCTTCCATTGAGAAAGCACATATTAAGTTTTGTCATGTACATCTGTCTTTTTTATTTAAGAAAATTTTTCCCATTGATTAGAGAGAGAGACAAGAAGGGGGAGAAAGAGAGAGGCCATTCGATGTGCTACTTAGTTGTTCCATTTAGTTTTGCACTCACTGGTTGCTTCTCATTTGCATCCTGATGGGGGGTTGTACCTGCGACCTCAGAGTAGCTTGGTGGCCAGGACAGTGCCCTACCTACTGACCCATCCAGTGAGAGCTGTCCCGGACATCTCTAAAGAGATCTAATCCAGGTATGTCATAATTATTGAGGCTTTTGCCAATGGCATCCTATGTTTTGTTTATTACTGCGATATAACAATGCATTTGGTTTTTGTAATTTGATTTTATCTCTAGCAACCTTGCTGACTTTCTTAATAAGCTCCTAAATGTATGTATCTATACTGGTACTTGTAAATTTTTTCTATAATGCAGTCCTTAATGAAGAAAAAGTGCTTTGTTTTCTTTTCAATTTTCATAGCGTTTACCTATTGCTATTGCTTTTCTAGACTAAGACCCCATGTTATTGTATTAGGTCTGATGTTTACTGAAGACTCCCCCTACCTCATTAAAGAAATTCTTCTGTATTTCTAGTTGGCTGAGAGGTTTATCATGAAGGCATTGGAAATCACCCTAAATGGTCATTGTTTTATCTTTTGAAATTTATTCAGTCAAGGGCCAATCAGAACATAGAAGCCCCACTGTGTATTTCAGCAGCGGGCATTTAACTTAAGGAGTTTGTTATGCTGATGTTGGAACACAAATGGAGCAAAGAGGGAACTCTCCCTGGAAGTCTGACAGCATGATAAGCTAATCCAAATACCAGCCTGAGTTCTGTTTTGTTTTTTGTTTGTTTGTTTGTTTTTAGTGCATATATGAATTATTGAGATATAATTGACATATAACACTATGCTGGTTTCAGGTGTCCAACATAATGTTTCAACATAGAAACATATTGTGAAGGACTCACCAGAATATGTCTTCTTAACATTAATCACTATGTACAGTTGAACATGTTTTTGTTGTGATGAGAACTTTTAAAAATTTTCTTCTAGCGATATACCCACTTAGGAATTTTCAAATATACAACACGGTATTATTAACTATCTCTTTATAGTTAATAGTATTAATACTCATTATTATTAACTACAGTCACCATGCTGTACATTACGCCCGCATGATTTAATTACTTGGAACTGGAGGTTTGTGCATTTGGCCACCCTAGCCCACTTCACCCACCCCTCATCCTCTGCCTCTGGTCACCACCAGTCCCTTCTCTGTATCTGTGAATTTGATTGTTTTTTAAGTTTCCAAATGTATGTGAGCTCATATGGTATTTGTCTTCGTCAAGTTTACTTTTGTGACCATAATACCTTCATGGTCTATCCAAGTTCTCCTTAATAGTAGTAGTATTTTTTTTTCTTTTAATGGCACAATGATATTTCATTGCATATACACAACATTTTTCAAAATTTTTTATTTATTCATTTTAGAGAGGAGAGGGAGAGACAGAGAGGAGAGACTTAGAGAAGGGGGTAGGAGCTGGAAGCATCAAGTCCCATATGTGCCTTGACCAGGCAAGCCCAGGGTTTCTAACTGGCGACCTCAGCATTTCCAGGTCAATGCTTTATCCACTGCACCACCACAGGTCAGGCCACAACATTTTTTTCTTCCATTCATTTATCAATGGACATCTAGGTTGCTTCCACATGGTGGCTATTGTAAATAATGCTTTTGTGAACACAGGGGCTCACGTCTTTTCAATTTAATTTTTTCAAGTTAATGTTTTCATTTCTTCCAAATAAGTACCCAGAAGTGGAATTGCTGGATCATATGGAAGCTCTGTTTTTTATATAATGTTTTCAACTTTCGTTTATTCATTTCAGCAAGAGAGGACGGAGAGAGAGACATAGGAACATCTAGCTGTTCCTGGATGTGCTCTGACCCGGTGTTGAAGCAGCAACCTTTGCGCTTTGGGACGATGCTCTAACCAACCGAGCTCTCCAGCTAGAGTTCTCTTTTTAGTTTGTGAGGAACTGCCTTACTGACTTACATAGTGGTTGCACCAGTTTTTGTTCCCACCACCAGTGCAAGAAGGTTCCCCTCTCTAAAAGTTCTTGCCAACACTTATTATTTTTTGTCATCTTTATAACCCCAACTGGAGATGTAATAGACTGCTCAGTGATATGAGTTGTGGGGGCACAACCATAGAAATCTGCTTTCTTAAGTCCTTTGCTTGCACAACACGATCTTCTGTGCAGTATGTGAGGAGTCCGGGGTGGGTGGGGGTGGAGCTGGGTTCCCATACTCACCTGCTCCCTGTGGCAGGAACCGACCCAGGTTTTTGTGGAGCCTGATATTTATACAAATGTTGAGATCACTGTTTAAAAAATTGTGGCACACATGAATTTTTCTGAAATGAGGAAACACATCGTGTCAAGTCACAAAAGCTAAAATATTGAAACCCAAAATACAAGACAATTCAGAAAAAGTACAGACTATGTTATTGGCCGTGTGGCACCCCTGTCTGTCACCTGCACAGCACACGGTCCCACAGTGATGACTGATGTTCTTTCTTTTTTTTTTTTTATAAATAAATTTTTATTTTAATGGGGTGACATCAATAAATCAGAGTACATATATTCAAATGAAACATTTTCAGGTTATCTTGTCATTTAGTTCTGTTGCATACCCATCACTTAAAGAGAGATTGTCCTCCGTCACCCTCTATCCAGTTTTCTTTGTACCCCTCCCCCTCCCCTTCTCCCTCCTTCCCTCCCCCCCCCCCCCCCGTAACCACCACACTCCTGTCCAAGTCTTTTAGTTTCATTTTTATGTCCCACCAATGTATGGAATCCTGCAGTTGTTGTTTTTTTCTGATTCACTTATTTCACTCCGCATAATGTTATCAAGGTTTCACCATTCTGCTGTAAGTGATCCGATGTCATCATTTTTTCTAGCTGAATAGTATACCATGGAGTATATGTGCCCCATCTTCTTTATCCAGTCTTCTATTTTTTTTTTACAGTGATTCAAAGCCTTTAAGCAATCTCTTGGCCAATACAGCAAGAATCCATAAAAGAGTAGTGTCCTTAACATGTTCACCAAGTCCAAGTTGGCCCCATCACCATGCCAAATCCCTGAAAAATGCAACCCAACCACAGTTCAGTCTGTTAGGAGCTGTCACAGGGAGCAGGAGTCCAGGAAATGTCCACATCCAGGAAAAGTCTGCATGGCACTGGAGTTGTCACCATTTTATACTTTGCAGCTCATGTCCAAGTCCCAATGACTGCTGCTTCTAGCTGGTAATGATTCAGGTAGACTGGAAAAGCCATTTGCAGCATGCGTGGATATGGAGCTTCTGTTCTCCTCTGCCTGGAGAGATGAGACCAGGTTGCTTTTCCCTGGAGCTCTGTGACTGTGGCGTGGTAAAGAGAACCTTGGGATACACTAAGCAGTCTCGGTGTGGCTTCTTCAGTGTTCCTTGGTTGAAGAGTCCTCTTAGTTTAGTCCAAAGTTGGTTTTTCCAGATGATAGTTTATAAAATTAGTTTGTAATCCACTTTGGTTCTGGGAGGTAGATGTTGGTACGTCCGCCTACTCCAGCGCCCGACTGATGTTCTTTCATTGCCTCCTTATAAGAGAATAGTTATGTCATATAAAAGAATAATTATGTCCATTAGGAATAAATGTTAATATTATATCAATACATGCCATTGATTGTTTTAATAATATTATATTTATATAATATAAAGAATAGATCAAGGCCCTGGCCGGTTGGCTCAGTGGTAGAGCGTCGGCCTGGCGTACAGAGGTCCCGGGTTCGATTCCCAGCCAGGGCACACAGGAGAAGCGCCCATTTGCTTCTCCACCCCTCCCCCTCTCCTTCCTCACTGTCTCTCTTCCCCTCCTGCAGCCAAGGCTCCATTGGAGCAAAAATGGCTCGGGCGCTGGGGATGGTTCCTTGGCCTCTGCCCCAGGTGCTAGAGTGGCTCTGGTCGCAACAGAGTGATGCCCCGAAGGGGCAGAGCATCGCCCCCTGGTGGGCAGAGCGTCACCTCCTAGTGGGCGTGCTGGGTGGATCCCAGTCAGGTGCATGCGGGAGTCTTTCTGACTGTCTCTCCCTGTTTCCAGCTTCAGAAAAATACAAAATAAAATAAAAATAATAATAATAATAATAATAATAATAAAAAAAGAATAGATCAAGAATTTAATATTTCCTTTGGCACAGTTTATTGACATGTCTTTTTCTCCTGCATAGTTTATGAAACTTTCTTTTTTTAAAATTTTATTTAGAAAATTAAATTTAACGGGGTGACATTGATCAATAAGAGTACATAGGTTTTAGGTAAACGTTTCTGTAGCATTTGAACAGTTGATTATGTTGTATACCCATCACCCAAAGTCAAATCATGTTCTGTCACCATATATTTGTCCCCCTCCACTCCCCCTCCTATATTTCCCCCACACCCCCTCCCCCGGTAACCTCTTCGCCCCAAAACTTTCTTTCAATCCCACAACTTGTCACTGGAGGTCTGAACTGTTTCAAGTCAGTGACAAGTGTGGAGAAAAGCTTATGAAGTTTGTTTCTTTCATAAAAGAGCAGTAGGATTGCAGCTGATTCCCACACATCCCTGGAGCCCTTGCTGGGGCTTTGAAAAGGGACCAAGCACGTGAGGGCCCTGAAGATGAAGTTTCTTGGGCTTTAAGGCAGTAAATGTGCAGCTGTGCTGAGGTCCAGCCTTCGGTGTCCCCGCTGAATAAGGCATAATCTGTCTTCACACGTCCCATTTCAAGGGGCCCGAGCACAGTCACTGTCCCACAGACCTTCAGACCCTTGACAAGCAACAGCGGTGCATCCCACGTCCCCCAAATCCCTCAGAGGAAGTGGCTTTAATGCTCAACATTCCCCTGGGCTCCACCTTCCACTGGAGTGGGGTCTAAATTCCTTACTCTCTTATAGCTCTTGAGCGGTCTAAATAAAATTCAAAACTATACTTTCCCAGAATATCCAAAGGTTTCAGCTGAAGGATGGATTCCCCCCAAGTCACCAGGATCAGCTCTGACCACAATGAGTGACCACTCTCTTGACTTAAACATCATCTGTAAGGGGACCACTTTCAGATTCACATCTGGACAAGCCTCTCCACCTCTGGGGGCCTTGGTATGTCTGCCGGCAGGCTGGAGTTTTCGGGGAGGTGAGACAGATGGTTCCTCAACCTCCCTGCCATCCTGCGTGGCCTGTAGAGCCCTAGTTCCCCTCCCAGGACTGGCCACAGCTCTGTCTTCCTGTTAGGGTGTCCTCAGCCTCACCCCACACCTCAGATATTCCCTCCCACACAGGGACCTGAGGGAGCTCTGTCCTGTCAGATGCAGACATGGGGCCCCTGCTGCTGCTGCCGCTGCTGTGGGGGGGTGAGTGCCCTGAGGAAGGGAGGCTGGGCAAGTGGGGTGGGGCGGAGCTGCAGCTGAGACCTTGTGTCCCCCCAGGGTCCCTGCAGGAGCAGCCAGGCTATAAGCTCCAAGTGCAGAGATCTGTGAGGGTGCAGGAGGGTCTGTGCGTCCACGTGCCCTGCTCCTTCTCCTACCCTGGGAGTTCGTCTCCTTCCCAACATACACTCTATACCTACTGGTATGAGAAAGGGGCCATCCCAAATAATGATGATCCTGTGGCCACAAACAACCCAAAGAAACCAGTGAAGAAAGAGTTCCAGAACCGATTCCTCCTCGCGGACCCCGGGACCAACAACTGTTCCCTGAGCATCAGAGACGCCAGGACCAGTGACTCAGGAACCTACTTCTTCCGAGTGGAGACACATGTGCAATATGGTTACAAGGATAATATGCTGAGTGGGCAGGTGACAGGTATGGCAGGACCCAGGAAAAGACCCAGGGGTATGGGACTGGGTTCTAGAACAGGAACAGGACACCAGGACACTTCCTGATTCAGGTCTTGGGCTCAGGGTGGGCGGAAAACACAGAGGACCCAGAGCAGCTGTGGCCCTGAGACAGAGGAACCACTCAGGGTCACACTCTCGGTCCCCAAGCCCTGGACCCCAGGCAACTCCCTCTCTCCCCTTCAGCCCTGACAGAGACGCCTGACATTCACATTCCGGAGCCTCTGGAGTCCGGCCGCCCTGCACAGCTGACCTGCAGCCTGCCAGGGGCCTGCGAAGGGGGAAGCCCTCTCACCTTCTCCTCAGACCCTCCACTCCTCAGTGCTCACCTTCACCCCGAGGCCCCAGGACCACGACACCAAAGTCACTTGTCTGGTGACACTGATAGCAACTTTGATGACCATGCGGAGTACCGTCCACCTCAATGTGTCTTCTGAGTGTTGAGAGGATGGTGGGTGGTCCCACCGTACTAGGACTGGGGTGTGTGTGTGTGTGTGTGTGTGTGTGTGTGTGTGTGTGTGTGTAGAGGATGCTGAGCTAACTTGAGAACTCTTGCGTATGGATATAAGCATGGGGGGGGATGGGCCAGCAGGACCAAAATCCCACCTTCCCTGTTCCCACCGCCCTCCTTGGGTTCAGGGTGACTTCCATCCACTCCTCCCCTCTGAAGCGGGGCCATGTCTTTCTGTCCCAGATGCCCCCCGGAAACTCGCCATAGACATCTCCTTCAGAAATGTCACAGGTAGGAATAACCTTACCCCATCTGGAGTGACCATTCCCCGGGTACCATGCAGCAGAGGACATTCAGAGTTTAAATGGGATCAAATGTGGGAAGGGCAAGGATTAAAATCATCAGCCTCCCTCCCTCATCTCTGTGGCTGGGAGCCTATAGCCCCTTTCCACACACACCCCTCTCCATCTCTCCCTCTCTCTTTGAACTTCTCTCCCCAAAGCCCTGAAGATTCTGCAGAACACCTCCTCCCTGACCATTCTGGAGGGCGAGGCCCTGTGGCTGCTGTGTGAGGCTGACAGCAACCTCCTTGCAGAGCTGAGCTGGTTCCATGTGTCCCCCTGAAGGCCAACCCCGTCCCCACCCCCATCTCCAGCACCTCGACCCTGGAGCTGCCTCCTGTGGGGACTGCAGAAGAAGGGGAGTTCTCCTGCAGGGATCCGCACCCGCTGGGCTCCCAGACTCTCTCTCTCTCAGCCTCTCCGTGGTCCCTGAGTGTGTGACCTCTGAAGTTAGATTTTCTGGGTCTTAGGGAGATTAGATTAGAGGGACTGCTGACCCTGCTCCTCCCTCCCCACAGACCCCCCGCAGCTGCTGGGCCCCTCCTATTCCTGGGAGGACCAGGTTCTGCACTGCAGCTGCTCCTCCCGAGCCCAGCGGGCCCCCTCCCTGCGCTGGCGGCTGGGGGCGGGGCTGCTGGAGGGGAACCACAGCAATGCCTCCTGCAGGGTCACCTCCTGCTCAGAGGGGCCCTGGGCCAACAGCTCCCTGAACTTCAGCCAGGAGCTCAATGCCGGCCTCAGACTCAGCTGCGAGGCCAGTAATATCCACGGGGCCCAGAGCACCACTGTCCTCCTGCTGCCAGGTCACGGGGTCTAATTCAGGACAGGTTTAGAGAGAAAGGAGTGGGTCACCGAGAAGATGGAGCTGATGGCGGGGCCAGACCTGGACCGGGTGATTGCTAGGACAGGGCCCTCCATCTCCTGCAGGAACAGAACCTACAGCCAATTCTGCAAGAAGGTGGGGAGATAAGAGACTGAGTCCTGTAGTGGGTGGTCTCATGCTGAGTTGGTCCCAGGAGGGAAAGGCCCTAGCCCCCCCCCCATCCCTCAGCACTGGGGTCCTGGAGCTGCCCCACCAGGGGCTGCAGATGGAGGAGAGTTCACATTTCATGCTCAGCACCTGCTGGGCTCCCAGCATGTTTCTTTCAACCTCTCTGTGCATAGTGAGTTGCAGGATGAGTGCTGGAGGCAGGCTGCCTGATCAGGTGTTGCAGCTGTGGGTGGGACTGAGTCCTGGGGATACAACATCACCCCCCTCTCTGTTCTTCCCCAGGAAGCCCCCCTCCCCACAGCTGTGTGACTGAGGAGCAGCAGGGCTCCTGGCCCCTGGTCCTCACCCTGATCAGAGGGGCCCTCATGGGGGCCGGCTTCCTCCTCATCTATGGGCTCACCTGGCTCTACTACTCCAGGTGAGCAGGTCTGTCCCTCTCTACAGGGAAGTTCAGTGATAGGCCCTTAGTTCCAGGTGGAGCTGGGCTGCCCAGCCCTGCTTGGAGATAGAGCTAAATTGGGCAAGTCACTGAACTTAGACCCCCGTTGTCTCTGCAGGTGTGGAGGCCCCCATACAACCAGGCCAACATCCTGACTGATCGGTCCTTCTTTTAAAATGGGGAGAAGGTGCAGACACACAGTTTAGAGGGACAGTCGTGGGACATCAATGTCACCTTCTCCCTAGAAACCCCTGACTCACCTGTCTCAATTGTACCCTTGGTATTTTAAGTTGTGGAAGAGACAGAGTGATGACAAAGAGAGTAATTGAAAGATGACATTTATTACTTTTATTTTCTGAGAGTAAGGAGGGAGAAAGAGTGTAGGAATGAGTGGGTCATGCAGGTTAATTATAATTCCCCTACTGGCTTCCTGGAACAACTTGCAGCACAAAGCAAGAAAAAGAGGATTGGTTAATAGTTAAGACAAATGGTCCTAAACTCCCCTCCTCCCTCCTCCCTCCTGAGAAACGAGGGTCACCTATGCTACAGACAAAGGAATCATGCACCCTGTGCCTGAACACTGAAAGGGTGTAGAAGATGTAAGAAATCTGACCTTGGGAAGCTTGTGTGTTGAAGCCTATTAGGTCACGTTGTTCTGCCGCTAAATAAATGCCCTTTCCTTCAGTAAGTTGTCTAGTGTCTTTTGACCCCCGGGAGTCACATCCTGCATTCCTGCAACAGGAGGAGTACTCACCACACCAGACAAGGGCCTCGGGAAGCACCAGGTTCCTCAGGAAGCAGATGCAGGTTTGGGGAGCCCAGCCAGAGCCCTTTTGGGGTTTCCAGGAGAAAGACAAGAGAAGGCAGAGTGAGCGTTCAGGATAGCCTGGATGAATAAATCTGGGGTTCGGGCCTGTGGGGAGGTCTCTGTGTGTCTGGTCCCAGGTCCTGGGAGATTTAGGGCAGGCAGGGTGGCTGGGGACCATGGGCTCAGGGTGAGTTGGTTTGCCTCTGAAAGGCTGTTCCTGGCAGAGGTCTTGGCTGTCTCTGGGAACTGGGTGCCCCTGGGTGTAGCTCTCTCCTTGGCCTCAAAGCTGACTAAGGTGTGAAAGCCTCATAAGACACAACAGAAAACAAGTAAACCCACCCACTGACGGCCCCTTGTTTCTCCCTGTGCCTCTCCCACTGGACTTGTCCTCAATCTCTCTGTGCTGGTCCTGCCCACCCACCCTCTGATCCTCCCTCTCTATTCCCAGGCTCAGGATGGAACTTTACCTGGGCTTTATCCTCCCATTGCCCAGAAGTTACCTGGCTGACACCTGAGTTTCTGGTCCCTCAAACTGCCCTGTCAGTGCAGACATCCACGTAGCAGTGTCAGGTGCTCAGGTCTTCTGTTCTGGTTCAAAGATGTGTACCTTCTGATGAGTAGTATAAAACATCCCAACATGTAATTATTATTAAGTAATACTAAATAAAAATTTGTTTTACATTTTAGTATGTAGTGCAGGGTCTTGAGCCAATTTATAGAATTCTGAGACTGACTGTGTTTAAGCCAATGGCTATGGGCCAAACCTGTACTGAATGTGAGCAGTGAGTTCATGCCTCTCCTCTAGAGGGCAGCACTGACTCTAGACCCAAAATGTAAAAACAGAATCCAAGTAAAGTTTACCTCCTGAAGGACCAACCCCCTGCGCGCTGAGTACTCACATCTCTCAGAGGTCAGAGTAGGGACCCAGGTGGTGTTTGTTTCTCACAGGAAAGGGTCTCCTGTGAGATGCATCCTGGAACATAAAATGCTGATGGCACCGTGTTCAGCAGAGGGCAGACTTCGTCGTGGTTTGCATCCAGGATTTGAATGAGTCAGACCTCTGCTGAGAAGTTGAACTAAAGAAATAGCCTTCGGAATAGTCACAGGGATGTAAAGTGCAGCACAGGGAACAGAGACAATACTACTGTAATAACTGTGCATGCTGTCCGGTGGGCACTGGAAATGTAAGGGGCTCACTTTGAAAAGTATGTGACTGTCTATCTACCCTGCTGTATGCCTGACACTAATATAAAGTCATATTGAGTGTGTACGGAATTGCAAAATAAAATTTAAATTAGAAAAATGGCACCCTTCAGACTGTGTGATTGCTGCTTGGTGCTTCACTGCATTACTCTGTTCTGGAACCCCCAATCAGGTCCCACAGGGACAGAGCAGGTGGGGCAGAGGAGTGGAATAAGCCTGCGATGAAGAGAATGATGGGGGTGTTGTAGGAAGAAACAGTGCCAGGATTACACATCCAAATTTTACATGGGTGATTGTTATGAATTTCACCATGAAAATAATTTTTATTTGAATATTTGGAAAATCTCTCTCTCTCTTATACACACATGACACACACACACACACACACACACACACACAACCTCTCTGAGATGAATTCTGTGGCCTTTCTTGAGTGTGAAAATGGCAGCGTCTTCCCCCAGCTCATTAGTGTGGGTGCATGAGGACGGGCCCTGTGCACTGAGGGGGTCAGCCTGGCCTCTCCTCTGCCCCTGAGGCCCGTCTTCCTGGTACAGGTTGTGGGGAATCTCCTTCCCCGCCCTCTGTATGTACCTGTGGCTTGTGGTGGCAACTTCCTCTCCTCTGTCCACCCCAGCTGTTGTTCACTGCTGACAGACAGGACGGAGTATGGGCTCTGGGGGGTGGGGCTGTCTTGGGGCCACATCTGCCACCTCCAGCTTGGGAGATGCCTCCAGTGTTATGGGGTGTGAAGCCCCCTGGGGACAAGGACAGAGAACTGGCTGGGGTTGACTCAGTCACCAATGTTCAATGATGTAATTAATCATGACTAGGCAAAGCAGCCTCCATAAAACCCAAGAGGACCAGGGTCTGAGAGCTTCTGGGTTGGGGAACACAGGTAGGTGCTGGCAGAGAGGTGACCTCAGAGAGGCCATGGAAGCCCCAGCCCCTTACTCCACACCTGCCCTCCCACCTCTTCCATCTGGCTGTCCCTGAGCCACACTCTTTTATAATAGACCAGTGAAGTAGGAAGTGACCTGTTCTCTGAGTTCTGTGACTTCTTTGGCAAATTAATAAATCCACAGGCAAGGAGGTCTTAGGAACTTCTGATTATAGCCGGCTGGTCAGTAACATTGGTGGCAGCCTGAATTTGTGACTGACATCTGATGTCATTCGGGGTCAGGTTAGGAATTGAACTCTAAACCTGTGGAATCTGATGCTGTGTCCATGAAGGTTGTGTTTGAATTCAGTTGAATTGCTTGTTTGTGTGGGAGAAACTCACTACCCTCTCTGCCAATGGAGCTGGTCTCAGAATACAAAATAGTTTATATTCATTTTCTTGTAGTGAGTCTTCAAAGTGGGTGTTTTATATCTTTATAAACTATCATCTAGCCCCTCACAGCCCAAATCCTTACAGCCACCCTTTTAATTTTTTTATTTTATTTAATTTTTTAAAATTTATTTTATTTTTATATAGGGACAGAGATAGAGTCAGAAAGAGGGAGATGAGAAGCATCAATCATCATTTTTTTGTTTTGACACCTTAGTTGTTCATTGATTACGTTCTCATATGTGCCTTGACCGTGGGCCTTCAGCAGACCAAGTAACCCATTGCTTGAGCCAGTGACCTTGGGTCCAAGCTGGTGAGCTTTTGCTCAAGCCAGATGAGCCCGCACTCAAGCTGGCGACCTTGGGACTCGAACCTAGGTCCTCCACATGTCAGTCTGATGCTCTATCTACTGCATCACCACCTGGTCAGGCACAGCCACCCTATTAAAAGTCACCTGCCTTCCTGGCTGGTTGGCTAAGTGGTAGAGCATCAGCCCAGCATTTGGAAGTCCCAGGTTTGATTCCCAGCCAGGGCACACAGGAGAGACGCCCATGTGCCTCTCCAGCCTTCCTCCTCTCCTTCCTCTCTGTCTCTCTCTTCCCCTCCTGCAGCCAAGGTTCCACTGCAGCAAAGTTGGCCCAGACACTGAGGATGGCTCCATGGCCTCCCCCTCAGGCACTAGAATGACTCTGGTTGCAACAGAGCATTGCCCCCTGGCAGGCATGCCAAGTGGATTTCTGTTGGGCGCATATAGGAATCTGTCTTTCTGCCTTCCTGCTTCTCACTTCAGAAAAATAAAAATAATAAAAATAAAAATAATATAAAATAAAATAAAATAAAAGTCACCTGCCCTGGGTGGTGATGGCTCCCGAGTGTGACAGTGCTGCCCCCGGACTGAAGTGTGGGGTGGAGTTGCTGGGTGTGGGGTAGCCGTCCTCACTTTAGTGGACAAGACCAGTTTTCTCTGAAGCACTGGTACCATTTTACATTCCAGAACCACTGCCCACACTCTCCTAACACTGCGTGTTTTCAGATACATTCATGTTTGTTCACTTGGAGCCACTGTAGTAGTATCTTATTGTGGTTTTAAAGAGCACCTTCCTGGTGAGCCAATTTTTTTGTATTCTTTTTCTATATGTCTGTAGAAATTCTATATTCTGGAGACTGATACTGTGATGCTTGGATGAGGTGTAAAATTTTTTTCTCATTTGATGGCTGTGGACTCAGCCGTTCCTGTGAGGTCTCCGTTATCTGCCTGAACGGTCAGGGGGCAGGGAGGAGAGCCTGGATGATTCCTCAGCCCCACCCACACCCCCAACCTGTGGAGCTCAAGTTCCCCTTCCAGGCCTGGCCACAGCTCTCTTGCCCATGACCTGCTGTCGCAGTGAATGGTCCCACCCCACAGCTAGGCAGTTCCTTCCCTGACACAGGGACTTTGACCAGCTCTGTCCTGTCAGATGCAGACATGGTGCCCCTGCTGCTGCTGCTGCTGCTGCCCCTGCAGTGGGGGGGTGAGTGCCCTGAGGAAGGGAGGCTGGGCAAGTGGGGGTGGGGCGGAGCTGCAGCTGAGACCTTGTGTCCCCCCAGGGTCCCTGCAGGAGCAGCCAGGCTATAAGCTCCAAGTGCAGAGATCTGTGAGGGTGCAGGAGGGTCTGTGCGTGCACGTGCCCTGCTCCTTCTCCTACCCTGAGAGTTCATCTCCTTCCACACGTACACTCTATACCTATTGGTATGAGGAAGGGGCCATCCCAAATAATGATGATCCTGTGGCCACAAACAACCCAAAGAAACCAGTGAAGAAAGAGTTCCAGAACCGATTCCTCCTCGCGGACCCCGGGACCAACAACTGTTCCCTGAGCATCAGAGACGCCAGGACCAGTGACTCAGGAACCTACTTCTTCCGAGTGGAGACACATGTGAAATATAGTTACCAGAAAAGCATGCTGAGTGTGCAGGTGACAGGTATGGCAGGGCCCAGGAAAAGACCCAGGGGTGTGGGACTGTGATCTAGAACAGGAACAGGACACCAGGACACTTCTTGATCCAGGTCTTGGGCTCAGGGTGGGCGGAAAACACAGAGGACCCAGAGCAGCTGTGGCCCTGAGGCAGAGGAACCACTCAGGGTCACACTCTCGGTCCTCGAGCCCTGGACCCCAGGCAACTCCCTCTCTCCCCCTCAGCCCTGACAGAGAAACCCGACATCCATATTCCGGAGCCTCTGGAGTCCGGCCGCCCCACACAGCTGACCTGCAGTCTGCCAGGGGCCTGCGAAGGGGGAAGCCCTCTCACCCTCTCCTGGGTGGGGGATGCTCTTGAATCACTGAACACTCAGACCCTCCACTCCTCAGTGCTCACCTTCACCCCGAGGCCCCAGGACCACGGCACTAAAGTCACCTGTCTGGTGACACTGGTAGCAACTTCGGTGACCACACAGAGAACCGTCCAGCTCAATGTGTCTTGTGAGTGTTGAGGGGATGATGGGAGGTCCCGGGGTAGTGGGACTGGTGTGTGTGTGTGTGTGTGTGTGTGTGTGTGTGTGTGTGTGTGTGGAGGAGGCTGAGCTAACCTGAGAACTCTTGCGTATGGATATAAGCATGGGGGGGGGGATGGGCCAGCAGAACCAAAATCCCACTTTCCCTGTTCCCACCGCCCTCCTTGGGTTCAGGGTGACTTCCATCCACTCCTCCTCTCTGAAGCAGGGCCATGTCTTTCTGTCCCAGATGCCCCCTGGAACCTCACCATAGACATCTCCTTCAGAAATGTCACAGGTAGGAATAACCTTACCCCATCTGGAGTGACCATTCCCCTGGGTACCATGCAGCAGAGGACATTCAGAGTTTGAATGGGATCAGATGTGGGAAGGGCAAGGATGAAAATCATCAGCCTCCCTCCCTCACCTCTGAGGCTGGGAGGCTATAGCCCCTTTCCATGCACACCCCTCTCCATCTCACCCTCTCTCTCTTCATTTCTCTCCAAAGCCCTGAAGATTCTGCAAAACACCTCCTCCCTGACCATTCTGGAGGGCGAGGCCCTGTTGCTGCTGTGTGAGGCTGACAGCAACCCCCCTGCAGAGCTGAGCTGGTTCCGGGGGTCCTCAGCTCTGAATGCCACCCCCATCTCCAGCACGGAGACCCTGGAGCTGCCCCATGTGAGGACTGCGGAAGAAGGGGAGTTCTCCTGCCGGGCTCGGCACCCGCTGGGCTCCCAGATTCTCTCTCTCAGCCTCTCTGTGATCTGTGAGTGTGGGGAAGTCTAAAGGGAGGTCACTTGAGGCCTGAAAGGCCAAAGGCACTGCTGACCCTGCTCCTCCCTCCCCACAGACCCCCCGCAGCTCCTGGGCCCCTCCTGCTCCTGGGAGGACCAGGGTCTGCACTGCAGCTGCTCCTCCCGAGCCCAGCCGGCCCTCTCCCTGCGCTGGCGGCTGGGGGCGGGGCTGCTGGAGGGGAACCACAGCAATGCCGCCTGCAGGGTCACCTCCCGCTCAGCGGGGCCCTGGGCCAACAGCTCCCTGAGCCTCAGCCAGGAGCTCAGCAGCGGCCCCAGACTCAGCTGTGAGGCCAGCAATGTCCACGGGGCCCAGAGCGCCGCTGTCCTGCTGCTGCCAGGTCAGGGGGTCTAATGGGGGACAGGCTTAGGGAGAAAGGAGTGGGTCACAGAGAAGATGGAGCGGGGAGAGTAGCCGGGCCTGGATGGGGGGTGATTGCTAGGACAGGACCCTCCATCTCCTGCAGGAACAGAACCTACAGTGGGTTCTGCAAGAAGGTGGGGAGATAAGAGACTAAGACTTGTACTGGGTGGTCTCATGCTGAGCTGGTCCCAGGAGGGAAAGGCCCTAGGCCCCTCCCAGCCCTCAGCACTGGGGTCCTGGAGCTGCCTCAGTAGGGGCTGCAGATGGAGGGGAGTTCTCCTGCCGGGCTCAGCACCTGCTGGGCTCCCAGTATGTTTCCTTCAACCTCTCTGTGCAGATTGAGTTGCAGGATGAGTGCTGGGGGCAGGCTGCCTGGTCAGGTGTTGGAGCTGTGGGTGGGACTGAGACCTGGGGACACAAAGTCACCCCCTCTGCTCTTCCCCAGGAAGCCCCCCTCCCCGCAGCTGTGTGACTGAGGAGCAGCAGGGCTCCTGGCCCCTGGTCCTCACCCTGATCAGAGGGGCCATCATGGGGGCTGGCTTCCTCCTCACCTATGGGCTCACCTGGCTCTACTACTCCAGGTGAGCAAGTCTGTCCCTCTCTACAGGGAAGTTCAGTGATTGGCCCTTAGTTCCAGGTGGAGCTGGGCTGCCCAGCCCTGCTTGGAGATAGAGCTAAATTGGGCAAGTCACTGAACTTAGACCCCCGGTGTCTCTGCAGGTGTGGAGGCCCCCATACAACCAGGCCAACATCCTGACTGATCGGTCCTTCTTTTAAAATGGGGAGAAGGTGCAGACACACAGTTTAGAGGGACAGTCGTGGGACATCAATGTCACCTTCTCCCTAGAAACTCCTGACTCACCTGTCTCAATTGTACCCCTGGCATTTTAAGTTGTGGAAGAGACAGAGTGATGACAAAGAGAGTAATTGAAAGATGACATTTATTACTTTTATTTTCTGAGAGTAAGGAGGAAGAAAGTCTGTAGGAATGACTGGGTCAGCTATTTTAATTATAATTCCCCTACTGGCTTCCCGGAACACCTGCAGCACAAAGCAAGAAAAACAGGATTGGTAAATAGTTAAGACAAATGGTCGTAAACTCCCCTCTCACCTCCTTCCTACTGAGAAATGAGGGTTACTTATGCTACAGACAAAGGAATCATGCACCCTGTGCCTGAACACTGAAAGGGTATAGAAGATGTAAGAAATCTGACCTTGGGAAGCTTGTGTGTTGAAGCCTATTAGGTCACGTTGTTCTGCCGCTAAATAAATCCCCTTCCTTCAGTAAGTTGTCTAGTGTCTTTTGTCCCCCGGGAGTCACATCCTGCATTCCTGCAACAGCAGGAGTACTCACCACACCAGAGAAGGGCATCAGGGAAGCACCAGGTTCCTCAGGAAGCAGATGCAGGTGTGGGGAGCCCAACCAGAGCCCTTTTGGGGTTTTCCATGGGAAAGACAAGAGAAGGCGGTGAGAGCGTTCAGGATCAGCTGGGATGAACAAATCTGGGTTCGAGCCTGTGGGGAGGTCTGTGTGTGTCTGGTCCCAGGTCCTGGGAGATTTAGGGCAGGAAGGGTGGCTGGGATCATGGGCTCAGGGTGAGTTGGTTTGCCTCTGAAAGGCTGTTCCTGGCAGAGGTCTTGGTTGTCTCTGGGAACTGGGTCCCCCTGGGTGGAGCTATCTCTCCTTGGCCTGAAAGCTGATTAAGGTGTGAAAGCGTCATAAGACACAACAGAAAAGAACCCACCCACTGACGGCCCCTTGTTTCTGCCTGTGCCTCTCCCACTGGACTTGTCCTCTCTCTCTGTGCTGGTCCTGCCCACCCACCCTCTGATCCTCCCTCTCTATTCCCAGGCTCAGGATGGAACTTTACCTGGGCTTTATCCTCCCATTGCCCAGAAGTTACCTGGCTGACACCTGAGTTTCTGGTCCCTCAAACTGCCCTGTCAGTGCAGACATCCACGTAGCAGTGTCAGGTGCTCAGGTCTTCTGTTCCGGTTTAAAGATGCGTACCTATAAAACATCCCAACATGTAATTATTATTAAGTAATACTAAATAAAAATTCATTTTACATTTTAGTATCTAGTGCAGTTTCTTGAGCCAACTGATGGGATTCTGAGACTGACTGTGTTTAAGCCAATGGCTATGGGCCAAACCTGTACTGAATGTGAGCAGTGAGTTCATGCCTCTCCTCTAGAGGGCAGCACTGACTCTAGACCCAAAATGTAAAAACAGGATCTAAGTAAAGTTTAGCTTCTGAACGACCAATAAATTCTCCCCTGCTCGCTGAGGACTCACATCTCTCAGAGGTCAGAGTAGGGACCCAGGTCATGTTTGTGTTCCACGGAAAGGGTCTCCTGTGAGATGCATCTCAGAACATAAAATGCTGATGGCACCGTGTTCAGCAGAAGGCGGGCTTGGCCGTGGTTTTCATCCAGGATTTGAATGAGTCAGGCCTTTGCTGTGAAGTTGAATTAAAGAAATAGCCTTCGGAATAGTCACAGGGATGTAAAGCACAGGGAACAGAGACAATACTATTGTAATAACTGTGCATGGTGTCCGGTGGGCACTGGAAATATAAGGGACTCACATTGTAAAGTATGTGACTGTCTATCCACCCTGCTGTATGCCTGACACTAATATAAAGTCACACTGAGTGTGAAGTGGAATTGCAAAATAAAATTGAAATTAGAAAAAGGGCACCTTTCAGCCTGTAGGATTGCTGCTTGGTGCCTCAGTGCATTAATCTGGTCAGGAACCCCCAATCAGGTTCCCACAGGGACAGGGCAGGTGGGGCAGAGGAGTGGAGTAGGCCTGCAGTGAAGAGAATGATGGGGGTGGGTGTAGGGAATAACAGCTCTAAGGTTTATACATCCAAAATAGCATAGTAGTTTCATGTCATGAATTTCACCTCCAGAAATATTAGTTTACTAGCTGTACCCGGCCACATGTTGCTGTGGCTCAGTCTGGTTAAATGGAAAAGAAAGAAAAGAGAAAGGCTACCTTTGTAATATGTTTAATTTCACAATGCTTGTGGGTATACAATATTTTTTGTTGTTCCATTGTCTGTGCAGATATACAGATGGTCTGGATTGCCAACTCTAGAACACGCAACATATAATTGTCCATGTAAGAAGCAATCCGTGTCTAGATCTAAACCGCACAATTCTAAAGATTGGCCCTGAGCTTTGTTGATGGTGATTGCAAATGCCATCGAATTGGGAATTGCAATCTCTTAAATTGAAATGGCATATCCATTGGAGTCATAGGAATGCGAGGAATGAGGACATCTTCACCTTTGAAAGGTCCTGTTAAGATTGTTGCTTCTACGACATTGCTCATTAATTTTTTACTGCAAGCCGCGTGCCATTGCAAAGCTTTGGCTGGTTGATATTTTGCAATATGATAATTGGCAAGCCGATTTTCAATTGCAGTACATGCGGTGGCATCCCTGGCAGATTGAGTGAATTAAAAAGTTCTGTTGGATAATTAACTGCTTCATCTGCTTCCACAACAGTGTCAATGGACTTGTATGTGACTGCCTCGCTTTGAATGTTAGACTGAATAATATTGTAAAGTTTGTAGATGTCTTGGCTGCAAGAATAGGTCGTTCACTCAGTCAATCATAATTCTTATAGTTGGTTTGAATATTGAGAAATACTTTTTCAACCAATTCTTCTTTTGACTAAATTGCAGAAGTTATGAGGCAATGAAATTGGTCCTGAGGTCAGATCAGCCAGCACCTTTCCGTTCCCAATTTCCAGCAGTTGACGTGAGAATATCTCACCTGACCGATCATTTTGCAGCTGGACATGCATATTTGTAGTTAATTTTAACGTCTTTACATGTCACCACAAAGTAGAGTATATCAGGCAAGCATTTATTTCATTCGCTGGTGTCGATAGAGAAATTACAGGTAATGTTTGCCTGAAATCTCTTGCACGCAATATTAATGCATTCCCAAATGATCTGATGTTTCCACGCAAATCTTGCAATGATCGATCAAGAGCCTCGAGTGATTTTTTTTGTGCGCCATTGTGCATTCATCCCAAACAATAAGTTTGCATTTCTGCATTATTTTTCCCATGCCGATGCTTTGGAAATGTTGCACGTGGAAGTTTCAATGAATTGCATGTTCAATGGCAATTTCAAAGTGGACGGAGCAGTTCTTAGACCTGGTAACAATTGTGCAGCTATTCCAGATGACTCAAAAGATACAGCTATGTCATTTTGGGATAAAAACAAGTGGGTATTTGAATGCAACATTGTGTCAAAATTTCAAAATAATTGGTGAAGAACTTTTGGAGACTTAAGATTTTGAACAAATGAACATTTACATTTTTATTTATATAGATTTGAAACACACACACACAAACACACAGACAGACACACCCTCTCTGAGATGAATACTTTAACCTTTATTGAATGTGAAAATGGCAGAGTCTTCTCCTGGCTCATTAGTGTGGGTGCATGAGGATGGGCCCTGTGCTCTGAGGGGGGTCTGCCTGGCCTCTCCTCTGCCCCTGAGCCCCGTCTTCCTGGTACAGGTTCTGGGGAATCTCCTTCCTCGTTCTGTGTCTGTACCTGTGGCTGGAGCTGGAAAGTTCCTCTCTTCCCATAGCTTCCGTTCCTCACTCCAAACAGACAGGACGGAGTATGGGCTCAGGGGGGTGGGGCTGTCTTAGGGCCACATCTGCCACCTCCAGCTTGGGAGATGCCTCCAGTGTCAGGTGGTGTGAAGGCCACTGGGCACCAGGACAGAGGACTGGCTGGGGTTGACTCAATCACCAATGTCCAGTGATGTGATTAATCATGACTATGTAATGAAACCTCCATAAAAACCCAGGAGGAGAGGGTTCAGAGAGCTTCCGGGTTGGGGAACACAGGTAGGTGCAGAGAGAGAGGTGACCTCAGAGAGGCCATGGAAGCCCCAGCCCCTTACTCCACACCTGCCCTCTCACCTCTTCCATCTGGCTGTCCCTGAGCCACATTCTTTTATAATAGACCAGTGATGTAGGAAGTGACCTGTTCTCTGAGTTCTGTGAGCCGCTCTGGGAAGTGAACACATCCAAAGGGGAGGAGGTCTGGGAACCTCTGACTTATAGGCGGCTGGTCAGAGCGCAGGGGACACCTGGACTTGAGACGGACATCTGACATGGGGTTGGTGGGGGGCCGGTTAAGTACTGCGCCCTAACCTGTGGACTCTGATGCTCTCTCCAGGTAGGTTGTGTCAGAATTGACTTGAATTGTTTGGTTGTGTGGGCGAAACTCCTCACCTCATCCACAGTGGAACTGGCCTCAGAATACCGAAGATAGTTTACATCATTTTCTTGTAATGAATCTCTAAAATCGGGTATTTTGCCATTATAACTTACCGTTTGTACCCTTACAGCCCACATCCTACAGCCACCCGTCATGTGGTCACCTGCAGGGGAGGGGTCTCCCACGTGGGACAGGACCGCTCTAGGACAGAATTGTGGGGGTGGAGTTGCTGGGTGTAGGGTAGCCGTCCTCACTTTAGTGGACGAGGCCAGTTTACTCTGACACACTGGTACCAGTTTGCATGTCAACAACCACTGCCCACACTCTCCTAACACTGGGTTCTCAGAAACGTTCATGTTTGTCCGCTTGGAGCCGGTGTAATAGGACCTTATTGTGGTTTTAACACGCATCTTCCTTGCTAATTTTGTGGTGACACTTTTCACGTGTTTACCTGCTGGTTGTTGCTATTTTAATGAGGCTCCTGCTCAAGTGAGACCATATCTCTTTATTTCTTTTTGTATGTATTTGTGGAAATTCTTCCTGTCTTCTGGAGACTAATACTCTAATGCTTGCATGTGGTATAAAGTTCTTCTCTCACTTGATGGCTGGTAACTGAGTACTACCTGTGGTGTCTTTTATGAAGAGTCCTTAATTTTCACACAGTCTAAATTTTCAGTGTTTCTCTTTATAAGTACTGCCATGTATGTCTTGTTCAGTAATCCTTCTCTACTTTAAGTTCATGGAGAGGTCCTGCTGTAATATCTTCTAACAGCCCTATTGTCTTGTATCTCAAAAAGAAAAAAATATCTTCAATCCCCCTGCACTTGATTTTAGTGCATCGTAGGAGCTGGGCTGCAGTCTCATGCAACTGCTCAGAGATCTCTAGCCGCTCACACATATTATTGAAAAGGTTTTTGTTTTTTTGTCACTTGTCTGCCTTACCCACTCTTTAGTGCATGACCTTTCTTGTGGCTTAAGTCCATGGTATTTCTAAGTGCCCTACTCTGTTCCAGTGGTTGTATCAATACAACACCATTTAGTTTTTAATAATATTTTAATATGTCTTGAAGTTTCACAGAGCCAGTCCTCATATGTTGTTCTTCTTCATAATTGCCTTGGGTGCATATAGAAAAATTTACTTCAATATAAATTTTATCATAGAGGTATCAAGTTCCCCAAAAGTCAACTGGAAGATAGGGTGACATATTTTTCAATTCTGTAGATTAGGCCCTGGCCAGTTGGCTCAGCTATAGAGTGATGGCCCTGTGTGTGGAAGTCCCTGGTTCAATTCCCAGTCAGGGCACACAGGAGAAGTGACCACATGCTTCCCCCCCCTCCTCCCCCCTCGATCCTACCCTACCACAACCATGGCTCAAATGGTTTGAGCAATGTTGGCCCCAGGCACTGAGGATGGCTTTGTGGCCTAACCTCAGGCACTGGAATAGCCCTGTTGCCAAGCAATGGAGCAGTGGCCCAGACAGGCAGAGCATCGCCTGGTAGGGGGTTTGCCAGGTGGATCTCTGTCGGGTTGCATGTGGGAGCATATCTCTGCCTCCCTGCCTCCCACTTGAAAAAAAAATTCTGTAGATTAATGTGGGTGGAATAAACTTTTACACAATATTGTTTTTATATCTATGAATATGCATATTTTACATTTATTTACATCTTTATAGTCTTTCTAAAGAGATTTATAATTTCCTTCATTGAGGAAGTGCATATTACCTTTTTGTTATATACACATTGAAATAGATGTATTCCAAGTGTATCATAACTTTGATGCTGTTGTCAAGGGTTTCTTTTATACCATCCTTTTTTTTATTTTCTTGGTGTCTGTAAACAACTTTCTCCCTGAAGCCCAGCAAAGGTGGTCAGGGCCCATGTGCCACAGCGTTTCTATGGCAGCCTCCTGGGTCAGGGCCTGACGACAGTGAGGTCAGCACCGAATGTGACACAGCGACGTCATACCATCTAATTTTTGTGTATTACTGCGGTATAGGAATGCTTTTGATTTTTGTAATTTGATTTTGTCCCTAGCAACCTTGCTAACTCTCTTATCAAGTCCCTAAACATGTTAGTGCTTACTGTGGAATTTTCTGTGTATGCAATCATTTATGAAGTAAGATAACTTTGTTTCCTTTCAATTTTCATAGTGTTTACTTGCTGTTATTGCCTTTGTAGACAAGAATGCTACTGCATTAGGTATAATGTTCGTTGAAGACATCCTCTTATGTCGTTAGGGAAATTCTCCTGTATTCTTAGTTGGCTGAAAGTTTCATCATGAAAGCAATTAAAATCACTCAAACACTCAATTCTTTCATCTCTTGTAGCCTTGAGATTTAATCAGTCAAGGTCCAATCAGGAACATGGAAATATTTCACTGTGTATTTCAGCAGCAGGGATTTAATGTAAGAAATTTGTTAGGCTGATGTTGGAACAGAAAGGGCACAGACAGGGAACTCTGCCAAAAAGGTTAGACCACTCTGATCTAATCCTGGTGATCTAAACCACCAGCCTGAGTGGGTTTTTTATTATTTTATTTTTTAGTATATATATGTATTATTGAGATATAATTGATATATAATATTATACTAGTTTCAAGTGTCCAAATTAATGTTCAATATACGCACATATTGCCAAGTGCTCACCACAATGTCTTAACCTCCATCACCACAGTTACACACTTTTTTCTTGTGATAAAAACTTTTAGCAATTTTCTCTCTTAGCTTTATACTCTCCTAGCAATTTTCAAATATACAACACAGTAATATTACCCATATTATTGTAGCTAACAGTATGAATACCCAGTATTATTAAGTACAGTCATCATGTTGTACATTACATGCTCACAATTTAATTACTTTATAACTGGAAGTCTGTACCTTTGGTCATCCTCACCCACTGTGCCTACCCTTCCACCCTCTGCCTCTGGCAACCACTGATCTGTTCTCTGTATGTATGAATTAAATTTTTAACAGTGTTTTCACATTTAAGTGAGATGGTATGCTATTTGTCTTTCTCTGCTTAGTTTACTTCACTTAGCACAGTGCCCTCAGGGTCCATCCATGCTGTCGTAAATGGCAGGATATCCTCTATTTAAGTGGCAGAATAGTATTCCATTGTACGTGTAACACATTTTCTTCTCCCATTCATTTACCGACTGACTCTGGGGTTGCTTCCACATCTTGGCTATTGTAGATACTGTTTCTATGAACATAGGGGTGCATATGTCTTTTCCAGTGAGTATTTCATTTAATAAAAACAAATGCCTGAGAGTGGAATTGCTGGATCATATGGCAGCTGTAGTTTTTATTTTTGAGAAACTGCCCTGCTGATCTATGTAGTGGCTGCCCCAGTTTACATTCCTAGTTACATTAAGAGGGTTTCCTTTCTGAACATTCTTGCCGATGCTTATTACTTCTGTCTCTTTTATAATCCAGCTTGAGATTTGCTAGACTGCTCAGTGATGTGAGTTGTGGGGGCACAACCATGGAAATCCTGCTGTCTTTAGCCCTTTGCTTGCACAAGACACTCTTCTCTGCAATAGGTGAGGGGTCTGTGATAAGTGGGCGGTAGAGCTGGGTACCTCTGTTTACTTGGATCCCACATCAGGCAGGCTCAGGTTTTGTAGAGACTGATATTTATACAAATGTTGAGATCACTCCTTCAAAAAAAAAAACTAAAATGTGTCACACATGCTTTTTTTCTATTGAATTTTTATAAGCATTTATTTGAGCCAACTGATGAAATAAGTTATAGAAGATGATCTGAGATGCGCCTGAGAATAACAGTTTTGCAACTGTTCATATATATTTGAAATTAGGAGGACATATTAGGAAGATTGAGAAAGTATGAGGGGGTTGATCTGTAGAATAGTTAGCAAGATTATGTGGTCTCTTGATGGTTAACACCTCACACTTGACATTTCAAAAGTATGTTAACCTATATGGACAAGAACAGTGAGCAGTTCTACCTTAATAGCTTTCTTTAAAGAAGATATAGGACTGGGTTGTGGCTACTACCCTATTTTAAGGTACCAATAAGCTACAAAATTAATATTAATATTTTCGGAAGCTTAAAGAACATTTTTATTAATTTGGGCTAGGCGTACAGAGAGATTTTGTTAATGTGATTTTCTTGGTCAAATAAGTTTGTAAATATGATATATATGTTTGCTCGCTAATAGTTTGCATTGTGTGTGGGGGACAGACTGTAATCAGGCAGGGTCATTATAGCCTGAGGCTTAGTTTTAAAACTAAGCTTTTCCCCACACCCTTGACTGTTGCATGATGTGGGTGGTGCACTCTTATGAGGAATCCCATTATACCTCAATAGGTGACTTTGTATCAGAGACTTCATTATTTGTAGATTGGCTTAAAGGTTTGGATTTCTATACTATAAGCGGGGCAGATTGGGAGCTTGCTCTCTCTCTGTTCTGGAAATTAGCATTAGACAGGCCAAGTCCGTCGAAGCCATTGGCCTATAAGAAGGGCTGTTGGAGCAGGCAAGAGCACATTACCCTGCTGTCTAAAACCTGGCTTGAGTAAAATGTCCTTGGTGTGTATCTGCAACTGAATGGGAGAGCTGTTCAATGCAGGAGGACCTCTATTGGAGCTGGGCTCCCCCTTTGAAGTCTCTCATTCAAAATCTGGAGTACTGTCCATAAGCAGTGTGTCCATCCAGTAAGGGAGCCAGTGTCACCCTCCTGTCACAGTCCCTGTGTTGAGTCCATTATATCGCTCAGTGATACCAGCAGCCTGGGGGTGGTAGGGAACATGGTACTTCCAGTCCACCCCAAGTTCTTGAGCCCATTGCCTCACCATTGAACCAGTGAAGTGGGTACCATTGTTACTTTCAAGGACCAGCGGTCGCCCCTATGCGGCACTCAGGTCGTCCAGAGCCTGTATGACTCTGGTCAGGGTTATGGGTGGGGTAAGCAGCAAGCAGCCCGGTGGCAGTATTCACACATATGACTGCATACTGGTACCCTTCTGACTTTGGTAAGGGTCCAATGATGTCTATCTGCCATTGTGTCAGTAGAACATGACCCCTCTAGATCTGTCCAGGTGAACCAGTGGTCTCCAAGGGTGCTCCTTGGAACATACTGCACATTGCTCACAGGCTGCAAGTACCTCTGCATAGGACACAGGCAAGTTCCACGCCTTAACCGTAGCCCACATAGTTTTCTGTAGCGCATGGAGCAGGCGCCGGTGAAGCCACTGCACCTCCTCACCTGCAGGTGCAGGCTCTAACCATTGCACCCTTGCCAACGTATCTGCCTCATCATTCCCAGGATGGGCTAGAGGGGCATGCCCCGTGATATGATATACTGTCAACTGCTTCTGGTGTCCTATTTCCCATAAGTCCTGCCACATGGCCTGACCCCATAGTGGATGGTGCATTACTATCCACTGGTTAATGTGCCAAGTAGCAATCCAAAGGGTCAGTCCATGATAGATAGCCGAGCTGTCAGTACAGATCACCAGTGGTAAAGGTTCATTATGGGCAACTAGCCAAACAGCTCTTAATTCTGCCCATTGGCTGCTTTGGCCTGTACCTGTGTCTGTTCAAATAGTCTCAGTGGCTGGATGGAAGGCGATAGCTATCCATTTGGCAGGTTGGCCCCTGCTGGAACCATCAGTATACCAGGCATTTTCAGGGATGGGCACCCGCCCCTCCTGGTAGAATCTGACTTCCGGTTGTGCCTCCCAAGCCCTAGCCGCACCTGACTCTAAGGTCGCATAGGTGACTGGACCCAAGACTTCCTGCAGTTCTGCCCTCAACGGGCTGGTGCTAAGAGCACAGCGTTGTTGCAGGCAGGCACCCCACTTGGCCAGGGTGGACATTTGGGCCATAACACTACGTGGTTTGGTCGCCCAATCTCTCACCCATCCTGCAATAGGGCATGTTGTCTTGATTGTAACTGGTGTTGTGGTTGTAATACTCTCAGTGGCCAGGAGGGCAGCATACACAGCAGCTGCCAGCTGCTTTTCCGCTAATGAGTAACGAACTTCAGCACCTTTCCACAATTGGGACCAAAACCCAATAGGTTGCCGTAAGCACTCTGTCTGTGGCCACAAACCCCATCCAAACCCCTCCGAGGTTACATGAACATCCAGCTCACAGGGCCTGGCAGGACCCATTTAAGGCCTGTGCCACCTTGACAGCTCTCTTAGCTGCTGCAAATGAACCTTGCGCCTGCTCAGTCCAATCCCAACAAACCGTCTTCCAAATAAGGTTGTACAAGGGGCATAGTAACTGAGCCAAATAGGGTATAAATGCTTTCCAATACCCCAACAACCCTAAGAATTCCTGTAACTGGGGTATGCTTGAATCTTATCTACAACTGCATCAGGGATAACTTTTGTCTTACCCGACCAGACAACTCCTAAGAATTTAACAAATAACCCAGGTCTTTGTAATTTGTTCTCATTGACTGCCCAGCCACATGCTTTTAAATGGGATAGCAGAGTAGGGACTGCTTGCTCCAATTCTGGAAGAGAATCACTAGTTTGCATAATATCCTCAATATAATGGTACATGTGAACTGCCTCTGGCTGTTTCCATTTAGCCAGGTCAGCAGCCACCAGCCCATGACACAAGGTGGGGCTATGCAAATAGCCCTGGGGTAACACTGTAAAGGTCCATTGTCTCCCTTCCCAACTGAAGGCAAACTGGTCTTGACTCTCTGTAGCTATATCAATAGAGAAAAAAGCATTGGCCAAGTCTGCCATAAAGTGGTATGTCCTCAACTCATGGCTTAACTGATCTATCATGTTAGCAATCAAGGGAACAGCAGCGTGCAAAGGGGGAACAACTTTGTTAAGTTCCCTATAATCTACTGTCATTTTCCAGGTTCCATCTGCTTTGCGCACAGGCCATAACCGGGAGTTGTAAAGACCGTGTGCTGGCCGGATGATTCCCACGTTTTCTAGTTCAAGGATTGTTCCTGTGACATCTTCATAACCACCTGGCAGGCAGTACTACTTGGTGTTAGTCACACGCCAAGGGATGAGTAATTGCAAAGGGGGATGTGATGCATGTCCCCGCAACACTGCCTTTACAACCCCGATCTGCAGTCGGAACTCCCCGGCTGTATTTTCCAACCACAGTCCTTGCAAGACATCTACCCCCAAAATATATTCAGGAATAGGACATACATACACTTATATGTCTTAGGAGGCAGTCTTACTATCCCCAATGGTACAGTTATTGGCTTCACTTGAACAGTTTGGCCCCCATAACCATCAATGGCCACTGGGGTCCCAGCAAACCGATTTGGGTCCAATTGAGGAGGGAACATTCTGCACCTGTATTCACCAAGGTCAGCACCTGTTGTACATTGGAAGGGGACCAGTGGATAGCCAGTTCCATGTGTGGCCTCTGGTCCCTTCTCTCTCAGTTAGACAGGTCCCTCAGCCCTTTTTCTACTCAAACTGGTACAATGGGTCTTGGAATTTCTCCTCTCCCTCAGCCATCTCTATCATATCTTTATTATATGCGGCTTAAGTGTCTGTTTGTCACCGATAGCTTATTGGTTGCTTGTGTAACTGTACTAGCCAATGGGGTGAAGTTGCCACGGCTGAACGAAAATTGAGCAGGTCAGGGGGAAGGTGAACATTTGTTTGCATTGGCAATCATCTGCTTTTGAAACAATTTAAGGTTGAACACAAATTGAGCGTGTCAGGGGGAAGGTGGACATTTGTTTGCATTGGCAATCATCTGTTTTACATAAAAACTACATCTCAACATAATTTCTTTTAAGAATGCCTCCTAGAAAATACAGCACTGAAGAGGAGAGAAAAGGATCTAAAGCTGCGCACAAATGGCTTTCTCAACAAAAAGAAACCACTGAGCAGAGAAAGACAAGGCTTGCTTCAGTTGCAGAGCAAATGCCTCTTTCTCAGCAAAATGAGACTGATGAGCATAGAGAAACAAGGCTTGCCTCAGATGCAAGACAAAAAAGCCTGTCTCGACAAAATGAGTCCCTTGAACAAAGGCAGGAGAGAAATGCAAAAAAACGACAGAGTAATGCTGACCGAAATGCAAAAAGGATTAAAACAGTTTCAAACGGAGAAACTTTAATTTTTGAGCATTCCTCTGTTGACATGAATATTAAATGTGAACACTGTCAGTCCTTAAACTTCAAGTTAGAAACTAATCGATTTGACCGTGGCAAGAAAGGATTTTCTCAATGTTGCAAGTATGGAAACATTGTAGTTTCACTAATTGAGAATTATCCACCACTCTTGAATAAATTATTGACTAATCAGCATCCAAGTAGCAAACAGTACATGGATAGCATTCTATCCATTAATAGTTGGCATTTTTTTACCTGAGCCTGCATTTGCACACGGTCAACTTTATGTTGCCTGTTCAAGAGTTCGTGAAAGAATGGACATAAAATTAAAAATAATTGATGGTCCTCTGCAAGGCGAGCTTAAAAATGATGGAAAGATCTACACAAGAAATGTTGTGTACAAAGAGATCTTTGACATGTGAATTAACATTTTATTATTTAAATCACCTTTATTTATTGAGCTAGCGGTGGCTATTAAGAAATGTACCGCCAGTGGTTTCCTTCATTGCACTCTACTTTAAGTAATTAAGCAAGTAGAAGGGGGAAACCCCGTGGGGCACTAAGCAAAGGGGCGTCCTCGCCGCCTGCCCTGGGTAATTCAGTTTGAATTAGCAGACACCTTTGCACAAATCATTTTAATTACAATTTATAATATCTAAAACAGTGGTCATTTCGTATGACTGCCGGGCTTTCTAGTAATCTTATAACCAAGCTTGCCCAAGCTGCAAAAGTTTTAATGGTTGCTGCTGGGGCCTTTCATCTCAGTGGCTGGAACTTCTGTTCTGGTTTAAGCTGCCGCCAAAGCTCCAAAAGAATTTTACTAGACTGGCCATCTAATTTTCCCTTATCTGCTCCAGCTGCAATCAAATCTACCCACATCTGCATTCAGGTAACCTTTATAGGCCCGTTTCCCTTGTTAGTTGGGGGGCAACATAGGCAGCAGCTCTCACTGCTTTATGATCCTAAGTGGCCTCCAGCTCTCCCAAATCTGCTACCATCTGTGTAACTGCATTGATGGGCTGCCCCACATAGGGGCCCAAGATAGCCACAAGTGACCCAAAAAGGGCTGATGGGGTGCTAGCAAGGATAAATTTCCTCATTTTTGCTGTAAACACTTCCTTGTCTGGCCTACAGGACCCAGGGTTGAAAACAGCATTCTTCATACCTAGTTACTAAAGAACCTTTTAGTAAAGGTCTCCACTGAAGCACTACCACTGACTCATTGTCCCTGGAAATTCTCCCAGCATTCTGCCAGACCATACGAATGGTGGCCATCACCCATTCTAATAGGGTATGGTCTCCTGGGTATCCATGGCAGTTCTGAAGACGCTCCCTCAAGGAAGAGTGTGTGGTAATGGCGGCCAATTTCTCCATTTCTCCATCTCTGTTGCGGAGAGCATGGTGCTATTCACTCCTACGTCCCATAATCGCAGTAACCAGGCTACCAGGGATTCAGTAGGTTTCTGCCTAAATTATGCCCCCACTCCATCAGCTCTGCCTGGGTATAGGGCCAGACCACAGAGTGTTCCATTACCTGGGCAGGAGGCTGTGGCCCCTAAGGGATTTTTTGCTTCTGGGTTTTTATCTTCTTGGCGACCACTGGTTGGGCTCTCAGTGTGCATATGGTGACTTCAGCCTGAGGCTTCTCATCCTCAGAAGAGGAGTTGCAAGTGCCTGCTTCCACTGACTCAAAGACAATCCACCCGCTCAGATGCTGCTGCTCCTTTGGTGACTATTTAGGCTCCTGTGGCTGATGGCTTTGTTATAAAGTACCATACCCCAGTTTCTGAAAGGCACTGTACCTCACTTCATCAAGTCCGCATGAATTTTGAAGAGTTTTATTGGAAGAAATTTGTTAAATATGCTGGCCACATATGGTTGACACAGGACATAGCAGGCCCAAATCATGCGTGCTGAGTATATTTCAGGGGCTGGTTAGTGATAGATATATGAATTTACCAGAACTCCAACTGCCCTTTTTTTTGTCCCACCTGGCTGCCCGACCTCACCCTTACTTACTGGATAATCGCCCCTGAGGCAGAAGAGTTCCAGAAAGCTGATCAATCGCCCATAGGACAAGAGTTCCAGGAAGCCAAAACCGTAAAGTCGTAAAAGGAAACATACCAAAACTTTTGAATCAATATCCCCTAGGCTCTCCCAAACCCTATCAAATTCACCCCTAGTCTGTAACCAGTACTCTTCTCCCCAGAGAAGTGCCTGGCAGGGTTCCTTTCTTCCTTTCAATAAAAGGTCTTTTCTTACTCTGGTCTTTTCGGACTCCCATGGATTCCAACATTTGGTGCTGAAACCCAGGACGGGATACTGGTTGCCTGGACGATCCCTCTTTGCTGTTCAAACAAAGCCTGGATAAGCAATTGTAGGTCAATTGGCCAGCAATCTAACCCTGTCCTGAACCCCTGCTGGACCAGAAAGGTAAAAAGTTTCTTCCTTCCCCTTCCCTGGTTGGCCTCCAAATTTCTCTCTAAAAACACCCCTTTCTGGTGAGACGGTTTTGACTTTGGACTCCGTATCTACAAGTGCTCTACCTCTACTCCTTTACTGGACTTCTACAAAAGTCTAGGCACACCTAGCCAGGCCCCTGTCCTATATCCTGGGATCTCAGCCTTGGGGTGACGACCTTTTGTCTGAGACTCTCTTTCTACAGAAATTTTCTCCTCTCGGATCTGTGACTGAAGGTGGGGATGCCCCCTTCTCTCACCAGTCTCCTCTACTGTGGGCTCTCCTCAGTTCAAACCGTCCAGCCAGGCTCCCCTTGAAACATGGACTCCTCCCAATCTCAGGCCTCAGAGACTACTCCTCTACTCCTTCAGGACTCCTCGATTCCTTTGGGACTCTTCTACTCCTTCGGGACTCACTCTACTCTCTGAGGTTCACAGTTTGGGAGGTTTATACTCCAAGCAGCCTTCTTCTACGGACTTCCTTGAAAGTCTAGGCATCTAGCCAGGTTGTTTTCTACTACCATTAAAATACCCTATCTTGACAACTTTTGCCACCAGACGGGGAGGACATCAGAGATTCCTTACATGCAGGTTTTTCTTCACCCTTTGCTCCTGTCCTTAATGTCTATACCACTTGTTCTACACACAGGCCGTTTTTTGGCCAAAGAAACCTCACCGAAAACCTCTGCTCCTAATCTTTCCTTCTCCGCAGACTCCCAACTCTTTCTCTCTCCTGCCTGACAACTGGGGGCACCCCTTTCTTGGGACTTCTCTCTAGTCCTGGGGTCTCAAACTCGCGGCCGTGCGGCCCGCCCATCAATTTTGTGCGGCCCGCAGACTAATCAAACTTCGTGGATTAATCTGCGGGCCAGTCTGCGGGCCGCGAGTTTGAGACCCTTGCTCTAGTCCCTCTGCAGACCTCTTCCTTGGTTCTCTTCCCTCTGAGAGCCCCCTTTCCTCCCTTCACAAAATCCAGTTCTCATTCACTTGAAAATACCAATCTCTCTTTCTCCTCCCCTGCTGGCCAGGGGCCCCTCCCTTTTCCACTGTGTTCTTCATCCCCTCCCCCCTCCTTAGAAGCTATGGCTTCAGCTGTATTTTACCCATCCTCCCATGCCACTAACTTCGGCTACAGCTATGCCCTTCTCCCCCTCGTCCTCTCCCCTCTTCAGAGCTCTAAATCTTTTTGATTCCTCTGACCATGTGGTGCCAGCACCAACACTTCAAATTCTTCCTCCTCCTCCTGCAGATTCTGACCCTCCGTCTTCCATCCAGCTATTCACACTGTCCATTTGTTTGCTTTCTCTCTTTCCCCCTCTATGCTGGCAACTCCCTGTTGTCTCAAAAAACTCATAAAAGCAGAATTATATATTAAGCTATGTGAGTAAGTAATCTGTCTTGTCTCTTTGTCAGAAAATATCTCTAATATAATTTAAATTGAAACAAGTAAAGCATGCTCATTTAAATTCCTTAATTCATAATATATATAAAGTCTTGGTTTAATGTGTAACTGTGTCTGTTTCTAAGGCCTTAGACCAATAATTACTCACCTCTTAAATCAAGGCTTACTCATCCCCACGGAGTCTCCCTGCAATACCCCCATGCTTCCTGTTTGAAATACCTTCAGGGGCTTATCGCCTCATACAAGACTTATGCCTAATCAGTGAGGCAGTAGTTCCTCTCCATCCAGTAGTCCCTAATCTCTAAAATTACTGTCACAATTCCCTCAAACTCCACTCACTTACAGTCCTAGACCTCAAGGATGCCTTCTTTACCATTCCTCTACACCCTGACTCTTACTTTCTGTTTGCATTCACCTTGACTGACCCAAACACTAATGCAGCCCAGCAACTTACACGGACTGCGTTACCCCAGGGGATCAAAAACAGCCCACAACTGTTTGGGCAGGCACTAGCTCAGGATTCAGCAGCATGCAATCTCAAAACTAGTACTCTCTTACAATATGTAGATGACCTACTCCTCTGCAGTCCCTCCCTACCTGCCTCAAGGAGACACACCGCCACCCTACTTAACTTCCTTACTGTGAAGGGATATCATGTCTTCTCTGCTAAGGCTCAACTTCACTCTTAATCCGTAGTCTATCTGGGCATCACTTTAATCCCCACCACCTGAAGTCTCATCCTAGATTGAAGTCAGACCCTCCGCAGTCTCCAACCACCTACCACCGCAAATCAAATACTTTCATTTCTTGGTCTAATAGACTTCTTTAAAATTGGATTCCCAATTTTGCTCTCTTAGTCAAGCCCCTCAGTGAGATCTTCTGGGCATGGCTTTTAAGGTCTATAATGGCCAAGGAAGTAACAGAATAGGCAAATAAAGCCCAAAGGAAGTCAGGAAATACCAGCTTTTGGCATAAGCTCTTAAAGGCTCCAGCACCCTAAAGCTTCATAGGATTCCATTAGGGCCCTACACTAGAGTGGAAAGAAAGGTAATTGAACTGAAGCCTGCCAGGCTTCCTGGCTCCACCAGTTGATACACCTTTGCTATGGAAAGAGGGACATGAGAAGGTAAGCTCCCCCCTTGCTCCATGGAGGAAGGGTTCAGCCTCTTCTAGCCCTGCTCCAGCTACCTGTGACCTGACCTTGCCCAGCATGCTAGAAATTACTACAGAAGGCCCAAGGACATTGTTCAGGAGCCTAAGGTATTTCTTCCAAGTAGCAGATAAACTGATATCATTTCTTGTAAACACAAAGACCATCTACTATGCCTTGCCTGAATAGTTAAATTTTTTTTATCCCTTAAAGATCTCTACTGTGGGTACTGACAGTCTGAATTTTTTGCTTCATTTAATGTATAGTATCTCCTTTATTCCTCTTGTCTCAATGCCCCATTCCTATTGTAGGCTGAGACTTGGTGCTAATTCCAGCTAGAAGCAGTGGTCACTAGGACTTAAACTCTAACTACAAAGTGTAGAAATGTAACCACCCTTTCCCTAAGTACTTGCTGGATTTATAGGTTACTGAGAAAACTGTACAAAGAATGTCCAAGAGTCACAACAGAGCGATGCCCTGGATGGGCAAAGCATCACCACTTGGTGGGTGTGCCAGGTGGATCCCGGTCTGGTGCATGCGGAAGTCTGTCTGACTGCCTCCCTGTTTCCAGCTTCAGAAAAATACAACAAAAACAAAAAGGAAAAAAAAGACTGTTTAAGAGACACTTCCAACATTACATCACCCAAGGACTGACTTTCACTTGGACAGGTCCACACACTGTGATCCTGACAACTCCCACTGCTGCTAAAGTAGAAAAATGGCATACCTTACTCCAACCAGCTTCTGGTTTGTGTTTAAAGTAGAAGGTTTATTTCCTGTAGGCTCAAATGAGAGAAATATCCAGGATTATTTACAATCAAATGCTTTTACAACCCCTACTCCAAATACCCCAAGGGGGGGTTCATGAAGGAGGCCCCCAATAGGGATAACAGCAGGAAGTAGATCCAGAAGATGGCTGGTCCAAGACAAACCTCCTTCCTGAACCCCATACCCTGTCCTTCCCCCCACGTCTTTTCCTTTTTATCATACCACAGAGTTGAGAAATGATAGATATATGAATTTCCCAGAACTCTGACTGCCCTTTTGTTGTCCCACCTGGCTGCCTGACATCACCCTTACTTACTGGCCAATCACCCCTGAGGCAGAAGAGTTCCAGGAAGCTGAAGTCGTAAAACCATAAAAGGGAACATACCAGAACTTTTGACTCAATACCCCCTCAGCTTCTCCCAAACCCTATTGTAAAGCCAGAAGCCACGGCCAGGGCCACCATCACAGCAGCCTGGCCCATGCAGGTTCGCCTTGGATTCAGACAGTCGGTAAAGAAACAACGGAGCCACAAACTGGTGGGCCATAGTCTTTAATTCTAGCTTGCACCCGGCGGGCAAGTAAAAATATACACTGGGCTCCAAAACCCACTCACATTCAGTGCTCACAAAGCCACTGACTTATCCGAGTTTCCTAGAATCAAAAGTTTCTAGCTCACCAGCCTTATTCTCCTCAGTTCCCCATCTCCTTTCTTATCCCAGATACAAACTCTACACAAACTGGCATCTCACTCAGTACTCCGCCATCTTGGCTGCTTCTCCTGGCCTACTCCACGTGACCTCCTTCTGTTCTCTGCTCTGCTCTCTCCTCTAATGATAATCTCAGGAACCAAGAGCACAAACTCTGTTCTGCCCCCATTTTATATTGTAGCTTCACAACCTCTAATCCAATATACAAAGTAGGGAAGTCCCTAATACAAAGTCACTTCTCTGAGGCATGATTGGATTGTACTGCCCCACATCAAAAAGGGTGGGAAAGGCTTAATCCCAAAACCAAGTCCCAGGCTACAAGGATTCTCAACACACATTAATATCACCTGGGTGACGGCCTCCTCGTGGGCAGCGTAATCTTTAACAAAGTGAGCATAATACACTTTATCTGCCCAACACCTATAAAATTCACTCCTAGTTTGTAACCAGTGTTCTTCTCCCAGGAGAAGTGCCCAGCAGGGTTCCTTTCTTTCATTCAATAAAGCCTGTTACTCTGGTGTTTTTAGATTCCCATGGATTCCAACAGTTATATTCCCTTTGACCACATACATCAGGGGTCGGGAACCTATGGCTCACAAGCCAGATATGGCTCCTTTGATGGCTGCATCTGGCTCACAGACAAATCTTTAATAAAAAAAATAACATTAAAAATATAAAACATTCTCATGTATTACAATTCATTCATTTCCTACCGCTTATGTTCATGGTTGCGGGTGGCTGGAGCCAATCAAAGCTGTCCTCCGGGACAACACCAAATTTTTATTGGATAATGTATAATGTACACGGGTTGTTGTATGGCTCTCATGGAATTACATTTTAAAATATGTGGTGTTTATGGCTCTCTCAGCCAAAAAGTTTCCCGACTCCTGACATACAAGTTGGGGGGCATGACAGCATGACACAATCATTAACAAGATAATAACATTTAATAAGATTTACATTACATTAACAAGATTAACATTTGTCTAGGGGATTTACAGGAAACATGAAAACTTTCAAGGTAATACAATCAAAGTCATTCACAAATATTTTTAGTATCCATTTCTCTTACTTTGCCCAGAGGTACACGTTAATCTCAGATTCTAGGAAGGGAGGGAGAGCTAGGATCAGTGTAGGATGGTACGTTAAGTCTTGTCTCTTATTGCAAGCAAAGGGAGTTCTTCAGATAACCTAAATCTCTTCAGAGAACTTAAAACCAAATGATTCTTATAAGTCAGGGAACCTCCACATTTCTTTTCCTCCATTTTCCCAAGAAAAGACAGGAAAGCCTGACCTTTTCTCCCAGAATATTAATATTAATATGCATCTTTTTGCTATCTTACAACAGCTTTTGCCCAGAAGCTGAAACTCGAGCTCTTGAATTCGTAGTTGTTTCTCTAACAACTGCCAGTGCAAACGTTCAGCTTCCAGGGCAAACTGCAACTCGGAACCAGTAATTCCTTTTCCAGTGCTTGCTCCAATTCCAGCCTTTTCTGACATTCGATTTGCAATTCATACTGAAGCTTTCGACCTCGGGCAGCTTCTTGCACAGAACTCCTAGTTTCCTCTTGAGTAAAAAACACACAACCCTGGCCAGATGGCTTGGTTGGTTAAAGTGGCCTCCCAATAGGCAAAGGTCGCTGGTTCAGCCTCTGGTCAGGGTATATACAGAATTATATCGAGGGTTTGTCTCTCTGTTGGGCAGATAAAATATATTATGCTCACTTTGTTAAAAATAACGCTGCCCACATGGAGGCCATTGCCCAGGTGATATTAATGTGTGTTGAGCATCCTTGTAGCCTGGGGCTTGGTTTTGTGATTAAGCCTTTCCCACCCTTTTTGATGTGGGGCAGTACAATCCAATCATGTCTCAGAGAAGTGTCTTTGTATTAGAGACTTCCCTACTTTGTATATTGGATTAGAGGTTGTGAAGCTACAGTATAAAGTGGGGGCGGAACGGGAGTTTGGGCTCTTGGTTCCTGGGAGATTATCATTAGAAGAGAGAGCAGAGCAGAGGAGAGCAGAGAAAGGCCATGTGGAGGAGGCCAGGAGAAGCAGCCAAGATGGCGGAGTGCTGAGTGAGATGCCAGTTTGTGTAGAGTTTGTATTTGGGATAAAGAAGGAGATGGGGAACTGAGGAGAATAAGGCTGGTGAGCTAGAAACCTTTGATTCTAGGAAACTCGGATAAGTCAGTGGCTTTGTGAGCACTGAATGTGACTGGGTTTTGGAGCCCAGTGTATATTTTTACTTGCCCGCCAGGTGCAAGCTAGAATTAAAGACTATGGCCCATCAGTTTTTGGCTCCGCTGTTTCTTTACCGACTGTCCGAATCCAATGCGAACCTGCATGGGCCGGGCGGCTGCTGTGATAGTGGCCCTGGCCGTGACTTCTGGCTTTACACTCTCCCTCCCCCCTCCCCTTCTTCACTCTCTAAAAATCAATCAATAAATATAAATTTTAAAAAAGCCCAACAAAACACATGCAGCTCATGGCCACTAAAAGGACAGCCATGGGGAGCCAGAATAGCAACCAGCCTTCTACCCCACCCCTCAAGGGTGGTGGCCCCATACCGATCTCTGAATCCTGCTGCAAACTATGCCAGCTGTAATGCCAGGAGCCGCTATCATGGACATTCACATGCAGGTTCCCACTGGATTCGAGCAGACGGTAAAGAAATGGCAGAGTTGGAGTATGCTGGATATTGGTCAAATAAGTTTTTAAATATGATATATCTGTTTGCTCGCTTATAGTTTGTATTGAGTGTGGGGGACAGGCTGTAGGCAGGCCAGGTCATTGTAGCCTAGGGCTTAGTTTTAGGACTAAGCTTTTCCCCACACCCTTGACTGATTGCATAATGTGGGGTGGTACACTCTCATGAGGAATCCCATTATGCCTCAGATAAGTGACTTTGTATCAGAGACTTTCTGTTTGTGTATTGGATTAAAGGGTTTTGGTTTCTACACTATAAAGTGGGGCATACTGGGAGCTTGCTATGTCAGTTCCTGCTATCACCATTGCAGGGGTCTCCCTCATCCCTTGCCCTTCATGGGAAAAGCTGGTTTTCTTCTTTTCCCTTATCTTCTCTTGTGACTTGCCTGTCTTGGTGAGACACTGTTGGGTGGATAAAATGTATTATGCTCACTTTGTTAAAGATAACATGAGGAGGCAGTCGCCCAGGTGATATTAATGTGTGTTGGGGTGGGCTAGGGGCAAGCAGAATCCTTGTAGCCTTGGTTTTGGGATTAAGCCTGTCCCATCCCTTTTGGTGTGAGGTGGTACAATCCTATCATGCCTCAGAGAAGTGACTTTGTATTAGAGACTTCCCTGTTATGTATATTGGATTAAGGGTTTGGATTTCTACACTATAAAATGGGGACGGAATGAGAGTTTGCGCTCTTGGTTCCTGAGGTTAGCATGAGAGAACGGAGAGAGTAGAGCCAGCAGCTAAAGGAGGCCACGTGGAGGAGGCCAGGAGAAGCAGCCAAGATGGCGGAGTGCTGAGTGAGATGCCAGTTTGTGTAGAGTTTGTATCTGGGATAAGGAAGGAGATGGGGAACTGAGGAGAAGAAGGCTGGTGAGATAGAAACCTTTGATTCTAGGAAACTCGGATAAGTCAGTGGCTTTGTGAGCACTGAGTGTGACTGGGTTTTGGAGCCCAGTGTATGTTTTTACTTGCCCGCCGGGTGCAAGGTAGGATTAAAGGCTATGGCCCATCAGTTTTTGGCTCCGCTGTTTCTTTACCGACTGTCTGAATCCAATGCGAACCTGCATGGGCCGGGCTGCTGTGATGGTGGCCCTGGCCTTGACTTCTGGCCTTACAGACACCAATAAACAGAATGGTCCACCATCCTTCGACTCCACCAATTCTTTACTGTCTGCCTGAATCCAATGGGAACCTGCATGTGAATGGCCATGATGGCAGCTCCTGGCCTTACAGTGGGCCAAGCCTAGACTCAACCAGCTCTGCAAACCAAACACCCAAACACAGACATAATGAGAAGACAGAGAAGTGCAATCCAAATGAAACAACAAGTGAAAAATCCAGGAAATAAACAGAGTGATATGGAAATAACCAAACTTCCAGATGCAAAGTTCAAAATAATGATTGTAAGGATGCGTAGAAATCTTAGAACAACAATGGATGGTCATTACAAACACCTAAATAAAGAAATAGCAAGTATAAAAAAGGATATTGAAATATTAAAAAAGAATCAGTTGGAGATGACAATTACAATATCAGAAATGAACACCACAATGGAAGGAATTAAAAACAGGATGGATGGAGCTGAGGATCAAATCAGCGAGTTGGAGGACAACTGGATTGAAGGCATGAATGCAGAGAAGAAAAAAGAAGAGACTCAAAAAATCTGAGGAAACTCTTAGAGAGCTCTGTGACAACATGAAGAGAAATAACATCCGCATCATAGGGGTTCCTGAAGAAGAAGAGAAAGAACAAGGGATAGAGACTTTGTTTAATCATATCATAGCTGAAAACTTCCCTGAATTAATACAGAAGAAATTCTCACAAGTCCAAGAAGTACAGAGAACTCCATTAAAGAGAAACCCAAAGAAACCTACACCAAGACACATCATAATTAAAATACCAAAGCTAAGTGATAAAGAGAAAAATATTAAAAGCTGCTAGAGAAAAAAAGGCTATCACTTACAAAGGAGCCCCCATAAGGATGACATTCGACTTCTCAACAGAAACACTTGAGGCCAGAATGGAATGGCAAGAAATATTCAAAGTAATGCAGAACAAGAACCTATAACCAAGACTATTTTATCCAGCAAGGCTATCATTTAAAATTGAAGGAGAAGCCCTGGCCGGTTGGCTCAGTGGTAGAGCGTCGGCCTGGCGTGCAGAAGTCCCAGGTTAGATTCCCAGCCAGGGTACACAGGAGAAGCGCCCATCTGCTTCTCCACCCCTCCCCCTCTCCTTCCTCTCTGATTCTCTCTTCCCCTCCCACAGCGAGGCTCCATTGGAGCAAAGATGGCCCAGGCGCTGGGTATGGCTCCTTGGCCTCTGCCCCAGGCACTAGAATGGCTCTGAGGGTAGCAACAGAGTGACGCCCCGGAGGGGCAGAGCATCGCCCTCTGGTGGGCATAACGTCGCCTCCTGGTGGGCATAACGTTGCCTCCTGGTGGGTGTGCCAGGTGGATCCCGGTTGGGCGCATGTGGGAGTCTGTCTGACTGTCTCTTCCTGTTTCCAGCTTCAGAAAAATACAAAAAAAAAATTGAAGGAGAAATAAAAAACTTTTCAGACAAAAAAAAAAAAAACCCTCAAGGAATTCATTACAACCAAACCAATGCTGCAGGAAATGTTAAAGGGCCTGATGCAAACAGATCAAGAGGGAAAAGAATATAGCAAAAGAGGAATACAGCTTTAAAGAATAAAATGGCAATAAACAACTACATAACAATAATAACATTAAATGTAAATGGATTAAATGATCCAATCAAAAGACATAGGGTAGCTGCATGGATAAGAAAACAGGACCCATGCATATGCTGTCTACAAAAGACACACCTTAAAAGAAATGATGCACATAGACTGAAGGTAAAAGGATGGAAAAAAACATTTCATGCAAATGGAAATGAAAAAAAGCTGGGGTAGCAATACTTATATCAGACAAAATAGACCTTAAAACAAAGGACATAGTGAGAGATAAAGAAGGGATAATGATAAAGGGAGTAATCCAACAAGAAGATATAACTATTATAAATATCTATGCACCTAATATAGGAGCACCTAAATAAATAAAGCAGACTTTGATGGATATAAAAGGTGAGATCAACAGCAATAGTATAATAGGGGATTTTAATACCCCACTAACATCACTAGAGAGATCCTCAAGAAAGAAAATTAACAAAGAAACAGCAGACTTAAAGGACACACTAGATCAAGTTGATTTAATAGATATCTTCAGAACCTTTCACCCTAAAGCAGCAGAATATACATTCTTTTCAAGTGCTCATGGTACATTCTCTAGGATAGACCACATGTTAGGGCACAAAAAGCAGTCTCAACAAATTTAAGAAGATTGAAATTATATTAATCACTTTCTCTGACCACAATGGCATGAAACTAGAAATCAACCACAACAGAAAAACTCAAAAATTCTCAAACACATGAAAACTAAATAGCAGATTGTTAAATAATGAATGGATTAAGAATGAGATCAAAGAAGAAATAAAAAAAATTCCTAGAAACGAATGATCATGAGCACACAACAACTCAAAATTTATGAGACACAGCAAAAGCTGTATTGAGAGGAAAGTTTATAGCACTACAGGCACACTTTAAGAAGCTAGAAAAAGCTCAAGTAAATAACTTAACCCTGCATCTAAAAGAACTAGAAAAAGAACAGCAAATAAAGCCCAAATTTAGTAAAAGAAAGGAAATAATAAAGATCAAAGCAGAAATAAATGATATAGATGCTAAAGAAACAATACAGAGGATCAATGAAACTAGAAGCAGGTTCTTTGAAAAGGTAAACAAGATCAATGAACCTATAACTAGACTCACCAAGGAAAAAACAGAGAGGACTCAAATAAATAAAATTAGAAATGAGAGTGGAGAAATAACAACTGACACAACAGAAAAAAAAAATATTGTAAGAAAATACTATGAAGAACTGTATGCCAGGAAACTAGACAACCTAGATGAAATGGACAAATGTCTTGAAACATACAATCTTCCAAAAATCAATCTGGAAGAATCAGAAAACCTAAACAGACCGAATAGACCAAATGAGATCGAAACAGTTATCAAAAAACTCCCAAAAAAGAAAAGTCCTGGGCCTGATGGCTTCACGAGTGAATTCTTCCAAATATTCAAAGAAGAACTAACTCCTATCCTTCTCAAGTTATTTCAAAAAATTCAAGAGGAAGGAAGATTTCCAAGATCCTTTTATGAAGTGGCATACTTCTGATTCCAAAACCAGGCAAAGACAACACAAAGAAAGAAAATTATAGGCCAAATCCCTGATGAATATAGATGCTAAAATCCTCAACAAAATATTAGCAAACCGGATCCAACAATATACGGAAATAATCATACACCATGATCCAGTGGGATTTATTCTAGGGAGGCAAGGCTGGTACAATATTTGGAAATCAATCAATGGGATTCATCACATAAACGAAAGGAAGGAGAAAAACCACATGATAATTCTAATAGATGCAAAAATAGCATTTGATAAAATCCAGCACCCATTCATGATCAAAACTCTCAACAAAGTGGGAATACAAGGAACATACCTCAACATGTTAAAAGACATCTATGACAAACCCACAGCCAACATCATACTCAATGGGCAAAAATTAAAAGCAATCCCCTCAAGATCAGGAACAAGACAGGGGTGCCCCCTTTCACCACTCTTATTCAACATAGTACTGAAAGTCCTAGCCACAGCAATCCGACAACAAGAAGAAATAAAAGACATTCAAGTTGGAAAAGAAGAAGTAAAACTATCATTATTTGCAGATGATATGATATTGTATATAGAAAACCCTAAAGTCTCAGTCAGAAAACTACTGGACCTGATAAATGAATTCAGCAAAGTGGCAGGATATAAAATTAATACTCAGAAATCAGAGGCATTTTTATACACCAACAATGAATAGTCAGAAAGAGAAATTAAGGACACAATCCCTTTCAATATTACAACCAAAAAAATAAAGTACTTGGGAGTACATTTAATCAAGGAGACTAAAGACTTGTACTTGGAAAATTATAAAACATAGATAAAAGAAATCAAGGAAGATACAAACAAGTGGAATCATATACCATGCTCATGGTTAGGAAGAATAAATATCATTAAAATGTCTATATTACCCAAAGCAATTTATAAATTCAATGCAATACCAATTAAAATACCAATGACATACTTTAAAGATATAGATCATGTATTCCAAAAATTTATATGGAACCAAAAAAAAAACACAAATAGCCTCAGCAATCTTATAAAAGAAAAATAAAGTGGGAGATATCACACTTCCTGATATCAAGTTATGCTACAAGGTCATTGTACTCAAAACAGCCAGGTACTGGCATAAGAACAGGAATATAGATCAACGGAACAGAACAGAGAACCCAGAAATAAACCCACAGCTCCATGGACAACTGAAATTTGACAAAGGAGGTAAGAGCATACAATGGAGTAAAGAGAGCCTCTTTAATAAATGGTGTTGGGAAAATTGGACAGCTACCCGCAAAAGAATGAAACTAGACCACCAACTTACATCATTCACAGAAATAAACTTAAAATGAATAAAAGATTTCAATGTAAGCCATGAAACCATAAGCATCTTAGAAGAAAACAGGCAATAAGCTCTCTGATATCTGTAGCAGCGATATATTTGCTGATTTATCTCCATGGGCAAGTGAAATAAAAGACAGAATAAGGCCCTGGCCGGTTGGCTCAGTGGTAGAGAGTCGGCCTTGCATGCAGAAGTCCTGGGTTCGATTCCCGGCCAGGGCACACAGGAGAAGCGCCCATTTGCTTCTCCACCCCTCCCCCTCTCCTTCCTCTCTGTCTCTCTCTTCCCCTCCCGCAGCGAGGCTCCATTGGAGCAAAGATGGCCCGGGCGCTAGGGATGGCTCCTTGGCCTCTGCCCCAGGCGCTAGAGTGGCTCTGGTCGCAACAGAGCGATGCTCCAGAGGGGCAGAGCATTGCCCCCTGGTGGGCAGAGCGTCAACCCTGTTGGGCGTGCCGGGTGGATCCCGGTCGGGTGCATGTGGTTGTCTGTGTGACTGTCTATCCCCGTTTCTAGCTTCAGAAAAAAAAAAAAAAAAAAGACAGAATAAACAAATGGGACTATGTCAAACTAAAAAGCTTTTCCAAAGCCAAAGACAACAAGAACAGAATAAAAAGACAAACTATACATTGAGAGAACATATTTGACAATACGTCTGATAAGGAGTTAATAACCAAAATTTATAAAGAACTTATAAATCTCAACACCAGGAAGACAAACATTCCAATCAGAAAATGGGCAAAAGAAATGAATAGACACTTCTTCAAAGAGGACATACAGATGGCTAATAGATATAGGAAAAAATGCTCAACATCACTAATTATTAGAGAAATGCAAATTAAAACCACAAGGAGTTAACACCTCACACCAGTCAGAATGGCGCTCATCAACAAAACAACACAGAATAAGTGCTGGTGAGGATGTGGAGAAAAGGGAACACTCCTGCAGTACTGGTGGGAATGCAAACTGGTGCTGACTCTGTGGAAAACAGTATGCAGATTCCTCCAAAAATTAAATATCAAACTGCTTTTTGACCCAGCTATCCCACTTTTAGGAATATACTCTAAGAACATCATAAAACTGTTCCAAAAGGAGAAATGCACCCCCATGTTTATGACAGCATTGTTCACAATAGCGAAGATCTGGAAACAGCCCAAGTGTCCATCAGTGGATGAGTGGATTAAAAAGCTTCGGTATATATATACTATGGAATACTACTCAGCCATAAGAAATGATGACATCGGATCATTTACAATAACATGGATGGACCTTGATAACATTATACGGAGTGAAATAAGTAAATCAGAAAAAACTAAGAACTATATGAATCCATACATAGATGGGACACAAAAATAAGACTCAGAGACATGGACAAGAGTGTGATGGTAACGGGGGTGGGGGGAGTAGGGGGTGGGGTGGGAGCGAGGAAGGAGAGAGAGGGGGTAGGAGGACTGGGAGGGGTACAAAGAAAACCAGATAAAAGGTGACAGAAGACAATTTGCATTTGGGTGAGGGGTATGCAACATAATCAAATGTCAAAATAATCTGGAGATGTTTTCTCTGAACATATGTACCGTGATTTATCAATGTCACTGCATTAAAATTAATAAAAATAAGATTAATAAAATAAAATAAAGCAGAGCACAGAGAGTTCTCAGAAATCATTCCTGTAGTTGTTCTGTCTGGCTTTGTTTAGTTGCGTCTCTAGGCATGCCTTGAAAATTTTTTTATCGAAAGCCAGACACAATGCATGGAGGGGTAGGAACTGAGGTCCATAGTACCTTTAGTGTAGGGTTTTATGTTGATGTGCCTAGAAGCTGGGCTCTTTCATGTTTCCTGTAGCTGTGGGTGCTATATACTTCAAATTCCTCTCCTGTCTTCTCTCAGATGTAATCCACTGTAATTATACCAGAGCCTTGCAGGTGTGGCTAGGGGACATATTCTACTCTTATGTATTAGATTTCTAGGGTTGCTATAACAAATGAGTACAGACTCACTGGCTTAAACAACAGAAATGTATTTAGTTCTAGAATTCAGAAATACAAAATCAGTTCCACGAGGCTAAAGTGAAGACGTCAGAGGGGCTGGTTCCCTCTGGAGCCTCTGCGAGGAGAATCTGTTCCTGTATCTTTTCCAGCTTCTCGTGGTCTCCTGTATTCCTTGGCTTGTGGCCCCTTCCTGCATCCTTAAAGTGTATCACTCCCATTTCTGCTTCCATCATCACATGGTCTTCTAGTCTGAACTCAAATTGACATCTGCCTGTGATAATATTTAGAGACCACCCAGATTATTCAGGATAATCTTTCCATCTCAAAGTTTTAAACTTAATAACACCTGCAAAATTTCCTTTGCCATATAAGGTCACATTTACAGTTTTGGACATTAAGACCTGGGGTCACTAATCAGCCCACCACATTTTATGATTAAATCCAGGTGGGTAGTAGACTTATTGGGAGGGATCACTTAGTAAATTAGAAAAAGGTCTAACCTCTATGTCGTATACCTAAACTACTACAGTATTAAATTAAAAGAAAATATGATTATATTCAAATAGAATTACAATATATAATTTAAATATATTTAGAATATAATTATATTCTATTGTCTATTATAAAATATAATTATAATACAATGCAAATTAAAAAGAAAATATTTTTGGTTGTAAGGTGAGTGCCTGACATTAACCATTTGATAGCCAAGGCACCCATTTCCGGAGACATCCATCCTGAATAAGCATCAGGAACTTGGAGGCACAGCACCTAGCATAGCAGCCAGATGGGGAACCAGGCCGCTGCCACCCACCGAGGTCCCTTTGTTAGGAAGCACAGGTAACCTAGAGAACCAACCAGCTGAGTGAGGCTGCTTCTTTATCCCCACACCCTGGTTTCCTCTCTGTGCTTTAAATTAGCCCATAGAGAGTGAGCCTGTGAGCCTCCACCCCTCAACCTTGGACTCCAATAAGAGTAGAGCCCCAGGGTCTTGCTACCTTCTTCTCTCTCTATCTGTGACCTGCACCTCACCTGTGAGCCCTTTCCAGGACCTGTGACTAATAAATCCTGTTCTTCACATTTCCCTGATGGTTTTTGCTGAAGTGCTTCCAGCAATCGTTACAAGAACAACTTTGGTTCTGGTTGGGGGAATGTCTTTGGATCTGGCTACACGTGACACGGGCCGGGTGGGTGCCCAGTTGTTACTAGCCCATAGTATCACTGCTGAGGCTGGGACGCCTGCGGCAGCGGGCTGTGTCTCTGGGCTGTGGCCTTCACACGTGACCCTCAGCTTCTCTCCGCCCTCTGAGGTGAGGCGGGAAAGCTAGGCTGTGCGGGATGTAGAGACACGCCTCCCTCCAGACGGGAGAGGCTCTGGTTCACTCTCTCCCTGCTGAGTCAGCTTAGGTTATGCACAATGTTCTGACGTATTTCACTTATTTTACTCTTCACTCTCTTTGTTAGGGCCACCAGGGGCACTTCCCCGTGCAAACCTAGCGGGGTTCCGGGAGGTAAAACCCCCACTAAAGGGCGGGGACTCCAAATACTGAGACCCACAAAAGTGTCTCACTCTGGTGTTAAACCAACACAACCTCCCCCTAATTGTCGCCAAGTGTCCCTACCCATCTATGACTCTAGCAGCTCTGCCCTAGATGGAAAGATTTCAGCGGCAAGTTTCTGCACATGACAGACGCTCTAGGCTTTGGGATGGTGGCTGGTTCTGTGAGCTTAGTTCTTTGGTGGATTTAAGAAAAGTCATTAACCCCCAGTTGATCAGCTTTTCCTTGTTTTAGGAATGAGAGTGATACTCCAAGCTACTTGCATGTCAGAGCTGAAATCAGAGTTACCTTCTACTTTTTTTTTTTTTTTTTCTGTTGTACATTTTTGTTTGTTTGCTCCTCTTCACTTTGGGAACACGTGTAGCTTAATGTCAGAAATATGTTAAAAAATGCTAAGTTTACAATGGCCAGCAGGGGGCGGTGTTGCTCTTTGTTTTCTTTCCCTTTCTCAGGTCAACCTTATTTATTAAGACCTGTTAGCGAGGGGCACCCTGAAGTTTCAGGATTTTTGTTTGGTACGTTCCGGGGTCCCCCAAATGAAATCTCTGCATGCACAAGGCAGTTACAGTAAAGGAGTGAGGTAGCCGAGTGTCAGGAAAACAGCTGGCACGTGTTCTGAGAAACGGTGCTGGGATGGGGCGTTCCTGGGAGGAGAGGATCGCGTGGTGGGGAGCCGCCTGAGAGCAGAGCCCGCAGGAGTCCGCGGAGAAGCTGTGAGAGGTTCTGAAATACACTGGCTTCAGGCACTGAGGGGCCCAGAGCTCAGTCAGAGCCACCGGAACCCTTTCTCTGTACTTGCTAATCCCGTAGCTGTGCTGCGCTCTGCGGGCTCTGTGCTCAGGCGTCGCTCCTGAGGGCTGTCCTGTCTGGGGTTGTCCTGTCCTGGGTTCTCCCTTCCTTAGGGGTGTGATGGGGAAACTCCCTCCTCTGCTCAGTCAGGGTCCTCCTGTCTACACAGGCCGCTGCTGATGCAACTTCCTTCTGTGATAAGGTACCAAGAAACTGCAAAACTGTTAATATTAGTATTTAAAAAAGAACCCAAGAAGAAAGGGTTACAGGGGCAAAAGTCAGTTAGTCATAGTTATAGTTCAACTATTTCCTATAGTTTTCTGGAAGGGCGGACGCCACTTGCTAGAAAGGGCAAAGAAGATAAAACCCACCTTAAAAGACTTTAGGAGGCAATGCTTACGTATCTTAATTCCCAGGCTAATCCTAACTCTCCCTCCCTTCCTGAAGTCATGAGAGTGACATATACCTCTAGACAAAGGGATCACGAGCCCACTCCCTTTGCTTGAAAAATCTGTATTCTTAACATATTATATGCTTTCTAATAATCATCCTTCTGAAATTCTTTATATGTGCAAAACTTGTAAAGTAAGCAAGCGGGGACTAGCTCATTAGGTTGCCTAATAAACTAGTCCCAACACTCTTAGCAAAGGTAATTTCATTTAGCTTCTCTCCTTAATCTAAGTGAAACATTTCATTTCCCACTATTGTGGCAACAGGGATGGGTGGTAGACCCTAGCCTAGAAGATTTGGGAATGTCTCTGTCGGGTATGTGAAACATTTATCACTACTGTGTTATCTTGTGGTCTTGATGTGGGAACGTTTTCTCCTTTTAATAGATTCTATAGATAAATGTTGTAAATGACTGTTGTACCATGCTTCCTCTCCTTTTTCCCCTAACCAGTATGTGATTTTGTCTCTATAAAATCAGCATAGGGCCTATGATCTGGGCTGCACGGTTTGGGTTAGCTATACCCCGTGTGTGTCTCTGGCTTATTAATAAAGCTCCTCCTGATATTTCTCCTATAAATTATCTTGGTGTTTCTATGTAGCCCGCGGGTTACACTGCTTTATAACATTTGAAGTCACCTCCGGGATTCCGGTGTTCTGTGTCACCAGGTTGAGACACCAGGACCGGGTGGCCTCTCCGGAAGGTTGCCTGACCCCGCGAACCTCTAGGAGAGGCGCCCCTGAGACGTTCCAGGGCTCCAGCTATCCTGTATCTCAGACAGCTTCTCGGCAGACACCCCGGACCCCAGGATTCGGCAAAATCGAGGAGTAAAGATTGACCTCCAGAGGTAAGGAAAATGAAGTAAATCTTTTTGCTTTGCTGGATTTTGAGTTGTATAGGACTAGTCAGTTTGAAACTATGGCGGCGGAGGATTGGACAGGATCAAAACTCACACAATAGGCTCTCCAGGGCCAAGACGTTGGCAGAGAGTTAAGTCCTGCCTCGGGCTTCCCGGGACACATTTGTTTGAGCTCTCAGGGAAAGCAACTAGTGGGAACTAAACTAAGTCCTGCCTCAGGCTTCCCGGGACACCTTTGTGCTCTCTGTTCATGTCAAGATCTCATTCTTTGCTTTTATTGTTTCTGTCTGAAAATCCCTGAGTAATTAGTGAGAATAAGGATCTCTGGTGCAATTTCAATGGGAAATTTCTGGCTTAAAGCCAGAGGGCAGAAGTGAAGGGAAATTCGTAAACTCCATGTGGTTTAGTGGCCGTCCGCCGGAAGCTGAGGGAAACTTCTTCCATCTCCCAGCCCGACCTAGTCAGGGTGTATACTGACCGGCCTGTACTACGGACAGTGAATATCTCAAGGTGGGCTCAGCAGATGGTTGTCACTTCTGAAAGACAACTCTGAGAAAACCGTTCTAAAGCCGACAAATTATAAAACTAAAAAATAGCAAAGCAAAATTCATAGAAGTATTAAAAATTCTCTAGAGCCTGCACCTGAGTTTACGTGGTCAGGTGAGCACCTGAGAGGGTCCTGACGAGGTAACCCGTTCCTTGTCCGTTGAATTGCGCCTAAAAGTCAAGAGTGAACGTCAATGATAAATTGTCTGTGCTGTCGATTCTCTTTGTTTGTCCAAGAAACTTCTTGCAACATTTCTTGGTATGGGCCTCTTTCCCCAGACCCACTAGATCTCTTTTCTTGGATCCAACACCTCTGGCTTCAGGGCACTCCGTCTGACTCCTCACCAGAATAAATTGTCCTTTTCGGCTGGCTCCTGACTCTGCTCTTGTGTGATAAGCGACACCTTTATAGTTAAATGTCCTTTATTCTGGGTGTTAGTTCTTATCTGTCTTCTCTTTCTTGCCCTTTATTAGTGTGCTGATTCCTGCATTCTCCCAGATGGTTTCAATTTTACAGATTGGTGCCCAAGACATTAAATACGGGAGGAGGGCCCAGTACACAAAAGACCCCCTTAGGCTGTCTCCGAAGGCACTTTCATGAAGCCTATGAAGACAACCGTGGGTATGAAATTAAATGGTCAGAAGGAAGACTTCGCACACTCTGTGAATCAGAATGGCCCATCTTCGGGGATGGATGGCCGGGACCAAGTCTTTTAATCCGCGGGTGGTCAGGGCAGTCTGGAATATTGTGACCAGGTATCCAGGCTACCTTGTCCAGTTCCCCTACATTGATCAATGGCTAAATTTAACAATGCGCCCACCACAATGGCTAAAACATGCTCAATACAGAGAGGGTGCCACGTCTTTCTAGTCAGGCCAGATTTAACTCTAGAACAAAAGGGGATAAGAAGAAAGCCCCAAGACCCCCTGTCCTTACAGAGACCCCTGAGGAAACTGAGCTGCCACCCCCCTGAAATCCCCAAGTTACAGCCCCTGAACCGAGACCGCAGCTACAGGAGAGGCCATAACTTCCACTGCTACACCCCCTCACCACACCCGGAGTGGATCTTAGCATGGGCAGGGAAGGGATCCTATCCTGCCACTCAGAGAAGCCCCCCCTTCGGGAACTGCCCCCGACCCTGAGGAACAGGCCTTCCCTGTGTATGTCCCATTCTCCAGTGATCTGTGTACTTGGAAAGGCCAAAATCCTCCGTTCTCGGAGAAGCCTCAGGCTCTAATAGGACTCAGAGAAACTGTCCTACAAACTCTTAGACCTAACTGGGAGGACTGCCAGCAACTTTTAAGAACACTCTTCACTTCGGAAGAGAGGGACAGAATTAGGCAGGAGGGTAAAAAGGCCGCCCTAGGGCCAGGAGGGGGGTCGCTGGAGGAAAATAGGGACCACATAGAGGCAGCTAACTGTCCATTAGACTTCAGCGGGGTCACAATTCCCAGGAAGGAAAAACCTCGTTGGACACTTTTCACCGGTATCTCTTATTGGGACTAAGAGCTGCAGCCTGAAAACCTACCAACCTCTCGAAGGTTTTTGAAATTACCCAAGATCCGCAGGAACCCAGCCGCATTTTTTGAACGCCTTTGCAAAGCGTACTGGGTGTATACCCCCATAGACCCGGATGCTACCGAAAACAGTGTGGCTATTAATTTGGCTTTCGCGACACAGCGCCAGATATTAAAAAGAAACTTCAAAAGCTAGAAGGGTTTGATGGCATGAGTAAGTCCCAGTTAATTTCAATAGCTCGGACAGTTTTTACTAATAGGGAGACAATTGAGGGAAAACAGGATAAAATATAGTAGCAGTAGCGGCGCTCCAAGAGGCAAACTCTTTTAAGGAAAAGGGGCCCCCAAGGGAGCGAAATAAAGAATGAGTGGAACAAAGAAATTCAAGAAGAAGGACTAGGACTCCGCTAGGAACGAATCAGTGCGCATTCTGTATAAGGTGGAAGGGCACTGGAAAAATAAATGTCCCAAATTACAAGCAGCAGCCAAGGCAAGCTCTCAGGTCCTGAACCTTGAGGACTGACGGGGCCAAGGCTCCTTTTCACTGCACCCCCAGGAGCCTATGGTAACAGCAGTAATAGGGGAAACACATTCGCTCTTAACTAAGTCTCTTGGACCCATCAACACTCACTAAACTTAATACAAGGGGCCACTGGAAAAACTGCATACTACCCATGGACCACCCAGTGGACAGTCAATCTAGGGCAAGGAACAGTTACCCATTCGTTCTTGCTCATGCCAGAATGCCCCTACACCCAGATACGGTGGGATTTGTTACAAAACCTCTAGGCCACAATCTCCTTCAAGGGAGAAAATACCACCTTAACTATAGGAGCCAATAAGGAAACTCTGGACTCTCGGTTACAGCTACTCCTAACCTGTCCTCTCTCTGAGGAATATCTTTTCCAGGAATCAGCTGAACTGGGAGATGCCTAAAGGCCATCTCTTCTATGGCAGCTTCAAGAGAGTTTTCCAGAATGTGGGTTGAAACCAACTGTCCTGGACTAGCAGCCCATCAGCCGCCTGTGGTCATACAGTTGCTATCCACTTCAACTCCAGTGGTGGTAAGACAGTAATACCCAATGAGTCGGGAAGCTAAGGAGGGAATAGCTGTCCACATATGGCGTCTCTGAGAAGCGGGAATCTTGGTGCCCTGCCAATCCCAATGGAACACTCCCTTATTACTTGTCCTAGAGCCCAGAACAAAAGACTGCTGACTGGTTCAGGACCTTTGGGAAGTTAAGAAATGGGTGGAGACATACACCCTGCAGTCCCTAACCCATACACCTTGCTTAGCCTTCTGCATCCTGAGCATCGTGTCTATGCAGTCTTAGACCTTAATGATGCCTTCTTCAGTATTTCACTAGCCCCTAAAAGCCAGCCCGTTTTGGCCTTTGAGTGGATAGCCCCAGCGGGAAAATTCTCTGGCCAACTGACATGCACTAGACTGCCCCAAGGCTTCAAAAACTCTCCTACTATCTTTTTTAAAAATTATTATTATTATTTTTTTTGTATTTTTTTGAAGCTGGAAACGGGGATAGACAGTCAGACAGACTCCCGCATGCACCCGACCGGGATCCACCCGGCACGCCCACCAGGGGGTGACGCTCTGCCCACCAGGGGGCGATGCTCTGCCCCTTTGGGGCATCGCTCGTTGTGACCAGAGCCACTCTAGCGCCTGGGGCAGAGGCCAAGGAGCCATCCCCAGCGCCTGGGCCATCTTTGCTCCAATGGAGCCTCGGCTGCGGGAGGGGAAGAGAGAGACAGAGAGGAAGGAGAGGGGGAGGGGTGGAGAAGCAGATGGGCGCTTCTACTGTGTACCCTGGCCGGGAATGGAACCAGGGACTTCTGCACGCCAGGCCGATGCTCTACCACTGAGCCAACCGGCCAGGGCCTCTCCTACTATCTTTGATGAAGCCCTAAGTGTGGACCTAGTAGCCATCCGGTAGGAACACCAAGTCTGTACCCTATTCCAGTACGTAGATGACCTAATACTGGTGGCATCCATGGAGGAGCGCTGCCTCGAGGCAACGCGAGACCTCCTAGCCTCACTACAAGTATTAGGTACCTACTGTTGGCCAAAAAGGCTCAACTCTGCACTCCAGACGTTACTTATTTAGGCTAGCAGGTTAAAGAAGGACAAAGAACTCTGTCCTATGAACGCATCAGGGCCATACTCTGCGTCCCCACTCCAACAACTCAAAGGCAAGTAAGGGAATTCCTTGGGGCTGTAGGATATTGTAGACTATGGATTCTAGGTTTTGCTGAACTAACAAAGCCTCTCTATGCCTGCATGGGCGGGTCACAACCCCCAAACTGGACTGAGATGGAGCACAAAGCCTTTGAAACTCCCCCCGCCTCTTGCTCTAACTGACGTCTCTAAGCCCTTCCAGATTTTAACTCAGCCCTTAGGACCTTGGAAACCACAGGTTGCATACCTGGCCAAACGACTAGAGCCCATAATAGGCCCAGATGGCCTGCCTGCCTGAGGGCCATAGCTGCTACTGCAATCCTGGTTAAGGAGGCTGACAAGCTCACATTAGGTCAAGAGCTAACTCTAACAGCGCCACAGGCAGTGGGAGTGCTTCTAAGGGGAACTCCAGAGAGATACATGTCTAACCTCCGACATCCCAGTAACCCAGTTCCAAGCTTTACTCCTAGACCAGCCCAGGATAAGGTTTCAGAAAATAGCTGCCATTAACCCCACAAGCCTACTCCCAGATGACAATTCAACCACCCTGTTACATGACTATACAGAGGTAATGAACGTCATACAGACTGCCCAACCAGACTTAAAGGACTCTGAGCATCCTGATGCCAATGAGGTACTGTACACAGACCAGAGCACCACATACAGGACGGCATCAGGTACGCAGGTGCTGCAGCAGTGACCCTGGATCGGGTCATCTGGTCGCAGGCACTGAGCTGGGGAACTTCATCACAAAAGGCAGAACTCATAGCTCTTATCCAGGCCCTCAGATGAGGGAAAGGAAAGCAGTTTCCATTTATACCGACAGTAGGTATGGTTTTGCCATGGCACACGTACACAGTGCCATCTATAAATAGAGAGGGCTACTTACCTCAGCTGGGAAGGATGTCAACTATAAGAAAGAAACGTTAGCATTATTAGAAGCTATCCAACTCCCCTCAGCCATAGTAATTATTCACTGTGAAGGGCACCAAAAAGGAGATTCTAGAAAAGCCTGAGGAAACCGAGCAGTGGACCTAGAGGCCCGGGCAGTAACCAAAAATCCAGTGGGGCCTCTCTAAGTTTTAGTGACTTTGCCTTTGCATGAGTTGCCCAACACCCTTCACTACTCTCAGGAAGAAATTACTTTAGCGGAAGAGGAAAAGGATACCGAAAATGCCCATGGCTGGTGGGTTCGACCAGATGAAAGAATCTTGATTCCAGAGACATTAGGGTAGACAACAGCCCTCCAGATACATCAAGTGTCCCAGCTCGGAACCTCCAAAATGACTAAACTGCTCTCATCCAGGTATTTCATACTGCACCTGGACCAAATTTTAAGTAGCATTGTAGGACGTTGTCAGGCCTGTGCAGGAGTAAATGCGAAACAAGGTTGGAGAGCACCCTTAGTTAGAGCAAAGGGAGCCATGCCAGAAGGACATTGGGAAACTGATTTCACTGAAATAAAGCCATCCCATGCAGGTACAGGTATCTCCTAGTCTGTGTGGACACTTTCTCTGGGTGGGTGGAAGCCTTCCCCACTAGGTCAGAGACTGCTACCACAGCACTTAGGAAGTTGCTCCATGAAAAAATTCCACAATACGGCCTCTCCACAACTATGGGTTCTGACGTAGGACCGGCATTCATTGCCAAGATATCCCAGGACTTAGCCAAAACTTCAAATATTAAGTGGAAATTACATTGTGCCCACAGGTCCCAAAGTTCATGGCAGGTAGAGTATGTGAATCAGACCTTAAAAGAAACTTTAATCAAATTTGTTTTTGAAACTGGTGAAAATTGGCCCACCTTACTCCCCTTAACCCTTCTTAGGGCAAGGTGTCCCCCCTACAAGGAGGGATTTACTCCTTTTAAAATAATGTTTGGGAGACCCCCTCCCTTACTACCAAAACTCAGAGAAGACATAAAAGCTGTGTTAAGTAACCATTCCTTTCTTAAGTACTCACAGGGTCTGCAGATTACTCAGCAGGCTGTCCAAAAGACCGTCCAAGAGGTGCTTCCTACACTGCCAGGAGATCCAGTACATCCCTTCCAGCCTGGGGACTTAGGGGTAAAGAAGTACATCACCCAAGGACTGACTCCCAAATGGATGGGTCCACACACCATGATCCTGACCACTCCCACTGCTGCCAAGGCAGAAGGCATACCTGCCTGGGTCCACCACAAATGGTTGAAGCCTGCAGACCCAGCAGAGACACCCTCATGGACAGTGGAGACTGACCCTGTCAACCCTTGTAAGTTGACCCTGAGAAGGACAACAACCACAAACAGGGGCTGTCTGGTCCACGTACGACAGAAGCTTGAGGAGTCTCACCATGGGACACTCTTTAATTGGACTCTGGGGAGGGGGGAAACTAGGGCAGAGGACTGTAAACTGTTTATTCATATCACTAAGGAAGGCCAAATGGTCTCCACCACCTTGCTTTTCTATACTTCTATGAGCGCAAGGGAACTCAGAAAGGGACCTGTACCTATAATCAGACTCAATATTCAGTGTGTGACCCAGGAAATGACCAACCTTATATCTGTTATAACCCCACAGACCCTCCTATTGAAGTAGTGTTTCAGGTTAAGGCAGTAAAGGGAGGAGGAGTTTGGGGATGGAATGATGGTCCAACCATGGCTCACACTAGGGTCAAAGGAAACCCAGAACAAGTCACCTTAAGGTTTGATGCATGTGCTGCTATGAGTCACGCAGAAAGGGGTTGTGGGTCCCTTGCCTGGGAAAGAAGTTACAGGATAAATGAAAAGTATATATGTGCTCATAGCTACTTCTGTGGAATAACCTGTGAATATTGGTCATGTGTCCAGTGGGCTACTTGGGAAAAGGACACCTCTAAAAGGAAAGAGGTATATATATAAATATATATATATTTGTATTTTTCTGAAGCTGGAAACGGGGAGAGACAGTCAAACAGACTCCCGCAAGCGCCCGACCAGGATCCATCCGGCACGCCCACCAGGGGCAACGCTCTGCCCACCAGGGGGTGATGCTCTGCCCCTCCGGGGCGTCGCTCTGCCACAACTAGAGCCACTCTAGCGCCTGGGGCAGAGGCCAAGGAGCCATCCCCAGCACCCGGGCCATCTTTGCTCCAATGGAGCCTTGGCTGCAGGAGGGGAAGAGAGAGACAGAGGGGAAGGAGGGGGGGGTGAGAAGCAAATGGGCGCCTCTCCTATGTGCCCTGGCCGGGAATCGAACCCGGGTCCCCCGCAAGCCAGGCTGACGCTCTACCGTTGAGCCAACTGGCCAGGGCCGGAAAGAGGTATATTTTAAGAAAGAGACAGCTCTGTCAAAACTGTACCACCCATGGGTGCAATCCCTTAGAGCTAACCATAACCAATTCCCTAAACCCCCATTGGAAAGACGGAGAAGTGCTAATACTTGGCATTGACGGGAAGGGGCTAGATCCCATTGTTCCAATTCTTATCAGAGGCCAGATACTGAACCACCCGGTTCGAGCCTTCCAAGTATATGTCTTTCTATGAAGAAGCAGTTAGAACCCTACCACCATCACGCCAACAACTAAGAACTTATTCCTCAGGATGGCTGAGGGAATAGCCCATTCTCTAAGTGTCACCTCTTGCTATGTATGTGGGAGAACTCTAACAGGGGCCAGGTGGCCATGGGAAGCCAAAGAATTAGTCCCCACTGAAGCTAGGTCAAATGTATCAATCCTCCACATCTCAGATGACAGCCAATGGATTCTAAAACATGCTACTATAGGGCAGTACTGCTTAGCCAGAGGAGGAGGAGATCTGACTTAATCAGCTGGGGAATGGACTTGCCTTGGGCAACGGTATTATAATGCCGCCTCCAAGCAGAGTGTGTGGTGGGGAAACCAGATGGAGAAGAACCCATTGGCCAGGTTCCCCGAGCTAACTGGAGCCTGGCAGGACCCAGGCAGGGCCAGACACTGGATAGCACCATGTGGACTTTAATGGATCTGTGGGAGCAGAGGTTATACCTGTCTCCCAAATAACTGGGAAGGAAGCTCTATAATAGATATAAAACTCTCCTTTTTCTTCTTGTCTCTGAAAACAGGGGAACTACTTGGTTACCCAGCCCCATTGCCTTACAAGGGGTAAAGAGAGAACTCCAAATAGGACACTGGAAAGATAATGAATGGCCCCCAGAGCAGATAATCCAATGCTATGCACCTGCCACCTGGGCACAGGATGGATCTTGGGGATATACCGTACCCCCATTTACACCGAATTATCCTATTGCAGGCAGTTTTAGAAATCATTACTAATGAGACTGGGAGAGCCCCAATTCTCCTTGCACATCAGGAAACTCAGATGAGAAACAGGTTAGCACTAGATTCTCTATTAGCTGCAGAAGGAGGAGTATGTGGGAAATTCAATCCCACTAATTGTTGCCTGCAGATAGATGACCAGGGCCAGGCAGTTGAGGACCTTCCCAGGAAGATGACAAAACTGGCACATGTGCCTGTGCAAGTCTAGCATGCCTGGAACCCTGGTAGCCTTTCTGGAGGGTGGTTCTCAGCCTCTGGTGAGCTTAAGGCCCTAATAGGAGCAGTTTTCCTGCTCCTAGGAACTTGTGTAATAGGTCTGTGTCTGTTGCCACTACTAATGAACAGCATAAAGAGCATGATAGTAATCACGGTGCAATGATGAACAATGGATTAGTGATCCTCCAAGGTATTCACTCGCCCTTTCCCTAGAGAGGAGAATGAGCCAAGAATTTGACTCATGATGTAAAACCAGTGGGGAATGTGATAAGGTACCAAGAAGCTGCAAAACTGTTAATATTAGTATTAAAAAAAAAACCCAAGAAGAAGAGGTTACAGGGGCAAAAATCAGTCATAGTTACAGTTTAACTATTTCTTACAGTTCTCTGGAAGGGCGGATGCCACTTGCTAGAAAGGGCAAAGAAGATAAAACCTATCTTAAAAGCCTTTAGGAGACAATGCTTACGTACCTTAATTCCCAGGCTAATCCTAACTTTCCCTACATTCCTGAAGTCATGAGAGTGACGTATACCTCTAGATGAAGGGATCACGAGCCCACTCCCCTTGCTTGAAAAATTTGTGTTCTGTAATGTTTTATATGCTTTCTAATAATCATCCTGAAATTCTTTATATGTGCAAAACTTGTAAACTAAGCAAGCAGAGGCAACTAAGCTAAGGCAACTAAGGTTGCCTAATAAGCTAGTCCCAACACTCTTAGCAAAGGTAATTTCATTTAGCTTCTCTCCTTATCCTAAGCTAAACATTTCATTTTCCACTATTGTGGCAACAAGGATGGGTGGGAGACACTGGAAGATTTGGGAATGTCTTTGTCAAGTACGTAAAACATTTATCACAACTGTGTTATCTTGTAGTCTTGATGTGGGAATGTTTTCTCCTTTTAATAGATTCTATAGATAAATCTTGTAAGCTTATTAGTAAGTGATTCTTGTACCATGCTCCCTGTCCTTTTCCCCCAACCAACATGTGATTTTTGTCTCTACAAAAGCAGCATCAGGTCTATGATTTGGGCTTCACGATTTGGTTTAGCTATACCCCGTGTGTGTCTCTGGCTTATTAATAAAGCTTCTCCTGATATTTCTTCTATAACTTATCTTGGTGTCTCTATGTAACCCGCTGATTTTACTATTTTATAACACTTCCTGCTCTCTGATCTCATGTTCTAGCTTCTAGCAGCTGAAGCAGAGCATGCGATAAGAGAAGTAAGTAATCCCAGGGCAGGGTCCTGACCCTCCAGCCTGGAGATGCCGCTGTTCTCCCTGCAGTGGCCAGCTAGGAGCCTGGGGGTGTGCAGGCTGATACGCGTGACCACAATCCTCGAGCCTTCTCCTACCCAGACATCTAGTCTGACTTTCTCCTCATGTCCATGAAGCCCTCAATTCAAGTTTTCTCACTTCAAAATTTCCCTGGAGCATGAATGATTTTGGTTAACTTTTTCCTTTTCTTGATTTGCATCATGTACAGATTCTGAACTGAAAATCCTTTTTCTCATTAGCCCTTCAATGGTTTTAAGATTTATAGTGATAGTGGCCATTTTTGTTTTTCGTTGGGAAGGTCGGTCTCACAACGAGCTAACAAAATCTTTGGAGATGCTTCTCATTACTTTTCTGCATATTTATTTATAAAACTTTATTTGATTTATTGGGTGACATTAATAAGATTATATATGTTTCAAAAATGTTTTTGTTTCTATTTTAATTCATGTCTTTTGTGAAATGTCCCAGGCTCTTGACTTTAAATATTATCTGGATGTTGACCCTACCAATTTGTCTGTCAAGCAAGAATGTTTTCCTGAACTCATATATCGACACCCTCTGCTAGTTCTCCACTGCTGTGTCTACTATGCATCTGAACCCAACATGTACTAACTGAATTCACAGTTCACTTCTTTACAAAATCTCTTAAAATATTTCCCTCTCCAGCTTCATGTCCAAAACGTTAGCATTGTTCTTGGCCTTGCTCTCTCAATGTGCCTCTGATCTTTGATAATACAACTAGCCCATCTGACTCTCACCAGCTCCACTGGGCCCACCCATACCCCAGCACCCTCATCTACATCCGGGGCATGCAACAGTCCCCCATCCAGGAGTGGGTGTTTGGGCTCAGCACAGCCAGCAGAGAGATCAGGAGAAAACAGATCAGATCCTGTCCCTTCTCTGCTTGAGCCCTGAACTGCCGTCTCACCTGTGATAATGTGATTTATAATAAAATATGTATGTTTGGTTTTTGCCCATTTCTGGCACAGAGGTCCTGGGATCTCAGGACTTTGGAAAACACCTAAGAATGGGTGCTGGTTGCCATGGGAACCAACCATATGAATAGGGAATTGAAATTTTCAGATCCCTCACCCTGGCCGAAAGTTGAATCAATCACCGATGGCCCAGAATTTAATCCATCTTGCCTATGTAATAAAGCCTCCATAAAACCCAAAAGGATGGGGTTCAGAGAGCTTCTGGGCTGGTGAACACGTGGAGATGCAGGAGGACGTGGAAGCCCCACCCCTCCCCCACACCTTGTCCTGTGCATCTCGTCCATCTGTCTGTTGGTTTGTATTCTTTAATATCTGCTTATAATAAACCAGTGATCCAGCAAGTAAATGTGTTTCCTGAGTTCTGTGAGTCATTCTAGGAAATTTATTGAACCCAAGGAGGTGTCATGGGAACCTCTGATCTATATAGCTGGTGGTCAGAAGCACATTTGACAACCAGAACTTGCAACTGGCATCTGATCTGAAGTGTGTTTGGGGCAGTCCTGTGGGTCTGAGGCTTTCCCCAGGGAGAGAGTGTCCGAGTTGAGTTCACTGCTTGGTGATGTGGAAACAAGAACACACATGAGAACTGCTGCTGGAATCGTAACAACTCATACACAGTGATGGCTACTTCTAGATGTCAGCTTGACGGACTGGACCACGGGGTGCACAGACACTTAGTCAAACATTATTCTGGGAGTTTCTGTTAGAGTGTTTTAGGATGAGATTAAAATTATTAATTTTTATTGAGGTGATGCCGATTAAAATAATTATATGGTTTCAGGTACCCAGTTGTACAATATATCCTTATATATCACCTTGTGTTTAACCCCCACCCCCTTAAGTCAAGTCTTCATCCATCACCATTTATCCCACTGATACCCTCACTCCCACGCTGACTGCATAATATTCCATTGTGTAAATGAACCACAGTTTTTTTTATCCACTCATCTATCGATGGGCACTTGGGCTGTATCCAGATGTTGTTTTTTTTTTTTTTTTTTTTGAGTGAGAGGAGGGAGATAGACAGACTCCCACATGTTCCCCCACCAAGATCCACCCAGCAACCCCCATCTGGGCCAATGCTCAAGTCAACCAAGCTATCCCTCAGCACCCGCTGCTTGAACCAATTAAACCACTGGCTACAAAAGGGGAAGAGAGAGAAAGAGGGAGAGAGAGGGGGAGAGGAACAGATGGTCATTTCTCATGTGTGTCCTGACCGGGGATTGAACCTGGGACTTCCGCACACCAGGCTGACACTCTATTCACCGAGTCAACTGGCCTGAGCTGTATTTTCTTTTCTATGCATTTGTAGAAATTCATCCTATATTCGGAGACTGATACTCTGATGCTTGAGTGTATTATAAAAATCTTCCCTCACTTGATAGCTGATCATTTGGCACAATCTATGCAGAGTCCTTAATTTTAACATAGTCCACATTTCCAATGTTTCTCTTTATAAACAGTGCGTTTATGTCTTGTTCAGGAATCCTTCCCTATCTTAAGTTCATGGTGAGGTCCTGCTATGTGATCACAAACTGTAGGTCTTCAATCCACCTGCACTTGATTTGAGCATTGTCGGAGTTAGGGGGGCAGTTTCATTCAACTGTCTGTGAACACCTCGCTGCCCACACATACAATTGAGAAGTTCATTTTCTTGTCACTTTCCTGTGTCACCTCCACTATTGTGCATGACATTTCCTGTGGTTAGGTCCATGGTATTTCTAGGTGCCCTACTCTGTTCCTGTGGTCTCGTGGTCTAACCCTGTGTGAGTCTTGCTTTCTGTAATGTTTTACTATGTCTAGACATCTTACAGAGCCCGTCCTCGTATACTGTTCTTCACAATTGCCTTGGCTGTGTTTGGAAATATTTACTTCAATATATTTTCACAATAGCAGTACCGAATATTCCTAAAATCAACTGGGAGATTGGATGACGTATTGCTTTAATTCAGAAGATTAATTTGGGTGGAAGAGACTTTTACACAATAGCACTTTCATATCCATGAACATGCACATTTTTTCTATTTATTTACATCTTTAATGCCCTTCCAGATAGATTTTCTTTCCTTGAGAAAGCACATATTAAATTTTGTCATGTACATCTGTATTTTTTATTTAAGAAATTTTTCCCATTGATTAGAGAGAGAGACAGGAAGGGAGAGAAAGAGAGAGGCCATTTGTTGTGCTACTTAGTTGTTCCATTTAGTTGTGCACTCACTGGTTGCTTCTCATTTGCATCTTGATGAGGGGTTGTACCTGCAACCTCAGAGCAGCTTGGTGGCCAGGACAGTGCCCTACCTACTGACCCACCCAGTGAGAGCTGTCCCAGACATCTCTAAAGAGATATAATCCAGGTATATCATAATTATTAAGGCTATTGCCAATGGCATCCTATGTTTTGTTTATTACCGTGATATAACAATGCGTTTGATTTTTGTAATTTGATTTTATCTCTAGCAACCTTGCTGACTCTCTTTTTTTTTTTTTAATAATTTTATTTTTTTAATGGGGTGACATCAATAAATCAGGATACATATATTCAAAGATAACAAGTCCAGGTTATCTTGTCGTTCAATTATGTTGCATACCCACCACCCAAAGTCAGATTGTCCTCTGTCACCTTCTATCTTGTTTTCTTTGTGCCCCTCCCCACCCCCTTTCCCTCTCCCATTCCCCCCTTCCCCCCGTAACCACCACACTCTTATCAATGTCTCTTAGTTTCACTTTTATGTCCCACCTACGTATGGAATAATACAGTTTCTGGTTTTTTCTGATTTACTTATTTCGCTTCATATCATGTTATCAAGATCCCACCATTTTGCTGTAAATGTTCCGATGTCATCATTTCTTATGGCTGAGCAGTATTCCATAGTGTATATGTGCCACATCTTCTTTATCCAGTCATCTATTGATGGGCTTTTTGGTTGTTTCCATGTCCTGGCCACTGTGAACAATGCTGCAATAAACATGGGGCTGCATGTGTCTTTACGTATCAATGTTTCTGAGTTTTTGGGATATATACCCAGTAGAGGGATTGCTGGGTCATAAGGTAGTTCTATTTTCAGTTTTTTGAGGAACCACCATACTTTCTTCCATAATGGTTGTACTACTTTAAATTCCCACCAACAGTGTATGAGGGTTCCTTTTTCTCCACAGCCTCTCCAACATTTGCTATTACTTGTCTTGCTAATAATAGCTAATCGAACAGGTGTGAGGTGGTATCTCATTGCCGTTTTGATTTGCATCTCTCTAATAGCTAAAGAAGATGAGCATCTTTTCATATATCTGTTGGCCATTTGTATTTCTTCCTGGGAGAAGTGTCTATTCATATCCTCTTCCCATTTTTTTATTGGATTGTTTGTTTGTTTGTTGTTGAGTTTTATGAGTTCTTTGTATATTTTGGATATTAGGCCCTTATCTGAGCTGTTGTTTGAAAATATCATTTCCCATTTAGTTGGCTTTCTGTTTATTTTGTTATCAGTTTCTCTTGCTGAGCAAAAACTTCTTAGTCTGATGTAGTCCCATTCATTAATTTTTGCCTTCACTTCTCTTGCCTGTGGAGTCAAATTCATAAAATGCTCTTTAAAACCCAGGTCCATGAGTTGAGTACCTATGTCTTCTTCTATGTACTTAATAGTTTCAGGTCTTATGTTTAGATCTTTGATCCATTTTGAGTTAATTTTAGTACAGGGGGACAAACTGTAGTCCTACTTCATTCTTTTGCATGTGGCTTTCCAGTTTTCCCAGCACCATTTGTTGAAGAGGCTTTCTTTTCTCCATTGTGTGTTTTTGGCTCCTTTATCAAAAATTATTTGACTATATATATATGTGGTTTTATTTCTGGACTTTCTATTCTGTTCCATTGGTCTGATTGTCTATTTTTCTGCCAATAACATGCTGTTTTGATTGTCGTGGCCCTATAATATAGTTTGAAGTCAGGTATTGTAATGCCCCCAGCTTCATTCTTTTTCTTTAGGATTGCTTTGGCTATTCGAGGCTTTTTATAGTTCCATATAAATCTGATGATTTTTTGCTCTATTTCTTTAAAAAACATCATTGGAAGTTTGATGGGAATTGTATTAAATTTGTATATTGCTTTGGGTAATATAGCCATCTTGATTATATTTATTCTTCCTAGCCAAGAACAAGGTATATTCTTCCATCTCATTATATCTTTTTCGATTTCCCTTAACAATGGTTTATAGTTTTCATTATATAAGTCCTTTACATTCTTTGCTATGTTTATTCCTAAGTATTTTATTTTTTTTGTTGCAATCATGAAGGGGATTATTCTTTTGAGTTCGTTCTCAGTTGTTTCATTGTTGGCATATAGAAAGGCTATTGACTTCTGTATGTTAATTTTGTATCCTGTGACCTTACTGTATTGGCTTATTGTTTCTAGTAGTCTTTTTGTGGATTCTTTGGGGTTTTCGATGTATAGGATCATATCATCTGCAAAAAGTGATACTTTTACTTCTTCTTTTCCGATATGGATGCCTTTTATTTCTTTGTCTTGTCTGATTGCTCTGGCTAGAACCTCTAGTACCACATTAAATAAGAGTGGAGAGAGTGGACAACCCTGTCTTGTTCCTGATTTAAGGGGGAAAGCCTTCAGTTTAGTGCCATTTAATATGATGTTAGCTGATGGTTTATCATATATGGCCTTTATCATGTTGAGATATTTTTCTTCTATACCCATTTTGTTGAGAGTCTTAAACATAAAATTGTGTTGTATTTTATCAAAAGCCTTTTCTGCATCTATTGATAAGATCATGTGGTTTTTGTTGTTCTTTGTTTTGTTGATATGGTGTATTAGGTTAACCGTTTACGTATGTTGAACCATCCTTGAGATTCTGGGATGAATCCCACTTGATCATGATGTATTATTTTTTTAATATGTTGTTGTATTCGATTTGCTAGTATTTTGTTTAGTATTTTAGCATCTGTATTCATTAGAGATATTGGTCTGTAGTTTTCTTTTTTTGTGCCATCCTTGCCTGGTTTTGGTATGAGGGTTATGTTGGCCTCATAAAATGTGTTTGGAAGTATTGCTTCTTCTTCAACTTTTTGGAAGACTTTGAGTAGAATAGGAACCAAGTCTTCTTTGAATGTTTGATAAAATTCGCTTGTATAGCCGTCAGGCCTGGACTTTTATTTTTGGGGAGGTTTTTAATGGTTTTTTCTATTTCTTCTCTACTGATAGGTCTGTTTAGGCTTTCTGCTTCTTCTTGACTCAGTCTAGGAAGGTTGTATTGTTCTAGGAATTTATCCATTTCTTCTAGGTTGTTGAATTTAGTGGCATAAAGTTTTTCATAGTATTCTACAATAATTCTTTGTATATCTACGGTGTCCGTGGTGATTTCTTCTCTTTCATTTTGGATTTTGTTTATATGAGTTCTTTCTCTTTTTTCCTTGGTAAGTCTTGCCAAGGATTTGTCAATTTTGTTGATCTTTTCAAAGAACCAGCTCCTTGTTCTATTAATTTTTTCTATAGTTTTTCTGTTCTCTAATTCATTTATTTCTGCTCTGATTTTTATTATCTCCTTTCTTCGGCTGGTTTTGGGTTGTCTTTGTTCTTCTTTTTCTAGTTCCTTAAGGTGGGAAGTTAAGTGGTTCACTTGGGCTCTCTCTTGTTTGTTCATATATGCCTGAAGTGATATGAACTTCCCTCTTATCACTGCTTTTGCTGCATCCCATAGATTCTGATATGTCGTATTGTCATTTTCATTAGTCTGTATATATCTTTTGATCTCTGCACTTATTTCTTCTTTGACACATTCATTTTTTAAAAGTATGTTGTTTAGTTTCCACACTTTTGTGGGATTTTTTTTCTCTTTTTTGCAGTTGAATTCTAGTTTCAAGGCTTTATGATCAGAAAATATGCTTAGAACAACTTCGATTTTTCTGAATTTGCTGATGTTGTTTTTGTGGCCCAACATATGGTCAATTCTTGAGAATGATCCATGTACATTGGAGAAAAATGTATACTCAGTCACTTTGGGATAAAGTGTCCTGTAGATGTCTATCATATCCAGGTGCTCTAGTGTTTTGTTTAAGGCCGCTATATCTTTGTTGATTCTCTGTTTGGATGACCGATCTAGAGCCGTCAGCGGTGTATTGAGGTCTCCAAGTATGATTGTATTTTTGTCAGTTTTTGTTTTAAGGTCAATAAGTAGCTGTCTTATATATTTTGGTGCTCCTTGGTTTGGTGCATATATATTAAGAATTGTTATGTCTTCTTGATTCAGTGTCCCCTTAGCCATTATGAAATGGCCATTTTTGTCTCTGAGTACTTTTGTTGTCTTGTAGTCAGCATTATCAAATATGAGTATTGCTACGCCTGCTTTTTTTTTGGATGTTATTTGCTTGGAGTATTGTTTTCCAGCCTTTCACTTTGAATTTGTTTTTATCCTTGTTACTTATATGAGTTTCTTGTAGGCAGCATACAGTTGGATTTTCTTTTTTGATCCATTCTGCTACTCTGTGCCTTTTTATTGGTGAGTTTAATCCGTTTACATTTAGTGTAATTATTGACATTTGTTAGTTTCTTATTGCCATTTTATAGATTGCTTTCTGTTAGTTTTGTGTTTTGTTTGATCCTTCTGTTTTGTTTTTCTATCTTTTGTTTTTTTTGGTTGTGTTCCATACATCTTTCCTCTGTTGCTATCTTTTTTAAATCATGTGCTTCTGTGGTGGTTTTTTCAATGGTGGTTACCTTTAAGTAATGAAAAGGGTTCCTACCCTGTTCATTGTAGTGCACTATTTTGTGAGTACTTTTGCACTCCATTGCCCTTTGCTACTGTTAATCTCCATCCTCTCCCCCCCTTTCTTTTTGTTGTCACAGTTTAAAGTTGGTTTTATTGTGTTCTTCTTGGAGCTTTTACTTGTGGCTTTGTTGTTTTGTTTTGTTTTTATTCTTTGTATCTGATTGGAGAACCCCCTTTAGTATTTCCTGGAGTGGGGGTTTTCTGGTGATAAATTACCTCATCTTTTCTGTATCTGTGAATGTTTTTATTTCTCCTTCATATTTGAAGGATAGCTTTGATGGGTATAGTATTCGTGGCTGAAAGTTCCTCTCTTTCAAGACTTTAAATATTGGGGTCCACTCTCTTCTAGCTTGTAGAGTTTCTGTTGAGAAATCTGATGATAATCTAATGGGCCTTCCTTTATATGTTGTATTCTTCTTTTCCCTGGCTGCCTTGACAATTTTTTCTTTGCAGTTGGTTTGTGCCAATTTCATTATGATGTGCCTTGAAGTAGGTTTGTTGGGGTTAAGAAAACTTGGAGTTCTGTTTGCTTCTAGAATTTGAGGTTTTAGTTCTTTCCACAGGCTTGGGAAGTTCTCATCTATTATTTGTTTGAGTATGTTCTCCATTCCATTTTCTCTCTCTTCTCCCTCTGATATACCTATTTTTCTTATGTTATTCTTTTTGATGGAGTCAGATAATTCCGGTAGGGCTATCTCATTTTTTTTAATTTTTGAGTCTCTTTCTTCTTCTCTTTGTTGTGCCTCAAGTTGCTTGTCTTCTATTTCACTAGTCCTCTCTTCTATCTGGCCTGTTCTATTAGCTAAGCTTGTTACCTCGTTTTTCAGCTCATGAATTGAGTTTTTCATCTCTGTTTGATTTGTTTTTATAGTTTCAATTTCCTTGGAAATTTACTCTTTGTGTTCATCGAGTTGTTTTCTGAGCTCCCTAAATTGCCTTTCTGTGTTTTCTTGTATATCTCTGAGTATTTTTAGGATTTCTATTTTAAATTCTCTGTCATTTAACTCCAAGGTTTCCAATATCTTAAATTTTTTCTCCACAGATTTTTCCTCATCTCTCTGTGTTACCTCTCTTTCTTTTGTATCCATGATATTCGATTTTCTCTTCTTTAATGGCATCTGAGGGTGGTTTTGTTGATAGTATTAATTAGATTTAATAAGGAATAATAAGTTAAAAAAATAAAAATAAAAAATTGAGGTTTTTTAAAAAAATTAATCATTAAATAAAGAAAAATAAAATAAGAAAAAAATTTGAGAAAAAAGGGAATTATTCCTTCCCCTCCTTTTTTCCTCTCCTCTCCTCTCCCCTCTTTCTTGAGAAAATCTTGTGGTGAACTGTGAATTATATTGTACTAAATAGAACAAACAATACCTGTAGTGGAGGGCCTGAATTGGGGAGAAGTAATAAAGGGGTAAAAGAAAAGGAAAAAAAGAAAAAGAAAAAAAATATATATATATAAAGGGTCGGTATAGACCCACAAAAAGCAAATAAGGAAAAAATTTGGGTCAAGAATAAAATGATTTGCTTTTAGGTTTTGGCTGACTAAGAGTTATGATGAGAGGAATAAGAGGGAAACAGGAAAAAGGGGTGGAAAATTAAAAAATTACTAGTGTATTTAGTGGAACAAGAACTAGATAAAATGGAGAGCCAGGGACGGGAGCACTACTAATGAGTTAAAAAGGTGAAGTAAAACCCCCCCAAAATGCCACAAACTTAAGTTTGAGTCCCAGATAAGATAATTTGTTCGTTATTGAGGTTTGAATGAGAGAAGACGTAAAGAAGAAAGGAAGAGACTAATATAGAGGGAGAAAAGAGAGAGAGAGAGAGAGAGAGAAGATGGAACCACTAAAAGAAGAAAAAAGAAAAAGGAGGAGAGAGAGAGAGAGTTAGGGGTTTTAGATTGCAACCCTCATAGAGAGAAAGGAAGAGGAAAGGAAAGATAATGGGAGACGTAACACTTATGGGTAGTGTAGTTCAAAGAGAGGCAAAAGTAAGACTGAGAGAGAATTAAACGACCAAATTGGAATAGGAAAAAAAAAATCAAGAATGAAGAAAAGAGACACAGACGAACAAATATAATAAAATGGGATAGGTTATAAAGTCTGCAGATTATTCTTGATTTTGAGAGGTTATCATCTTGCTTTTTCTTTTCTGTCTCTCTTCCTGGTCGGTGACTTTGTACCCCGGGTTCTGCCCCTGTGGCACGCTCTGGTAGAGGTTTGCAGTTGATAATTCTCTATGGTGATGTCATGTATTGGGCTTCAGTCTCGTTGGCAGTCGAGGCTCATTAGCATTTATAGGCTCCAACAGTGAGAGGGTCTCTCACTGTGAGAGTGTTCCTGGAGCCTCTCTCCTAGTCTTTCCTTCCACAATTAGAAGCCTGATAATCCAGCTATGGGGTTGCTGCTGCCTCTGCCTGGATAGTAAGAGGCTCAAAGAGCTGGCAACTCCCCACTCTATTCCCACTCAGCACAGGGCTCTGAGTAAGGCTCAGTCAGTCAGAGCTGCTAGCATAATCAGGCAGGGCTTCTGCCCGCTCAAAGACCTCTGGCTCTGCCCCTCTGTGGGATAACACGGTTGCCCACTCCTGAGGCGTTCGGAGGAATTTCTTGCCCACTCTCTGTGCCTGCCAACCAGGATGTCAGACCAGCCGCGTCACACTTTGAGTGAAACCCCTGCCCGCATGGAAAAGTTCCAGCATTGGAATTGGCTCTCGCTCTCTCCCTGTAGCGGCCCCCTCAGGGTGCTGGGGCGGCTCAGAGATTCTGCTTTTTGCCCACACAGAGGGCTCTGACTCTGCTCCTCTGTGGGAAAACACGGGCGCTCACCCCTGAGGAGTTCGGAGGAATCTCTTGCCCACTCTCCGTGCGCGCCTCTCACTCCGAGAAAGCCCTCCGCCTGCACGGAAAATTTCCGGCGTTGGAATTGGCTTTCGCTCCGTCCCCGTGCGTGGCTTTCCCAGGGCGCTGGGGCGGCCAGGAGATTCCGCTTTCAGCCCACATAGAGGCCTCTGACTCTGCTCCTCTGTGGGAAAACACGGGCGCTCACCCTTGAGGAGTTCGGAGGAATCTCTTGCCCACTCTCCATGTGCGCCGACCTAGATATCAGGCTGGACGCCTCTCACTCTGAGAAAGCCCTCCAGCCACACAGAAAAGTTCCAGCATTGGAATTGGCTGAGCTCACTCCCGGTGCCTGGTCCCCTCAGGGCGATGGCGCTCCTCGGAGATTCTGCTTTTTGCCCACACAGAGGCCTCTGATTCTGCCTCTCTGTGGGTTAGCACGGGCGGTGCCCACCCCTGGCCCACCCCTGAAGTGTTTGTAGTAATCTCTCGCCCATTATCCACGCGCGCCAACCAGGAGTTGCGGAAAATGGCTGCCCCGCTTGTCTTTCTTTGTCTGGGTTTGGCGCGCGTGTTAGCTTGAATTGCCCAGGTTTTTTCTCGGCTTGGATCTCCGTGCCACAGCCTGGTTTGGCTGTTTGTACCGCGGCCTGGATCTATTCACTCCCTGTGCCCGCCTTAGTTTCTATATTCTCAGTTCTCAGTGAAAGCCGTCCTGTTTGGGTTAGAGAGGGAGGCGGAGCATTTCTTACTCCCTATTTCCCCCAGGGGTTTGACCATATATCTAGCCAATCTTTCGCTCGACCATACCTTCAGGTGTGTTGCGAAGCATCTGAAGGCTCCTAGGATAGGTTTTTCTGTTTCTGGTTGAAGATCTTGTTGAGTTTATGGGGAGATTTATCAGTATCGCTTCCTACCGCGCCATCACTCTGAGGCTGGGATTATTGATATGATCCCAAGGTTGTTTACTTGAGCACAATGATCTCTGGTGTGAAGGTGAAGGTCACTGGGTTGAAGGTCAAGGTCACTTGCTTGAGCCCAAGGTTGCTGGCTTGAACAAGTGGTCAATGGCTCAGGTGGAGCCCTCCAGTCAAGGCACGTATGAGAAACAATGAACAACTAAGGTGCCTCAACTAGAGTTGATGCTTCTTATCTCTCTCCCTTTCTGTCTCTGTATCTCTCTCTAGCTTAAATTACAAAAATAAATGTTATATCAGCCCTACTTCCCCACAGGACCATGTTTGCCTTATTCTCTGACTCCCTTCTCTTCCATTCACTCAGGGTTCCAAGCACAGGCCCCCAGACCAAGTGGCACTTGCTGGGGATGCGCCTCCATCAGGGAAGAAGCAGGAGTTCCAGGGCACCAGCCTCAGCTTTGACAAGATAAGGCCACGGGAGCCTCAGAACCAGGAGGCCACCAGCTCCCCTGAGTACTCAGAGATCAAGAACATAAGCAATTGAGGACTCGCTCAGAGCTCGGTCCTGGCCGTAGGCATCACGGCCTCTCGGGGGAAAAAGTCAGGACTAACTGATGCAGCAGGAGGAGACCTTGTGACAATATCAACATTAACTCCTGTGTGAGAGTCCCCAGGCAGGGCAGGGAAGACAGGTGATGGGATGACAGGGACTTGGGCTCACACTCAGGCTTCAGTGCTTCCTAAGGCATTGTCATGAGGTGATTCACTTCATTTCCACCCCTCAGTTTCCCATTCTGTACAGCAGAGATCATGCATGCCATTCAAAGGTGGCTGTGAGCATGAAATAATAAATCAACACAGAAGTCAACCACTAGAGTGCCTGATCCAGGCATGTGCTCAGGGCTTGCTGGTCTCTCTTTTCTTGAACAAAAAGGTCCTGCTGGCAAGTTCTTCCGAACCTCAGGGTGACCAGCCATAGAGGAGAGGTGTCAACATGTTGTTGTCATTTGTCGTCTCAGAGTTCTTCAAAGCCTCCCCAGGGGAAGACCAGCCTCTCTCCCTGGTGGTCAATTTATGATAAGGTATCTTATCTTCTCTCTGGGGTCATGTCGACTCACTTTACCTGTCCGTTCTTCCAACACTTACTGACTGCCAGTTCCTTCCCTGTCCCATTTACGGGGCCCCCACAGGGGTCTTTCCAACTGCCTGTGTACTGCAAGCAAAAGCCGACTGGGTATTTTATCCCCAAGTAGGAAGAAGCAAGAAGGAAGCCCTTTTTGCAGGAGATGGTGTGGGAGGTAAAAGAAGGGCTGTTAGGACCATAGAGCTCTGTTGTAATCATGGAGTATTTCCCGTAGGGCTTTCGCACCACACAGGGTATGAGAGCGCCTCCTACAGGCCCTCCAGCTTCCTGTCTGGGTTAAGGTCTCCCTGGTAAATTTGATCAAGCCAGAGAGCTTACCCTGACTGTCTCCTACACAAGCCCCTTCCTGACTCCCTGACCTTGGACCATATATTATAGACATTTCCCCCTGGCGTTTTTCTACTCACCCAGATTCGTGGGTTTTCTCTTGTGCTGCAGTGAATGTCCTTGTACAATTATCGTTACGCCCCACCCCACCTCATCAAGGGCCTCCTCACCACCCTGCCGGGTTCTTTTGAGTGGAAACACACGCCATTCCCTCTCACTTGGTGGGTTCTGACATTCCTCTCTGACACGCTTTGGTAGACACCCTGCTCACTCTCTTTGAGACTCCTCATTCTAGAACCACTCTGCACAGATACACACCTTGTTCTGCCACACCTGGTGACTTTTAAGGTCTGTGGATCAGAAGAGGAAGAGAAAGAAAGGAAAATGAAAGAAAGGAATGAGCAGAGAAGGGAAGAAAAGGAGAAGAGTGAATTCTGGATACGACTGAATGGCTACATCTGACTGGGTGTGGGATGTGAGAGAAGGCGGGGAGACAGAGTGACTGAGGAGTTGGAAAATGGGTTAAGTTCTCTGTTGGGCAGATAAAAAGTATTATGTTCACTTTGTTAAAGATGACGCTGTCCACGTGGAGGCCGTTGCCCAAGTGATATTCATGTGTGTTGGGGGCTGGCTGTGGGCAGGCAGAATCCTTGTAGCCTGGGGCTTGGTTTTGGAATTAAGCCTTTCCCACCCTTTTTGATGTGGGGTGGTACAATCCCATCATGTCTCTGATAAGTGACTTTGTATTAGAGACTTCCCTATTTTGTATATTGGATTAAAGTTTTTGATTTCTACACTATAAAATGGGAGAGAATGGGAGCTTTCTTTCTTGGTTCCTGAGATTAACATTAGAGGAGACAGCAGACAGCAAAGAACAGAGAAAGGTCACGTGGAGGAGGCCAGGAGAAGCAGCCAAGATGGCGGAGTGTTGAGTGAGGGGCCAGTTTGTGCAGAGTTTGTGCAGGGAGAAGGAAGGAGATGGGAAACAGAGGTGAATAAGTCTGGTGACCTAGAAACCTTTGATTCTAGGAAACTCGGATAAGTCAGTAGCTTTGTAAACACTGAATGTGAGTGGGTTTTGGAGCCCAGTGTGTGTTTTTACTTGCCCACCGGGTGCAAGCTAGGATTAAAGAAGATGCCCCATCAGTTTTTGGCTCCGTTGTTTCTTTACCAACTGTCTGAATCCAATGCGAACCTGCATGGGCCAGGTGGCTGTGATGGTAGCCCTGGCTACTGGCTTTACAGTCTCCTAAGATGGAGAACGCTGTGGGAAGAGCAGGGAGCAGAAATCTAGGGGAAGGTTGGGACACAGGAGTTAGAGACCCACATTAGCTACCCAAGCAGGCAATTAAATTCATGAATGTGGAGCTCTGGGGAGAGATTGAGGATGAAGTTATACATGTGGGAGTTATCAATATAGGCTATCACGTAAGACCTTTGGGCTGGAAGAGGTTGCTTTGGGGATGAGGTAAAGACGGCACAGAGAAGTGATCCAAGAACTGAGTCCCGGGGTTGAGGAGACTCAGTTAATGAAACACTTAACTTGTTGTTTATACGTGATCTGATAGATAGGAAGGTAAATAGAATTCTAGGTTAAAAAAATAAATCTTATATAAGTTTATTTTTGTTGCAAAAGATACCTGAAATTTACAAGTGGCTTTTTTTGGTGGGGGGCTGTAGGAAAGTGATATACATACTCTCCTTTGATTTACCTAAATAAAGATTTATTTTAAAAAAAGATTTATGAAGGATGTGGAGAAAAGGGAACCCTCCTGCACTGCTGGTGGGAATGCAGACTGGGGCAGCCACTGTGGAAAACAGTATGGAGATTCCTCAAAAAATTAAAAATCGAACTGCCTTTTGACCCAGGTATTCCACTTTTAGGAATATACCCTAAGAACACCATAGCACTGTTCCAAAAGGAGAAATGCACCTCCATGTTTATGACAGCATTGTTCACAATAGCGAAGATCTGGAAACAGCCCAAGTGTCCATCAGTGGACAAGTAGATTAAAAAGCTTTGGTACATATATACTATGGAATACTACTCAGCCATAAGAAATGATGACATCGGATCATTTACAAAAACATGGATGGACCTTGATAACATTATACTGAGTAAAAAAAGTAAATCAGAAAAAACTAATAACTATATGATTCCATACATAGATGGGACATAAAAATGAGACTTGGAGACATAGACAAGAGTGTGGTGGTTACCGGGGGACTGGGGAGAAGGAAAGAGAGGGAAGGGGGTAGAGAGAGGGGAGGGGCACAAAGAAAACCAGATAGAAGGTGACGGAGGACAGTTTGACTTTGGGTGATGGGTATGCAACATAATCAAATGTCAAAATAACCTGGAGATGTTTTCTTGAACATATGTACCCTGATTTATCAATGTCACCCTATTAAAATTAATAAAAAAATAGATTTATGAGGACTTCTGGTCAAAACAGAGGATTATGTTGATGCTGTGCTTACCTTCTCCCATGACCAAATCAAAATTACAACTAAATTATAGAACAACCATCATTATAAAAGTAATTGTAACATTTATATATTTTCATTCCTAGGTAATATCCTTTTGGCCCTGGAGTGTGTGTGTGTGTGTGTGCGTGCGTATATGTAATATATATACTATATATAATAATGTATATATGTATATACAGTATGCATGTATGTATATATAATTTATTTAACTTACTGGATGTTTCTATTGCTACTAATTTACTTGGAATTTTTGCATCAACATTCATTTGGAAGCTTTATCTATAGTTGCGATTTTTGCATTATCACATTAGGTTTTATATTATGTGATACTGGCTCTATGAAGATAATGTAAAGCTTTTTAATTCAATCTTTAGTTTACATTGAATCAGAATTTTCCATTTTTTGGTAGTTTAAAATAATGTCATACAATTCTGTCAGTTTAGTTTATAGTTATTCAGCTAACTAACATGGTCATTCTGTCTTCAGAATGGTTTTGTAATTTATGTGTTCTTGAAAAGTCATCCATTCATCTGAAGCTTTCCAGGTATTAGCCAGGAACAGAACCAAGGATCCACAAACAATTCGTTTCCTCCAGAGCTGCCCCCTTCCCTCACCACTGTCACCTTTGGTTCTTTCCCCTGCAGCCCGGGGATTGTCCCAGTCATGGACTCTATGCCACTGGGTTTTACTTTCTGTGTGCCAAGTATTGTGTTGTATGCTTCTAAGTACTTTTTATTTTTACTTGTCATTATTTTCTCTTTAATTATTTCTCCTAGACTTTCTTTTATAATTTTTATTTTTTTAATTTTTTCTTTTTTTTTTTTTAGAGAAGAGAGAGAGAGAGAGAGAGAGAGAGAGAGAGAGAAGGGGGGAGGAGCAGGAAACATCAACTCCCATATGTGCCTTGACCCAGTTAGCCAAGGTTTCTGAACTGGTGACCTCAGCATTCCAGGTCGATGCTTTATTTACTGCGCTACCACAGGTCAGGCCTCTCCTAGACTTTCGAGTTTTGTTTTCATTCTGTTGTCTAATCATTGCTTCTACCTAAAAAGAAAGTTTTTTTTAATTTCCTTATAAATGGGAAGTTGCTACAGTTTACAGTCTTTTTTGTTTCATAAGGTTAATCGGTTAAAATACTCCTTATAGATTTTCTCATGCTATATTCTTTTCTTACTTTATTGTCTGTCCAAATTGTGTTGGAGGAGAGCTGGATCCTTGGCATCTGAATGGTGGATCCGTGATTTACCTGTCAAGTGTGCTGAGGACATTTTGTCCAGTAGAGGGCGCACGTGGACTTTGCCTTCCTGCCTCAGGCCAAGAAAGATGGACTGCTGAGAAATGTTGAGTAAACCTCCTGCAGGAGGGATCTTTGGCCTCAGCGAAGGGGAGGCCATTGCACTCAGCGGGAGAAGGCGGCAATTAACCGGGCAGCTCTGTTCAGCCCCAGCTGATTCTGTTAGGCAGAAATGCCAGATACTAACATTTTTCAAAAAAAGTTAGGTATTCAGAATATTATTGTGAGATATCTCCATATGCGAAACTGTGACCAAGAATTTACAAATGTTTTCAAAACCTGTATGTAAACTAAATACAAATTAGGATTTAAAAAAAAAACATTTATGCAAGAGACACTGGATTCTCTGGACTTCTGTATCCTGGGCTTCCGGTCATGCTGAAGAGTACAATACTGAACACTTTTCCCCTAAGGTCAGGGGAAGGATGAGGTGGTTACTCCCACCACTTATTTTCAAACATTTTAATAAAACTTCTAGAAGGAACAATGAGGTACAAAAATGAATATGGGGCAAAGTGATTGGAAAAAGAGAAGGAAAACATTATTGTTTCCAATGACAAGGTAGCATCCATAGAACATTCCCTGAACCCTAAAAGCAAACTATTGGAACTGATATGTGAATTTAGCAGAATTGCTGCATCCAAAAACAACAGTTTCTATATCTATATTAGTAACATCAGGAAATTATATGAAAAATCAAGAAAATGTTGCTGAGAGAAATTAAAGAAGACCTAAATAAGAGATGGATCATGTTTATGAATTAAAATATTTGACATTTTAAAGAAGTCAATACTTCTCCAAGCTAAGACCCCATGGTGCTGAGAGTTTTTCTCTCCCAGACCTACCTTACTGTTGGGTGTGGGGATTCACTGTCAGCCACACAGACCATGTGCTCCTCATTGCTGTTGCAGTGTTTTTGATTTCTAGAATTTCCTTTTGAATCCATCTCAGAACTTCCATCTCTCTGCTATATTACCATCTGTTCTTAAATGATGTCTACTTTTTCCTTTAGAACCATTAACATAATAATCATGATGATTTTAAATACCTTGTGTGATAATTCCAAGATCTCTGTTGTGTCTGAGTCTGGTTCCGATGCTTGGTTTGTAGCTTCAGACTGTAGTGTTGTTGCTATTTTTTAAAAAATAAACTTCACTTTTTAATAAAAAATTTTATTTTGTTTTTGTATTTTTCTGAAGTTGGAAACATGGAGGCAGTCAGACAGACTCCCGCATGAACCCGACCAGGATCCATTCAGCACGTCTACCAGGGGAGATGCTCTGTCCATCTGGGGCATCACTCTGTTGCAACCAGAGCCATTCAAGCACCTGAGGCAGAGGCCACAGAGCCATCCTCAGTGCCTGGGCCAACTTTGCTCCAATGTGGCCTTGGCTGCAGTAGGGGAATAGAGAAACAGAGAGGAAGGAGAAGGGGAGGGGTGGAGAAGGAGATGGGCACTTCTCCTGTGTGCCCTGGCCCAGAATCGAACCTGGGACTTCTGCACCCCAGGCTGACGCTCTACCACTGAGCCAACAGGCCAGGGGCATAAACTTCACTTTTTCAAGTGGCTTAAAGTTTACAATAAAATCAAGCAGAGAGAAACCTGAAGATGGCAGCAGGGTAGGCAGACGCACAGACTCCCAGCTCACACCACTGAGCTGGATTACAAACTAATTTATGAACAATGTACGTGAACCAACTCTGGACTACAAGAACAGCTCTCAAAAACCAAAGAGCAAAGAAGAAGCCACAACAAACCTGGTAGGGAGCACCTGAATCTTCCCTGCTTACAGGAACGGGGGGGGGGGGTGAGGCTGAGAGCCCAGAAGGGCTCTCACTCCAAAGAAAAAAGCAGAAAATACTGCTCACAGACACTTGACTGGCAACCAGGGAATGAGGTGTGTTGAAAGGGCTGGCCTGTCTTCCAAAAAGAAAGGGGAGAGAGAGAGACAGACAGTGAGGGGCAGAAAAATGCCGGGGATGACCTGAGAAGCTGACTCATCCAGTGCTGGAGGTGGCCATAGCTGGGGGAGGGGCTGATCCTTCCACAAAACAAAACACTGAAGTGCTTCTGGGTCACAGATCTTCAGACATCTCTCCCGCTCCAATCAGCACAACAAGACACAGCTGAAAACATGAAGTGGGGAGGAGGGGCAGTAACTCAGGTCTCCATGGAGATCTGAGATACACCTCCCCTTATTGAAGCTGAGAAAACACCCTGCCCCCAGAGAGAGTAACTAGCAGAAGAATGGCCTTCAGAGTTTCAGGTTACAGCCACCGCATTCCTGGATACAGTTTCAAATAAGCCCCCTGCTGAGATCAGTAAACAAGACTATCACCTGTTAAGAAAACAAACAAATCAAGACTTCAAAGAGGCCCAAATCCGAAAGGGAATTACAAATAATAGCTGATGCCAAACCAAAAAGACCTAGAAATAACACAATTGAAAACTGGAGGCAGACAACATCAAGCCTAGACTCAACCAGCTCTACAAAGAAAACACCCAAACACACAGACATAATAAGAAGACAGAGAGGTTCAATCCAAATGAAACCAAAAGTGAAAAATCCAGGAAGTGAACTGAGTGATATGGAAATAACCAAACTTCCGGATGCAGAGTTCAAAATAATGATTGTAAGGATGCGTAGGAATCTTAGAACAACAATGAATGGTCATTACGAACACCTAAATAAAGAAATAACAAGTATAAAAAAGGATATTGAAATATTAAAAAAGAATCAGTCGGAGATGACAAATACAATATCAGAAATGAAGACCACAATGGAAGGAATTAAAAAGAGGATGGATGGAGCTGAGGATTAAATCAGCAAGTTGGAGGACAACTGGATTGAAGACATGAAAGCAGAGAAGAAAAAATAAAAGAGACTCAAAAAGTCTGAGGAAACTCTTAGAGAGCTCTGTGACAACATGAAGAGAAATAGCATCCGCATCATAGGGGTTCCTGAAGAAGAAGAGGAAGAACAAGGGATAGAGAATTTGTTCAATCATATCATAGCTGAAAACTTCCCTGAATTAATGCAGGAGAAATTCTCACAAGTCCAAGAAGTACAGAGAACTCCATTAAAGAGAAACACAAAGAAACCTACACCAAGACACATCATAATTAAAATACCAAAGGTAAGTGATAAAGAGAAAATATTAAAAGCTGCTAGAGAAAAAGAGGCTATCACCTACAAAGGAGCCTCCATAAGGATGACATCCGACTTCTCAACAGAAACACTTGAGGCCAGAAGTTAATGGCAAGAAATATTCAAAGTAATGCAGAACAAGAACCTACAACCAAGACTACTTTATTCAGCAAGGCTATCATTTAAAATTGAAGGAGAAATAAAAAGCTTCCCAGACAAAAAAAAAAAACCTCAAGGAATTCATTACAACCAAACCAATGCTACAGGAAATGTTAAGGGGCCTGTTGCAAACAGACCAAAGAGGGAAAAGAATATAGCAAAAGAGGAATACAGCTTTAAAGAAGAAAATGGCAATAAACAACTACATATCAATAATAACATTAAATGTAAATGGATTGAATGATCCAATCAAAAGACATAGGGTAGCTGCATGGATAAGAAAACAGGACCCATACATATGCTGTCTACAAGAGACACACCTTAAAAGAAATGATGCACATAGACTGAAGGTAAAAGGATGGAAAAAAACATTTCATGCAAATGGAAATGAAAAAAAAGCTGGGGTAGCAATACTTTATATCAGACAAAATAGACCTTAAAACAAAGAATATAGTAAGAGATAAAGAAGGCCACTACATAATGATAAAGGGAGTAATCCAACAGGAAGATATAACTCTTATAAATATTTATGCACCTAATATAGGAGCACCTAAATATATAAAGCAGACTTTGATGGATATAAAGGGCGAGATCAACAGCAATACTATAATAGGGGATTTCAATACCCCACTAACATCACTAGAGAGATCCTCAAGAAAGAAAATTAACAAAGAAACAACAGACTTAAAGGACAGACTAGATCAATTCAATTTAATAGATATCTTCAGAACCTTTCACCTTAAAGCAGCAGAATATACATTCTTTTCAAGTGCTCATGGTACATTCTCTAGGATAGACCACATGTTAGGGAAAAAAAAGCGGTCTCAACAAATTTAAGAAGATTGAAATCATATCAAGCACTTTCTCTGACCACAATGGCATGAAACTAGAAATCAACCACAACAGAAAAACTCAAAAATTCTCAAACACATGGAAACTAAATAGCAGGTTGTTAAATAACAAATGGATTAAGAATAAGATCAAAGAAGAAATAAAAAAATTTTTAGAAACGAATGATAATGAGTATACAACAACTCAAAATTTATGGGACACAGCAAAAGCAGTACTGAGAGGAAAGTTCATAGCACTACAGGTACAATTTAAGAAGCTAGAAAAAGCTCAAATAAACAACTTAACCCTGCATCTAAAAGAACTAGAAAAAGAACAAATAAAGCCCAAATGTAGTACAAGAAAGGAAATAATAAAGATCAAACCAGAAATAAATGATATAGATGCTAAAGAAACAATACAGAGGATCAATGAAACTAGGAGCTGGTTCTTTGAAAAGGTAAACAAGATCGATGAACCTATAACTAGACTCACCAAGAAAAAAACAGAGAGGACTCAAATAAATAAAATTAGAAATGAGAGTGGAGAAATAACTGACACAACAGAAATACAAAATATTGTACGAAAATATTATGAAGAACTGTATGCCAAGAAACTAGACAACCTAGATGAAATGGACAAATTTCTTAAAACATACAATCTTTTAAAAATCAATCTGGAAGAATCAGAAAACCTAAACAGGCCAATTAGACCAAATGAGATAGAAACAGTTATCAAAAAACTCCCAACAAAGAAAACTCCTGGGCCTGATGGCTTCACAAGTGAATTCTACCAAATATTCAAAGAAGAACTAACTCCTATCTTTCTCAAGCTATTTCAAAAAATTCAAGAGGAAGGAAGACTTCCAAAATCCTTTTATGAGGTGGCATACTTCTGATTCCAAAACCAGGCAAAGACAACACAAAGAAAGAAAATTATAGGCCAATATCCATGATGAATATAGATGCTAAAATCCTCAACAAAATATTAGCAAACCAGATCCAACAATATATGGAAAAAATCATACACCATGTCAAGTGGGATTTATTCTGGGGAGGCAAGGCTGGTACTATATTCGCAAATCAATCAATGTGATTCATCACATAAACAAAAGGAAGGAGAAAAACCACATGATAATTTCAATAGATGCAGAAAAAGCATTTGATAAAATCCAGCACCCATTCATGATCAAAACTCTCAGCAAAGTGGGAATACAGGGAACATACCTCAACATGATAAAAGCCATCTATGACAAACCCACAACCAACATCATACTCAATGGGCAAAAATTAAAAGCAACCCCCTCAAAATCAGGAACAAGGCAGGGGTGCCCCCTTTCACCGCTCTTATTCAACATAGTCCTGAAAGTCCTAGCCACCGCAATCAGACAAGAAGAAGAAGTAAAAGACATTCAAGTTGGAAAAGAAGAAGTAAAACTATCATTATTTGCAGATGATATGATATTGTATGTAGAAAACCCTAAAGTCTCAGTCAAAAAACTACTGGACCTGATAAATGAATTCAGCAAAGTGGCAGGATATAAAATTAATACTCAGAAATCAGAGGCATTTTTATACACCAACAATGAACAGTCAGAAAGAGAAATTAAGGAAACAATCCCCTTCACTATTACAACCAAAAAAATAAAGTACCTAGGAGTACATTTAACCAAAGGGACTAAAGACTTTTACTTGAAAAATTATAAAACATTGATAAAAAAAAAATAAAGGAAGATACAAACAAGTGGAAGCATATACCGTGCTCATGGTTAGGAAGAATAAACATCATTAACATGTCTATATTACCCAAAGCAATTTATAAATTCAATGCAATGCCAATTAAAATACCCAGGACATACTTTAAAGATATAGATCACATATTACAAAAAGTTATATGGAACCAAAAAAGAACATGAATAGCCTCAGCAATCTTAAAAAAGAAGAAGAAAGTGGGAGATATCACACTTCCTGATATCAAGTTATACTAGAAGGTCATTGTACTCAAAACAGCCTGGTATTGGCATAAGAACAGGCATATAGATCAATGGAACAGAACAGAGAACCCAGAAATAAACCCACAGCTCTATGGACAACTGAAATTTGACAAAGGAGGTAAGAGCATACAATGGAGTAAAGACAGACTCTTTAATAAATGGTGTTGGGAAAATTGGACAGCTACCTGCAAAAAAATGAAACTAGACCACCAACTTACACCATTCACAATGTTAGCCATGAAACCATAAGTATCTTAGAAGAAAACACAGGCAATAAGCTCTCTGACATCTCTCGCAGCGATATATTTGCTGATTTATCTCCCCGGGCAAGTGAAATAAAAGACAGAATAAACAAATGGGACTATATCAAACTAAAAAGCTTTTGCACAGCCAAAAACAACAAGAACAGAATAAAAAGACAAACTACACAATGGGAGAACATATTTGACAATACGTCTGATTAGGGGTTAATAACCAAAATTTATAAAGAACTTATAAATCTCAACACCAGGAAGACAAACAGTCCAATCAATAAATGGGCAAAAGAAATGAATAGACAGTTCTCCAAAGAGGACATACAGATGGCCAATACTCATAGGAAAAAATGCTCAACATCACTAATTATTAGAGAAATGCAAATTAAAACCACAAGGAGATAACACCTCACACCAGTCAGAATGGCGCTCATCAACAAAACAACACAGAATCAGTGCTGGTGAGGATGTGGAGAAAAGGGAACCCTCCTGCACTGCTGATGGGAATTCAGACTGGTGCAGCCTCTGTGGAAAACAGTATGGAGATTCCTCCAAAAATTAAAAATCAAACTGCTTTTTGACCCAGCTATCCCACTTTTAGGAATATACTCTTAGAACATCATAGAACTGTTCCAAAAGGAGAAATGCACCCCCATGTTTATGACAGCATTATTCACAATAGCAAAGATCTGGAAACAGCCCAAGTGTTCATCAGTGGAGGAGTGGATTAAAAAGCTTTGGTACATATATACTATGGAATACTACTCAGCCATAAGAAATGATGACATCGGGTCATTTACAACAACATGGATGGACCTTGATAACATTATACGGAGTAAAATAAGTAAATCAGAAAAAACTAAGAACTCTACGAATCCATACATAGATGGGACATAAAAATAAGACTCAGAGACATGGACAAGAATGTGATGGTAAGAGGGGGTGGGGGTGGTGGGGGGTGGGGAGGGAGTAAGGAAAAAGAGAGAGGGGGTAGGAGGAATGGGAGGGGTACAAAGAAAACCAGATAAAAGGTGACAGAAGACAATTTGACTTTGGGTGAGGGGTATGCAACATAATCAAATGTCAAAATAATCTGGAGATGTTTTCTCTGAACATATGTACCCTGATTTATCAATGTCACTGCATTAAAATTAATAAAAATAAGATTAAAAAAATAAAATAAAATAAAGCAGAGCACAGAGAGTTCTCATAAATCATTCCTGTAGTTGTTCTGTCTGGCTTTGTTTAGTTGCGTCTCTAGGCATGCCTTGAAAATTTTTTTTATTGAAGCCAGACACAATGCATGGAGGGGTAGGAACTGAGGTCCATAGTACCTTTAGTGTAGGGTTTTATGTTTATGTGCCTAGAAGCTGGGCTCTTTCATGTTTTCTGTAGCTGTGGGTGCCATATACTTTAAATTGCTCTCCTGTCTTTCTCAGATGTAATCCACTGTAATTATACCAGAGCCTTGCAGGTGTGGCTAGGGGACATATTCTATACTCTTATGTATTAGATTTCTAGGGTTGCTATAACAAATGAGTACAGACTCACTGGCTTAAATAACAGAAATGTATTTATATCTAGAATTCAGAAATACAAAATCAGTTCCACGAGGCTAAAGTGAAGACGTCAGAGGGGCTGGTTCCCTCTGGAGCCTCTGCGAGGAGAATCTGTTCCTGTATCTTTTCCAGCTTCTCATGGTCTCCTGTATTCCTTGGCTTGTGGCCCCTTCCTGCATCTTTAAAGTGTATCACTCCCATTTCTGCTTCCATCATCACATGGTCTTCTAGTTTGTAGTCAAATTGACGTCTGCCTGTGATGATATTTGGAGACCACCCAGATTATTCAGGATAATCTTTCCATCTCAAAGTTTTAAACTTAATAACACCTGCAAAATTTCCTTTGCCATATAAGGTCACATTTACAGTTTTGGACATTAAGACCTGGGGTCACTAATCAGCCCACCACATTTTATGATTAAATCCAGGTGGGTAGTAGACTTATTGGGAGGGATCACTTAGTGAATTAGAAAAATGTCTAACCTCTATGTCGTATACCTAAACTACTACAGTATTAAATTAAAAGAAAATATGATTATATTCAAATAGAATTACAATATATAATTTAAATATATTTAGAATATAATTATATTCTATTGTCTATTATAAAATATAATTATAATACAATGCAAATTAAAAAGAAAATATTTTTGGTTGTAGGGTGAATGCCTGACATTAATCTTTTGATAGCCAAGGCACCCATTTCCGGAGACATCTGTCCTGAAAAAACATCACAGGCTTGGAGGCACGGAGCCTAGCATAGCAGCCAGATGGGGAACCAGGCCACTGCCACCCACTGAGGTCCCTTTGTTAGGAAGCACAGGTAACCTAGAGAACCGACCAGCTGAGTGGGGCTGCTTCTTTATCCCCACACCCTGGTTTCCTCTCTGTGCTTTAAATTAGCCCATAGAGAGTGAGCCTGTGAGCCTCCACCCCCCACCCTTGGACTCCGATAAGGGCAGAGCTCCAGGGTCTTGCTACCTTCTTCTCTATCTGTGACCTGCACCTCACCTGTGAGCCCTTTCCAGGACCTGTGACTAATAAATCCTGTTCTTCACATTTCCCTGATGGTTTTTGCTGAAGTGTTTGCAGCAATCGTTACAAGAACAACATTGACTCTGTTGGGGGAATGTCTTTGGATCTGGCTACAAGTGACACGGGCTGGGTGGGTTCCCAGGTATTCCTAGCCCATAGCATCAATGCTGAGGCTGGGACCCCCGCGGCAGCGGGCTGTGTCTCTGGGCTGTGGCCTTCACACGTGACCCTCAGCTTCTCTCCGCCCTCTGAGGTGAGGCGGGAAAGCTAGGCTGCGCGGGATGTAGAGACACGCCTCCCTCCAGACGGGAGGGGCTCTGGTTCACTATCTCCCTGGAGAGTCAGCTTAGGTTATGCAAAATGTTCTGACGTATTTCACTTATTTTACTTTTCACTCTCTTTGTTAGGGCCACCAGGGGCACTTCCCCGTGCAAACCTAGCGGGGTTCCGGGAGGTAAAACGCCCACAAAAGGGCGGGGACTCCAAATACTGAGACCCACAAAAGTGTCTCACTCTGGTGTTAATCCAACACAACCTCCCCCTAATTGTCACCAAGTGTCCCTACCCATGTATGACTCTACCCTAGCAGCTCTACCCTAGATGGAAAGATCTTAGCGGCAAATTTCTGCACATGACAGACACTCTAGGCTTTGGGATGGTGGCTGGTTCTGTGAGCTTAGTTCTTTGGTGGATTTAAGAAAAGTCATTAACCCCCAGTTGATCAGCTTTTCCTTGTTCTAGGAATGAGAGTGATACTCCAAGCTACTTCCATGTCAGAGCTGAAGTCAGAGTCACCTTCACTTCTTTTTTTTTTTTTTTCTCTCTCTTTCTGTTGTACATTTTTGTTTGTTTGCTCCTCTTCACTTTGGGAACACGTGTAGCTTAATGTCAGAAATATGTTAAAAAATGCTAAGTTTACAATGGCCAGCAGGGGGCGGTGTTGCTCTTTGTTTTCTTTCCCTTTCTCAGGTGAGCCTTGTTTATTAAGACCTGTTAGCTAGGGGCGCCCTGAAGTTGCAGGATTTTTGTTTGGTACGTTCCGGGGTCCCCCAAATGAAATCTCTGCATGCACAAGGCAGTTACAGTAAAGGAGTGAGGTAGCTGAGTGTCAGGAAAACAGCTGGCACGTGTTCTGAGAAATGGTGCTGGGATGGGGCGTTCCTGGGAGGAGAGGATCTCGCAAGGTGGGGAGCCACCTGAGAGCAGAGCCCGCAGGAGTCCGCGGAGAAGCTGTGAGAGGTTCTGAAATACACTGGCTTCAGGCACTGAGGGGCCCAGAGCTCGGTCAGAGCCACGGAAACCCTTTCTCTGTACTTGTTAATCCCTTAGCTGTGCTGTGCTCTGCGGGCTCTGTGCTCAGGCACCGCTCCCGAGGGCTGTCCTGTCTGGGGTTGTCCTGTCCTGGGTTCTCCCTTCCTTAGGGGTGTGATGGGGAAACTTCCTCCTCTGCTCAGTCAGGGTCCTCCTGTCTACACAAGCGGATGCTGATGCAACTTCCTTCTGTGATAAGGAACCAAGAAATTGCAAAACTGTTAATATTAGTATTTTAAAAAGAACCCAAGAAAGAATTACAGGGGCAAAAGTCAGTTAGTCATAGTTATAGTTCAACTATTTCCTATAGTTCTCTGGAAGGGTGGACGCCACTTGCTAGAAAGGGCAAAGAAGATAAAACCTACCTTAAAAGCCGTTAGGAGGCAATGCTTACGTACCTTAATTCCCAGGCTAATCCTAACTCTCCCTCCCTTCCTGAAGTCATGAGAGTGACATATACCTCTAGACAAAGGGATCACGAGCCCACTCCCTTTGCTTGAAAAATCTGTATTCTGTAACATAGTATATGCTTTCTAATAATCATCCTTCTGAGATTCTTTATATGTGCAAAACTTGTAAACTAAGCAAGCAGGGACTAGCTCATTAGGTTGCCTAATAAGCTAGTCCCAACACTCTTAGCAAAGGTAATTTCATTTAGCTTCTCTCCTTATCCTAAGCTAAACATTTCATTTTCCACTATTGTGGCAACAAGGATGGGTGGGAGACCCTAGAAGATTTGGGAATGTCTTTGTTGGGTATGTGAAACATTTATCACTACTGTGTTATCTTGAGATCTTGATGTGGGAACTTTTTCTTTTTTTAATAGATTCTATAGATAAATGTTGTAAATGACTGTTGTACCATGCTTCCTCTCCTTTTTCCCCTAACCAGTATGTGATTTTGTCTCTATAAAATCAGCATAGGGCCTATGATCTGGGCTGCACGGTTTGGGTTAGGTATACCCCGTGTGTGTCTCCAGCTTATTAATAAAGCTCCTCCTGATATTTCTCTATAAATTATCTTGGTGTTTCTATGTAGCCCACAGTTACACTGCTTTATAACATTTGAAGGCTCGTCTGGGATTCCAGTGTTCCGTGTCACCAGGTTGAGACACCGGGACCGGGTGGCCTCTCCAGAGGTTGCCTGACCCCACTGGACCTCTAGGAGAGGCGCCCCTGAGACATTCCAAGGCTCCAGTTATCCTGTATCTCAGATAGCTTCTCGGCAGACACCCCTGGCCCCAGGATTCTGCAAAATCTTGGAGTAAAGATTGACCTCCAGAGGTAAGGAAAAATGAAGTAAATCTTTTTGCTTTGCTGGATTTTGAGTTGTATAGGACTAGTCAACTTGAAACTATGGCGGCAGAGGATAGGACAGGATCAAAACTCGCGCAATAGGCTCTCCAGGGCCAAGACGTTGGCAGAGAGTTAAGTCCTGCCTCGGGCTTCCCAGGACACCTTTGTGCTGTCTGTTCATGTCAAATCTCATTCTTTGCTTTTATTGTTTCTGTCTGAAAACCCCTGAGTGATTAGTGAGAATAAGGATCTCTGGTGCAATTTCAATTGGAAATTTCTGGCTTAAAACCAGAGGGCAGAAGTGAAGGGAAATTCGTAAACTTCATGTGGTTTAGTGGCTGTCCGCCGGAAGCTGAGGGAAACCTCTTCCATCTCCCAGCCCGACCTAGTCAGGGTGTATACTGACCGGCCTGTACTACGGACAGTGAATATCTCAAGGTGGGCTCAGCAGATGGTTGTCACTTCTGAAAGACAAGTCTGAGAAAACCGTTCTAAAGCCCACAAATTATAAAACTAGCAAAATGGCAAAGCAAAATTCATAGAAGTATTAAAAATTCTCTAGAACCTGAACCTGAGTTTACGTGGTCAGTGAGCACCTGAGAGGGTCCTGATGAGGTAACCCGTTCCTTGTCCACTGAATTGCGCCTAAAAGTCAAGAGTGAACGTCAATGATAAATTGTCTGTGCTGTCGATTCTCTTTGTTTGTCCAAGAAAGTTCTTGCAACATTTCTTGGTATGGGCCTCTTTCCCCGGACCCACTAGATCTCTTTTCTTGGATCCAACACCTCTGGCTTCAGGGCACTCCGTGTGACTTCTCACCAGAAGAATGTCCTTTTCAGCTGGCTCCGGACTCTGCTCTTGTGTGATGAGCGACACCTCTATAGTTAAACGTCCTTTATTCTGGGTGCTAGTTCTTATCTGTCTTCTCTTTCTTGCCTTTTATTAGTGTGCTGATCCCTGCATTCTCCCGGATGGTTTCAATTTTGCAGATTCGTGCCCAAGACATTAAATATGGGAGGAGGGCCCAGTACACAAAAGACCCCCTTAGGTTGTCTCCGAAGGCACTTTCATGAAGCCTATGAAGACAACCGTGGGTATGAAATTAAATGGTCAGAAGGAAGACTTCGCACACTCTGTGAATCAGAATGGCCCATCTTCGGGGATGGATGGCCGGGACCAAGTCTTTTAATCCCCAGGTGGTCAGGGCAGTCTGGAATATTGTGACCAGGTATCCAGGCTACCTTGTCCAGTTCCCCTACATTGATCAATGGCTGAATTTAACAATGCGCCCGCCACAATGGCTAAAAGCATGCTCAATACAGAGAGGGTGCCACGTCTTCCTAGTCAGGCCAGATTTAACTCTAGAACTAAAGGGGATAAAAAGGAAGCCCCAGGACCCCCTGTCCTTACAGAGACCCCTGAGGAAACTGAGCTGCCACCCCCCTGAAATCCCCAAGTTATAGCCCCTGAGCCTAGACAGCAGCTACAGGAGAGGCTGTAACTTCCACTGCTACATACCGTCCCACACCCGGAGTGGATCTGAGCGTGGGCAGGGAAGGGATCTATATCCTGCCACTCAGGGAAACCCCCCCTTCGGGAACTTCCCCCGACCCTGAGGAACGGCCCTTCCCTGTGTATGTCCCATTCTCCAGTGATCTGTGTACTTGGAAAGGCCAAAATCCTCTGTTCTCGGAGAAGCCTCAGGCTCTAATAGGACTCAGAGAAACTGTCCTACAACCTCATAGACCTATCTGGGAGGACTGCCAGCAACTTTTAAGTACTCTCTTCACTTCGGAAGAGAGGGACAGAATTAGGCAGGAGGGTAAAAAGGCAGCCCTAGGGCCAGGAGGGGGGTCGCTGGAGGAAAATAGGGACCACATAGAGGCAGCTTCCTGTCCAATAGACCTCAGCGGGGTCACAATTCCCAGGAAGGAAAAGCCTCGTTGGACGCTTTTCACCGGTATCTCTTATTGGGACTAAGAGCTGCAGCCTGAAAGCCCACCAACCTCTCGAAGGTTTTTGAAATTACCCAAAATCCGCAGGAACCCAGCCGCATTTTTTGAACGCCTTTGCGAAGCATACTGGGTGTATTCCCCCATAGACCCGGATGCTACTGAAAACAGTGTGGCTCTTAATTTGGCTTTCGCGACACAGTCAGCGCCAGATATTAAAAAGAAACTTCAAAAGCTAGAAGGGTTTGATGGCATGAGTAAGTCCCAGTTAATTTCAATAGCTCAGAAAGTTTTTACTAATAGGGAGATAATTGAGGGAAGACAGGATAAAAGGACAGCTACAGTAGCAGTAGCGGCACTCCAAGAGGCAAAATCTTTTAAGGAAAAGGGGCCCCCAAGGGAGCGAAAAAAGAACGAGTGGAAGAAAGAAATTCAAGAAGGACTAGGACTCCGCTAGGAAAGAATCAGTGTGCATTCTGTATAAGGAAGAAGGGCAGTGGAAAAATAAATGTCCCAAATTACAAGCAGCAGCCAAGGCAAGCTCTCAGGTCCTGAACCTTGAGGAATGACGGGGCCAAGGCTCCTTTTCACTGCACCCCCAGGAGCCTGTGGTAACAGCAGTAATAGGGGGGAAAACTGGATTTTCTAATAGACACTGGAACAACACATTCGGTCTTAACTAAGTCTCTTGGACCCATCAACACTCACTAAACACTAATACAAGGGGCCACTGGAAAAACTGCATACTACCCATGGACCACCCAGTGGACAGTCAATCTAGGGCAAGGAACAGTTACCCATTCGTTCTTGCTCATGCCAGAATGCCCCTACACCCAGATAGGGTGGGACCTGTTACAAAACCTCTAGGCCACAATCTCCTTTAAGGGAGAAAATACCACCTTAACTATAGGAGCCAGTAAGGAAACTCTGGACACTTGATTACAGCTACTCCTAACCTGTCCTCTCTCTGAGGAATATCTTTTCCAGGAATCAGCTGAACTGGGAGATGCCTAAAGGCCATCTCTTCTATGGCAGCTTCAAGAGAGTTTTCCAAAAGTGTGGGTTGAAACCAACTGTCCTGGACTAGCAGCCCATCAGCCACCTGTGGTCATACAATTGCTATGCACTGCAACTCCAGTGGTGGTAAGACAGTAATACCCAATGAGTCGGGAAGCTAAGGAGGGAATAGCTCTCCACATATGGCATCTCTGAGAAGCGGGAATCTTGGTGCCCTGCCAATCCCAATGGAACACTCCCTTATTACTTGTCCTAGAGCCCAGAACAAAAGACTGCTCACTGGTTCAGGACCTTTGGGAAGTTAACAAATGGATGGAGACATACACCCTGCAGTCCCTAACCCATACACCTTTCTTAGCCTTCTGCATCCTGAGCATCGTGTCTATGCAGTCTTAGACCTTAAAGATGCCTTCTTCAGTATCCCACTAGCCCCTAAAAGCCAGCCCATTTTGGCCTTTGAGTGGATAGCCCCAGCGGGAAAATTCTCTGGCCAACTGACATGGACTAGACTGCCGCAAGGCTTTAAAACCTCTCCTACTATCTTTTTTTTAAAATTATTATTATTATTTTTTGTATTTTTCTGAAGCTGGAAAAGGGGAGAGACAGTCAGACATAGGAGAAGCACCCATTTGCTTCTCCACCCCGCCCCCCCTCCTTCCTCTCTGTCTCTCTCTTCCCCTCCTGCAGCCAAGGCTCCATTGGAGCAAAGATGGCCCGGGCGCTGGTGATGGCTCCTTGGCCTCTGCCCCAGGCACTGGAGTGGCTCTGGTCACAACAAGCGACGCCCCCTAGTAGGCAGAGCTTTGACCCCTAGTGGGCGTGCCGGGTGGATACCGGTCGGGCGCATGCGGGAGTCTGTCTGACTGTCTCTCCGTGTTTCTGGCTTCAAAAAAAAAAAAAAAAAAAAAAAAAAAAAAAAAAAAGAAATAATTACTAATGAAACTGGGAAAGCCCCAATTCTCCTTGCACATCAGGAAACTCAGACGACAAACTTCATCTACCAAAACAGATTAGCACTAGATTATCTATTAGCTGCAGAAGGAGGAGTATGTGGGAAATTCAATCCCACTAATTGTTGCCTGCAGATAGATGACCAGGGCCAGGCAGTTGAGGACCTTGTCAAGAATGATAAAACTGGCACATGTGCCTGTGCAAGTCTAGCATGCCTGGAACCCTGGTAGCCTTTCGGGAGGGTGGTTCTCAGCCTGTGGTGAGTTTAAGGCCCTAATAGGAGCAGTTTTATTGCTCCTAGGAACTTGTGTAATAGGTCTGTGTCTGTTGTCACTACTAATGAACAGCATAAAGAGCATGATAGTAATCACGGTGCAATGATGAACAATGGATTAATGATCCTCCAAGGTATTCACTCGCCCTTTCCCTAGAGAGGACAATGAGCCAAGAATTTGACTCATGGTATAAAACCAGTGGGGAATGTGATAAGGTACCAAGAAACTGCAAAACTGTTAATATTAGTAGTAAAAAAAAAACCCAAGAGGAAGAGGTTACAGGGGCAAAAATCAGTCATAGTTACAGTTTAACTATTTCTTATAGTTCTCTGGAAGGGCGGATGCCACTTGCTAGAAAGGGCAAAGAAGATAAAACCTATCTTAAAAGCCTTTAGGAGACAATGCTTACGTACCTTAATTCCCAGGCTAATCCTAACTCTCCCTCCCTTCCTGAAGTCATGAGAGTGACGTATACCTCTAGAAGAAGGGATCACGAGCCCACTCCCCTTGCTTGAAAAATTTGTGTTCTGTAATGTTTTATATGCTTTTTAATAATCATCCTGAAATTCTTTATATGTGCAAAACTTGTAAACTAAGCAAGAGGAGACTAGCTCATTAGGTTGCCTAATAAGCTAGTCCCAACACTCTTAGCAAAGGTAATTTCATTTAGCTTCTCTCCTTAACCTAAGCGAAACATTTTGTTTCCCACTATTGTGGCAACAAGGATGGGTGGCAGACACTGGAAGATTTGGGAATGTCTTTGTCAAGTATGTGAAACAGTTATCACTACTGTGTTATCTTGTGGTCTTGATGTGGGAATGTTTTCTCCTTTTAATAGATTCTATAGATAAATGTTGTAAGCTTATTAGTAAATGACTGTTGTACCATGCTCCCTGTCCTTTTCCCCCCAACCAGCATGTGATTTTTGTCTCTACAAAAGCAGCATCAGGTCTGTGATTTGGGCTGCACGATTTGGGTTAGCTATACCCCATGTGTGTCTCCGGCTTATTAATTAAGCTTCTCCTGATATTTCTTCTATAACTTATCTTGGTGTCTCTATGTAACCCGCTGATTTTACTACTTTATAAAACTTCCTGCTCTCTGATCTCATGTTCCAGCTTCTAGCAGCTGAAGCAGAGTGCGCGGTATGAGAAGTAAGTAATTCCAGGGCAGGGTCCTGCCCCTCCAGCTTGGAGATGCCACTGCCCTCCCTGTGGTGGCCAGCTAGGAGCCTAGGGGTGTGCAGGCTGATACGTGGGACCACAATCCTCGAACCTTCTCCTACCCAGACATCTAGTCTGACTTTCTCCTCATGTCCATGAAGCCCCCACTCAAGTTTTCTCACTTCAAAATTTCCCCGGAGCATGAATGATTTTGGTTAACTCCTTCCTTTTCTTGATTTGCATCATGTACAGATTCTGAACTAAAAACTCTTTTTCTCATTAGCCCTTCAGTGGTTTTAAGATTTACAATGATATTGGCCATTTCTGTTTTTCGTTGGGAAGGTCGGTCTCACAACAAGCTAACAAAATCTTTAGAGATGCTTCTCATTACTTTTCTGCGTATTTATTTATAAAACTTTATTTAATTTATTGGGGTGACATTGGTGAATAAGATTATATAGGTTTCAAACATGTTTTTGTTTCTATTTTAATTCATGTCTTTTGTGAAATATCCCAGGCTCTTGACTTTAAATACTATCTGGATGTTGACCCTACCAATTCGTCTGTCAAGCAAGAATGTTTTCCTGAACTCATATATCGACACCCTCTGCTAGTTCTCCACTGCGGTGTCTACTATGCATCTGAGCCCAACATGTACTAACTGAATTCACAGTTCTCTTCATTACAAAATCTCTTAAAATATTTCCCTCTCCAGCTTCATGTCCAAAACGTTAGCATTGTTCTTGGCCTTGCTCTCTCAATGTGCCTCTGATCTTTGATAATACAACCAGCCCATCTGACTCTCACCAGCTCCACTGGGCCCACCCAGACCCCCGCACCCTCATGCACATCCGGGGCACGCAACAGCCTCCCACCAGGAGTGGGTGTTGGGGCTCAGCACAGCCAGCAGAGAGATCAGGAGAAAACAGATCAGATCCTGTTCCTTCTCTGCTTGAGCCCTGAACTGCCGTCTCACCTGTGATAATGTGATTTATAATAAAATATGTATGTTTGGTTTTTGCCCATTTCTGGCACAGAGCTCCTGGGGCCTCGGGACTTTGGAAAACACCTAAGAATGGGTGCTGGTTGCCATGGGAACCTACCATGTGAATAGGGAATTGGAATTTTCAGATCCCTCACCCTGGCTGAAAGTTGAATCAATCACCATGGCCCAGAATTGAATCCAACATGTCTATGTAATAAAGCCTCCATAAAACCCAAAAGCATGGGGTTCAGAGAGCTTCTGGGTTGGTGAACACGTGGAGATGCAGGAGGACGTGGAAGCGCCACCCCTCCCCCACACCTTGTCCTGTGCATCTCGTCCATCTGTCTGTTGGTTTGTATTCTTTAATATCTGCTTATAATAAACCAGTGATCCAGCAAGTAAATGTGTTTCCTGAGTTCTGTGAGTCATTCTAGGAAATTAATTGAACCCAAGGAGGTGTCATGGGAACCTCTGATCTATATAGCTGGTGGTCAGAAGCACATTGGACAACCAGAACTTACGACTGGCATCTGATCTGAAGTGTGTGGGGGGCAGTCCTGTGGGTCTGAGCTCAGGTCCTGTGGGATCTGAGGCTTTCCCCAGGGAGAGAGTGTCCGAGTTGAGTTCACTGCTTGGTGATGTGGAAACAAGAACACACATGAGAACTGCTGCTGGAATCATAACAACTCATTCACGGTGATGGCTACTTCTAGATGTCAGCTTGACGGACTGGACCACGGGTGCACAGACACTTAGTCAAACATTATTCTGGGAGTTTCTGTTAGGGTATTTTAGGATGAGATTAAAATTATTTATTAATTTTTATTGAATTTTTTTGGGGTGACACCGGTTAAAATAATTATATGGTTTTAGGTACCCAGTTGTACAATATATCCTTATATATCATGTTGTGTTTAACCCCCACCCCCTCAAGTCAAGTCTTCATCCATCACCATTTATCCCACCGATACCCTCACCTCCACCCTACCCCTCCCGGATAATCACACCCTGTTGCGCATCATCTTGAGTTTTTATTTCCTTTTTGCTCTATGCTTCCACCTCCCTCACCAACCCCCCTTACCCCCAACAGTTGTCAGACTGCCTTCTATGTATGGGCGTGTCTCTATTTTGTCTGTTAGTTCATTTTGTTCACTAGATTTCACATATGAGTAAAATCATGTGGTACTTATCTTTTTCTGATTGGCTTATTTTACTTAGCAAAAAGATCTCCAAGTACATCAATGCTGTTGCAAAAGGTAAGGTTTTCTTCTTTTTTTATGACTGCATAATATCTTATTGTGTAAATGAACCACAGTTTTTTTATCCACTCATCTATCGATGGGCACTTGGGCTATATCCAGATCTTTTTTTTTTTTTTTTTGAGTGATAGGAGGGAGATAGACAGACTCCCACATGTGCCCTCACCAAGATCCACCCAGCAACCCCCATCTGGGGCAATGCTCAAGTCAACCGAACTATCCCTCAGCACCCACTGCTTGAACCAATCAAAGCACTGGCTACAAAAGGGGAAGAGAGACAAGGAGGGGGAGAGAGTTGGAGAGAAACAGATGGTCATTTCTCATGTGTGTCCTGACCGGGGATTGAACCTGGGACTTTCGCACACCAGGCTGACACTCTATTCACTGAGTCAACTGGCCTGAGCTGTATTTTCTTTTCTATGCATTTGTAGAAATTCATCCTATATTCGGAGACTGATACTCTGATGCTTGAGTGTATTGTAAAAATCTTCCCTCACTTGATAGCTGATCATTTGGCACTATCTATGCAGAGTCCTTAATTTTAACATAGTCCACATTTCCAATGTTTCTCTTTATAAACAGTGCGTTTATGTCTTGTTCAGGAATCCTTCCCTACCTTAAGTTCATGGCGAGGTCCTGCTATGTTATCACAAACTATAGGTGTTCAATCCACCTGTACTTGATTTGAGCATTGTCGGAATTAGGGGGGCAGTTTCATTCGACTGTCTGTGAACCCCTCGCTGCCCACACATACAATTGAGAAGTTTATCTCCTTGTCACTTCTCTGTGTCACCTCCGCTATCGTGCATGACATTTCCTGTGGTTTAGGTCCATGGTATTTCTAGGTGCCCTACTCTGTTCCTGTGGTCTCGTGGTCTAACCCTGTGTGAGTCTTGCATTCTGTAATGTTTTACTATGTCTAGACATCTTACAGAGCCTGTCCTCGTATACTGTTCTTCTTCACGATTGCCTTGGCTGTGTTTGGAAATATTTACTTCAATATATTTTCACAATAGCAGCACCAAATTTTCCTAAAATCAACTGGGAGATTGGGTGACGTATTGCTTTAATTCAGAAGATTAATTTGGGTGGAAGAGACTTTTACACAATAGCACTTTCATATCCATGAACATACACATTTTTTCTGTTTATTTAAATCTTTAATGCCCTTCCAGACAGATTTTCTTTCATTTAGAAAGCACATATTAAATTTTGTCATGTACATCTGTATTTTTTATTTAAGAAATTTTTTCCCATTGATTAGAGAGAGAGACAGGAAGGGAGAGAAAGAGAGAGACCATTTGTTGTGCTACTTAGTTGTTCCATTTAGATGTGCACTCACTGGTTGCTTCTCATTTGCATCCTGATGGGGGGTTGTACCTGCAACCTCAGAGCAGCTTGGTGGACGGGACAGTGCCCTACCTACTGACCCATCCAGTGAGAGCTGTCCTGGACATCTCTAAAGAGATCTAATCCAGGTATATTATAATTATTGAGGCTACTGCCAATGGCATCCTCTGTTTTGTTTATTACCATGATATAACAATGCGTTTGATGTTTGTAATTTGATTTTATCTCTAGCAAGCTTGCTGCCTCTCTTAATAAGCTCCTAAATGTATCTATATATACTAGTACTTGTGGATTTTTTCTATAATGCAGTCCTTTATGAAGAAAAAGAGCTTTGTTTTCTTTTCAATTTTCATAGCGTTTACCTATTGCTATTGCTTTTCTAGACTAAGACCCAACGTTATTGTATTAGGTATGATGTTTACTGAAGACTCCCCCTACCTCATTAAAGAAATTCTTCTGTATTTCTAGTTGGCAGAGAGGTTTATCTTGAAGGCATTGGAAATCACCCTAAATGGTCATTGTTTTATCTTTTGAAATTTATTCAGTCAAGGGCCAATCAGAACACAGAAGCCCCACTGTATATTTCAGCAGGGGGCATTTAACTTAAGGAGTTTGTTATGCTGATGTTGGAACACAAATGGAGCAAAGAAGGAACTCTCCCTGGAAGTCTGACAGCATGATAAGCTAATCCAAATACCAGCCTGAGTTTTGTTTTGTTTTTTGTTTGTTTGTTTTTCAGTGCATATATGAATTATTGAGATATAATTGTCATATATCTCTATGCTTGTTTCAGGTGTCCAACATAATGTTTCAACATAAGTACATATTGTGAAGAACTCACCAGAATGTCTTCTTAACATTAATCACTATGTACAGTTGAACATGTTTTTGTTGTGATGAGAACTTTTAACAATTTTCTTCTAGCGATATACCCACTTAGAAATTTTCAAATATGCAACACGGTATTATTAAGTATCTCTTTATAGTTAATAGTATTAATACTCATTATTATTAACTACAGTCACCATGCTGTACATTATGCCCGCATGATGTAATTACTTGTAACTGGAGCTTTGTGCATTTGGCCACCCTTGCCCACTTCACCCACCCCTCATCCTCTGCCTCTGGTCACCACCAGTCCCTTCTCTGTATCTGTGAATTGGATTGTTTTTTTAAGTTTCCAAATGTATGTGAGCTCATATGGTATTTGTCTTTGTCAAGTTTACTTCTCTGACCATAATACCTTCATGGTCTATCCAAGTTCTCCTTAATAGTAGTAGTATTATTTTATTCTTTTAATGGCACAATGATATTCCATTGCATACACACAACATTTTTTTTTTTTGAGAATGGCTTTTATTTATTTTTTTTAAGATTTTTTTAAAGATTTTATTTATTCATTATAGAGAGGAGAGAGAGAGAGAGAGAGAGAGAAGGGGGAGGAGCAGGAAGCATCAACTCCCATATGTGCCTTCACCAGACAAGCCCAGGGTTTTGAATCGGCGACCTCAGCATTTCCAGGTCAACGCTTTATCCACTGCGCCACCACAAGTCAGGCCACACAACATTTTTTTCTTCCATTCATTTATCGATGGACATCTAGGTTGCTACAACATCTTGGCTATTGTAAATAATGCTTTTGTGAACACAGGGCGCACTCTTCTCAATTTAATTTTTTCAAGTTAATGTTTTCATTTCTTCCAAATAAGTACCCAGAAGTGGAATTGCTGGATCATATGGAAGCTCTATTTTTTATATAATGTTTTCAACTTTCGTTTATTGATTTCAGTGAGAGAGGACGGGAGAGAGAGACACAGGAACATCTAGCTGTTCCTGGATGTGCTCTGACCCGGCTTTGAAGCAGCAACCTTTGCGCTTTGGGACGATGCTCTAACCAACCGAGCTCTCCAGCTAGAGTTCTCTTTTTAGTTTGTGAGGAACTGTCATACTGACTTACATAGTGGTTGCACCAGTTTTTGTTCCCACCACCAATGCAAGAAGGTTCCCCTCTCTAAAAATTCTTGCCAACACTTATTATTTTTTGTCATCTTTATAACCCTAACTGGAGATGTGCTAGACTCCTCAGTGATATGATTTGTGGAGACACGACCATAGAAATCTGCTTTCTTGAGTCCTTTGCTTGCATAACACGATCTTCTGTGCAGTATGTGAGGAGTCCGGGGTGGGTGGGGACGGAGCTGGGTTCCCATACTCACCTGCTCCCTGTGGCAGGAACAGACCCAGGTTTGTGTGGAGCCTGATATTTATACAAATGTTGAGATCACTGTTTAAAAAATTGTGGCACACATGAATTTTTCTGAAATGAGGAAACACATTGTGTCAAGTCACTAAAGCTAAAATATTGAAACCCAAATATAAGACAATTCAGAGAAAGTACAGACTATGTTATTGGCCGTGTGGCACCCCTGTCTGGCACCTGCACAGCACATGGTCCCACAGTGATGACTGATGTTCTTTCATTGCCTCCTTATAAGAGAATAGTTATATCATATAAGAGAATAATTATGTCCATTAAGAATAAATGTTAATATTATATCAATACATGCCGTCGGTTGTTTTAATAATATATTTATATAATATAAAGAATAGATCAAGAATTTAATATTTCCTTTGGCACAGTTTATTGACATGTTTTTTTCTCTTGCATAGTTTATGAAACTTTCTTTTTTTTAAATTTTATTTAGAAAATTAAATTTAACGGGGTGACATTGATCAATAAGGATACATAGGTTTTAGGTAAACGTTTCTGTAGCATTTGAACAGTTGATTATGTTGTACACCCATCACCCGAAGTCAAATCATGTTCTGTCACCATATATTTGTCCCCCTCTACTCCCCCTCCTACATCTCCCCCACACCCCCTCGCCCGGTAACCTCTTCACCCCAAAACTTTCTTTCAATCCCACAACTTGTTACTGGAGGTCTGAACTGTTTCAAGTCAGTGACAAGTTTGGAGAAGAGCTTATGAAGTTTCTTTCTTTCATAAAAGAGCAGTAGGATTGCAGCTGATTCCCACACATCCCTGGAGCCCTTGCTGGAGCTTTGAAAAGGGACCAAGCATGTGAGGGCCCTGAAGATGAAGTTTCTTGGGCTTTAAGGCAGTAAATGTGCAGCTGTGCTGAGGTCCAGCCTTCGGTGTCCCCGCTGAATAAGGCGTAATCTGTCTTCACACGTCCCATTTCAAGGGGCCCGAGCACAGTCACTGTCCCACAGACCTTCAGACCCTTGACAAGCAACAGCAGTGCACCCACGTCCCCCAAATCCCTCAGAGGAAGTGGCTTTAATGCTCAACATTCCCCCTGGGCTCCACCCTCCACTGGAGAGGGGTCTAAATTCCTTACTCTCTTATAGCTCTTGAGTGGTCTAAATAAAATTCAAAACTATACTTTCCCAGAATATCCAATGGTTTCAGCTGGAGAATGGGTCCCCCCAAGTCACCAGGGTCAGCTCTGACCACAATGGGTGACCACCCTTTCGACTTAAACATCATCTGTAAGGGGACCACTTTCAGATTCACATCTGGACAGGCCTCTCTACCACTGGGGGCCTTGATAGGTCGCCAGCAGGCTGAAGTTCTTCGGGGAGGTGAGACAGATGGTTCCTCAACCTCCCTGCTACCCTGCATAACCTGTAGAGCCCTAGTTCCCCTCCCAGGACTGGCCACAGCTCTGTCACCACACTTCCTGTTAGGGTGTCCTCAGCCTCACCCCACACCTCAGAATTTCCCTCCCACACAGGGACCTGGACCCGCTCTGCCCTGTCAGATGCAGACATGGTGCCTCTGCTGCTGCTGCCCCTGCTGTGGGGGGGTGAGTGGGACCAGGGAGAGGAGGTGGGTGGGTAAGGGAGGAGTAGATGTTGTAGCTGAGCCTCTGTGTCTCCACAGGGTCCCTGCAGGAGCAGCCAGGCTATTGGATCCGAGTGCAGAGATCAGTGAGGGTGCAGGAGGGTCTGTGCGTCCACGTGCCCTGCTCCTTCTCCTACCCTGGGAGTATTTCTCATTCCCAACCTACACTCTATACCTACTGGTATGAGAAAAGGGCCAAGCCAGATACTGATGATCCTGTGGCCACAAACACCCAAATAAACCAGTGAAGAAAGAGTTCCAGAACCGATTCCTCCTTGTGAACCCCGGGACCAACAACTGTTCCCTGAGCATCAGAGACGCCAGGACCAGTGACTCAGGAACCTACTTCTTCCGAGTGGAGACACATGTGAAACATAGTTACCAGAAAAGCACGCTGAGTGTGCAGGTGACAGGTATGGCAGGGCCCAAGAAAAGACCCAGGGATGTGGGACTGTGATCTAGAACAGGAACAGGACACAAGGACACTTCCTGATCCAGGTCTTGGGCTCAGGGTGGGCGGAAAACACAGAGGACCCAGAGCAACTGTGGCCCTGAGGCAGAGGAACCACTCAGGGTCACACTCTCGGTCCTCGAGCCCTGGACCCCAGGCAACTCCCTCTCTCCCCCTCAGCCCTGACAGAGAAACCCGACATTCATATTCCGGAGCCTCTGGAGGCCGGCCGCCCCACACAGCTGACCTGCAGCCTGCCGGGGGCCTGCGAAGGGGGAAGCCCTCTCACCTTCTCCTGGGTGGGGGATGCTCTTGACTCACTGAACACTCAGACCCTCCACTCCTCAGTGCTCACCTTCACCCCGAGGCCCCAGGACCACGGCACCAAAGTCATTTGTCTGGTGGTGTCAGTGGTAGAAACTTTGGTGACTACATGGAGAACCATCCAGCTCAATGTGTCTTGTGAGTGTTGAGAGGATGGTGGGTGGTGCCGGGGTAGTGGGACTGGTGTGTGTGTCTCTGTGTGTGTGTGTGTGTCTCTGTGTGTGTGTGTGTGTGTGTGTGTGTAGAGGAGGCTGAGCTAACCTGAGAACTCTTGTGTATGGATATAAGCATGGGGGGGGGGATGGGCCCGCAGTACCGAAATCCCACCTTCCCTGTTCCCACCGCCCTCCTTGGGTTCAGGGTGACTTCCATCCGCTCCTCCCCTCTGAAGCGGGGCCATGTCTTTCTGTCCCAGATGCCCCCCGGAAACTCGCCATAGGCATCTCCTTCAGAAATGTCACAGGTAGGAATAACCTTACCCCATCTGGAGTGACCATTCCCCTGGGTACCATGCAGCAGAGGACATTCAGAGTTTGAATGTGATCTGATGTGGGAAGGGCAAGGATGAAAATCATCAGCCTCCCTCCCTTACCTCTGTGGCTGGGAGCCTATAGCCCCTTTCCATACACACCCCATCTCCCCTCTTGAACTTCTCTCCCCAAAGCCCTGAAGATTCGGCAAAACACCTCCTCTCTGACAATTCTGGAGGGCGAGGCCCTGTGGCTGCTGTGTGAAGCCAACAGCAACCCCCCTGCAGAGCTGAGCTGGTTCCGGAGGTCCCCAGCACTGAACACCACCCCCACGCCCATCTCCAGCACTGCCACCCTGGAGCTGCCTCGTGTGGGCCTCCTCTGGGGACTGTGGAGGAAGGGGGCTCTCCTGCGGGGCTCGGCACCTGCTGGGCTCCCAGACTCTCTCTCTCTCAGCCTTTCCGTGGTCCCTGAGTGTGTGACCTCTGAAGTTAAATTTCCTGGGTCTTAGGGAGATTAGATTAGAGGCACTGCTGACCCTGCTCCTCCCTCCCCACAGACCTCCCGCAGCTGCTGGGCCCCTCCTGCTCCTGGGAGGACCAGGGTCTGCACTGCAGCTGCTCCTTCAGAGCCCAGCCGGCCCCTCCCTGCGCGGGCAGCTGGTGGCAGGGCTGCTGGAGGGGAATCACAGCAATGCCTCCTGCAGGGTCACCTCCCGCTCAGCGGGGCCCTGGACCAACAGCTCCCTGAGCCTCAGCCAGGAGCTCAGAGCTGGCTTCAGACTCAGCTGCGAGGACAGCAATGTCCACGGGGTCCAGAGCGCCGCTGTCCTGCTGCTGCCAGGTCAAGGGGTCTAATGGGAGACAGACTTAGAGAGAAAGGAGTGGGTCACAGAGAAGATGGAGCTGGGGGAGGGGCCGGGCCTGGATGGGGTGATTGCTAGGACAGGGCCTTCCATCTCCTGCAGCAACAGAACCTACAGCCAGTTCTGCAAGGAGGTGGGGAGACAAGAGACTGAGTCCTATAGTGGGTGGTCTCATGCTGAGCTGGCCCCTGGAGAGAAAGGCCCTGGGCCCCTCCCAGCCCTCAGCACTGGGGTCTTGGAGCTGCCCCACCGGGGGTTGCAGATGAAGAGGAGTTCACATTTCACACTCAGCACCTGCTGGGCTCCCAGCATGTTTCCTTCAACCTCTCTGTGCAGAGTGATTTGCAGGATGGGTGCTGGGGGCAGGCTGCCTGGTCAGGTGTTGGGGCTGTGGGTGGGACTGAGACCTGGGGACACAATGGTCACCCCTCTCTGCTCCTCCTCAGGAAGCCCCCCTCCCTGCAGCTATGCAATTGAGGAGCAGCAGGGCTCCTGGCCCCTGGTCCTCACCCTGATCGGAGGGGCCCTTATGGGGGCTGGCTTTCTCCTCACCTATGGGCTCACCTGGCTCTACTACTCCAGCTGAGCAGGTCTGCCCCTCTCTACAGGGAAGTTCAGTGATTGGCCCTTAGTTCCAGGTGGAGCTGGGCTGCCCAGCCCTGCTTGGAAATAGAGCTAAATTGGAGAAGTCACTGAACTTAGACCCCCGTTGTCTCTGCAGGTGTTGAGGCCCCCATACAACCAGGCCAATATCCTGACTGATCGGTCCTTCTTTTAAAATGGGGAGAAGGTGCAGACAGAGTTTAGAGGGACAGTCGTGGGACATCAATGTCACCTTCTCCCTAGAAACCCCTGACTCACCTGTCTCAATTGTACCCCTGGCATTTTAAGTTGTGGAAGAGACAGAGTGATGACAAAGAGAGTAATTGAAAGATGACATTTCTTACTTTTATTTTCTGAGAGTGAGGAGGGAGAAAGCCTGTAGGAATGACTGGGTCAGCTAGTTAAATTATAATTCCCCTACTGGCTTCCTGGAACAACTTGCAGCACAAAGCAAGAAAAACAGGATTGGTAAATAGTTAAGACAAATGGTCCTAAACTCCCCTCCTCCCTCCTCCCTCCTGAGAAATGAGGGTTACTTATGCTACAGACAAAGGAATCATGCACCCTGTGCCTGAACACTGAAAGGGTACAGAAGATGTAAGAAATCTGACCTTGGGAAGCTTGTGTGTTGAAGCCTATTAGGTCACGTTGTTCTGCCGCTGAATAAATCCCCTTTCCTTCAGTAAGCTGTCTAGTGTCTTTTGTCCTCCGGGCGTCACATCCTGCATTCCTGCAACAGGAACCACACCAGACAAGGGCCTTGGGGAAGCACCAGGTTTCTCGGGAAGCAGATGCAGGTGTGGGGAGCCCAGCCACAGCCTTTATTGGGGTTTTTATAGGAAAGACGAGAGAAGGCAGTGTGAGCATTCAGGATCAGCTGGGATGAATAAATCTGGGGCTGGGGCCTGTGGGGAGGTCTCTGTATGTCTGGTCCCAGGTCCTGGGAGATTTAGGGCAGGCGGGGTGGCTGGGGCTCAGGGTGGGTTGGTTTGCCTCTGAAAGGCTGTTCCTGGCAGAGGTCTTGGCTGTCTCTGGGAACTGGGTGCCCCTGGGTGGAGCTGTCTCTCCTTGGCCTGAAAGCTGATTAAGGTCTGAAAGCCTCAATAGACACAACAGAAAACAAGTAAACCCACCCACTGACGGCCCCTTGTTTCTGCCTGTGCCTCTCCCACTGGGCTTGTCACCTCTCTGAGCTGGTCCTGCCCACCCACCCTCTGACCCTCCCTCTCTATTCCCAGGCTCAGGATGAAACTTTACCTGCAATTTATCCTCCCATTGCCCAGAAGTTACCTGGCTGACACCTGAGTTTCTGGTCCCTCAAACTGCCCTGTCAGTGCAGACATCCACGTAGCAGTGTCAGGTGCTCAGGTCTTCTGTTCCGGTTCAAAGATGTGTACGTTGTGATGAGTACTATAAAACATCCCAACATGTAATTATTATTAAGTAATACTAAATAAAAATTCATTTTACATTTTAGTATCTAGTGCAGTTTCTTGAGCCAATTTATAGAATTCTGAGACTGACTGTGTTTAAGCCAATGGCTATGGGCCAAACCTGTACTGAATGTGCGCAGTGAGTTCATGCCTCTCCTCTAGAGGGCAGCACTGACTCTAGACCCAAAATGTAAAAACAGAATCCAAGTAAAGTTTAGCTCCTGAAGGACCAACTCCCTTGCTCCCTGAGGACTCACATCTCTCAGAGGTCAGAGTAGGGACCCAGGTGGTGTTTGTTTCTCACAGGAAAGGAAAGGGTCTCCTGTGAGATGCATCCAGGAACATAAAATGCTGACGACACCATGTTCAGCAGAGGGCAGACTTCACCGTGGTTTGCATCCAGGATATGAATGAGTCAGACCTCTGCTGAGTAGTTGAACTAAAGAAATAGCCTTCGGAATAGTCACAGGGATGTAAAGTGCAGCACAGGGAACAGAGACAATACTACTGTAATAACCGTGCATGGTGTCTGGTGGGCACTGGAAATGTAAGGGGCTCACTTTGTAAAGTATGTGACTATCTAACCACCATGCTGTATGCCTGACACTGATATAAAGTCATACTGAGTGTGAAGAGGAATTGCAAAATAAAATTTAAATTAGAAAAATGGCAACATTCAGACTGTTTGATTGCTGCTTGGTGCTTCACTGCATTACTCTGTTCTGGAACCCCCAATCAGGTCCCACAGGGACAGGGCAGGTGGGGCAGAGGAGTGGAGTAAGCCTGCGATGAAGAGAATGATGGGGGTGTTGTAGGAAGAAACAGTGCCAGGATTACACATCCAAATTTTACATGGGTGATTGTTATGAATTTCACCATGAAAAATAGATTTTTATTTGAATATTTGGAAAATCACACACACACACACACACACACACACACACACACACACACACACACACACACACCCTCTCTGAGATGAATTCTCTGGCCCTTCTTGAGTGTGAAAATGGCAGCGTCTTCCCCCAGCTCAGTAGTGTGGGTGCATGAGAACGGGCCCTGTGCTCTGAGGGGGTCAGCCTGGCCTCTCCTCTGCCCCTGAGACCCATCTTCCAGGTACAGGTTGTCGGGATCTCCTTCCCCGCCCTCTGGTTGTACCTGTGGCTTGTGGTGGCAACTTCCTCTCCTCTGTCCACCCCAGCTGTTGCTCACTGCTGACAGAAGGACGGAGTATAGGCTCAGGGGGGTGGGGCTGTCTTGGGGCCACATCTGCCACCTCCAGCTTGGGAGATGCCTGCAGTGTTGGGTTGTCTGAAGGCCCCTGAGGACAAGGACAGAGAACTGGCTAGGGTTGACTCAATCACCAATATTCAGTGATGTAATTAATCATAACTAGGCAAAGCAGCCTCCATAAAACCCAAGAGGACCAGGGTCTGAGAGCTTCCGGGTTGGGGAACACAGGTAGGTGCTGGGAGAGAGGTGACCTCAGAGAGGCCGTGGAAGCCCCAGCCCCTTACTCCACACCTGCCCTCTCACCTCTTCCATCTGGCTGTCCCTGAGCCACATTCCTTTATAATAGACCAGTGATGTAGGAAGTGACCTGTTCTCTGAGTTCTGTGACTTCTTTGGCAAATTAATAAATCCACAGGCAAGGAGGTCTTAGGAACTTCTGATTATAGCTGGCTGGTCAGAAACATGGGTGGCTGCCTGAATTTGTGACGACATCTGATGTTATTTGGGGTCAGGTTAGGAACTGAACTCTAAACCTGTGGAATCTGATGCTGTGTCCATGAAGGTTGTGTTAGAATTCAGTTGAACTGCTTGTTTTTGTTGGAGAAACTCACTACCCTCTCTGCCAATGGAGTTGGTCTCAGAATACAAAATAGTTTATATTCATTTTCTTATAGTGAGTCTTCAAAGTGGGTGTTTTATATCCTTATAAACCATCACCCAGCCCCTCACAACCCAAATCTTTACAGCCACCCTTTTTATTTTTTATTTTATTTTTATATAGGGACACAGATAGAATCAGAGAGAGGGATAGATAGAGACAGACAGACAGGAACGGAGAGAGATGAGAAGCATCAATCATCAGTTTTTCATTTTGACACCTTAGTTGTTCATTGATTGCTTTCTCATATGTGCCTTGACCGTGGGCCTTCAGGAGACCAAGTAACCCCTTGCTCGAGCCAGTGATCTTGGGTCCAAGCTGGTGAGCTTTTGCTCAAACCAGATGAGCCCGCACTCAAGCTGGCGACCTCGAGGCTCGGACCTGGGTCATTTGCATCCCAATCCAATGCTCTATCCACTTCACCACCACCTGGTCAGGCACAGCCACCCTTTTAAAAGTCACCTGCCCTCCTGGTTGGTTGGCTCAGTAGTAGAGCATCAGCCCGGTGTGTGGAAGTCCCAGGTTCGATTCCCAGCCAGGGTACACAGGAAGGACACCCATCTGCTTCTCCACCCCTCCCCCTCTCCTTCCTCTCTGTCTCTCTCTTCCCCTCCCATTGCCAAGGCTCCACTGGAGCAAAGTTGGCCTGGGCGCTGAGGATGGCTCCATGGCCTCCCCCTCAGGCACTGGAATGTCTCTGGTTGCAATAAGCATTTCCCCCTGGTGGGCATGCCTAGTGGATCCCTGTCGGGCACATGCAGTTATCTGTCTTTCTGCCTCCCTGTTTCTCGCTTCAGAAAAATACAAAATATAAAAATTAAAATTAAAATAAAATAAAATAAAATAAAATAAAAGTCGCCTGCCCTGGGTGGTGATGGCTCCCAAGTGGGACTGTGCTGCTCCCAGACAGAAGTGTGGGGGTGGAGTTGCTGGGTGTGGGGTAGCCGTCCTCACTTTAGTGGACGAGGCCAGTTTTCTCTGAAACACTGGTACCATTTTACATTCCAGAACCACTGCCCAGACTCTCCTAACACTGCGTGTTTTCAGACACTTTCATGTTTGTCCACTTGGAGCCACTGTAGTAGTATCTTATTGTGGTTTTAAAGAGGACGTTCCTGGTGAGTCAATTTTTTTGTATTTGTTTTTCTATAGGTCTGTAGAAATTCTATATTCTGGAGACTGATACTGTGATGCTTGGATAAGCTGTAAAGTTATTTTCTCATTTGATGGCTGTGGACTCAGCAGTTCCTGTGAGGTCTCTGTTATCTGCCTGAATGGTCAGGGGGCAGGGAGGAGAGCCAGGATGATTCCTCAGCCCCACCCACACCCCCAACCTGTGGAGCTCAAGTTCCCCTTCCAGGCCTGGCCACAGCTCTCTTGCCAATGACTTCCTGTCGGAGTGAATGGTCCCACCCCACAGCTAGGCAGTTCCTTCCCTGACACAGGGACTTTGACCAGCTCTGTCCTGTCAGATGCAGACATGGTGCCCCTGCTGCTGCTGCCGCTGCTGTGGGGGGGTGAGTGCCCTGAGGAAGGCAGGCTGGGCAAGTGGGGGTGGGGCAGAGCTGCAGCTGAGACCTTGTGTCCCCCCAGGGTCCCTGCAGGGACAGCAAGACTATTGGATCCGAGTGCAGGAATCAGTGACGGTGCAAAAGGGTCTGTGCGTCCATGTGCCCTGCTCCTTCTCCTACGAAGAGAGTTCGACTCCTTCCCAAAGTATACTTACCTACTGGTATGAGAAAGGGGCCAACCCAAAAACTGCTTCTCCTGTGGCCACTAACGACCCAAATAAACCAGCGAAGAAAGAGTTCCAGAACCGATTCCTCCTCGCGGACCCCGGGACCAACAACTGTTCCCTGAGCATCAGAGACGCCAGGACCAGTGACTCAGGAACCTACTTCTTCCGAGTAGAGAGAGGAACTGTGAAATATAGTTACCAGAAAAGCATGCTGAGTGTGCAGGTGACAGGTATGGCAGGGCCCAGGAAAAGACCCAGGGGTGTGGGACTGTGTTCCAGAACAGGGACAGGACACCAGGACACTTCCTGATCCAGGTCTTGGGCTCAGGGTGGGCGGAAAACACAGAGGACCCAGAGCAGCTGTGGCCCTGAGGCAGAGGAACCACTCAGGGTGACACTCTCGGTCCCCAAGCCCTGGACCCCAGGCAACTCCCTCTCTCCTCCTCAGCCCTGACAGAGACGCCTGACATTCACATTCTGGAGCCTCTGGAGGCCGGCCGCCCCACACAGCTGACCTGCAGTCTGCCAGGGGCCTGCGAAGGGGGAAGCCCTCTCACCCTCTCCTGGGTGGGGGATGCTCTTGACTCACTGAACACTCAGACCCTCCACTCCTCAGTGCTCACCTTCACCCCAAGGCCCCAGGACCATGGTTCCAAAGTCACTTGTCTGGTGGTAGCAGTGGTAGAAACTTTGGTGACCACGCGGAAAACCGTCCAGCTCAATGTGTCTTGTGAGTGTTGAGGGGATGATGGGTGGTCCCGCGGTATTGGGACTGGTGTGCGTGTGTGTGTGTGTGTGTGTGTGTGTGTGTGTGTTTGTGTGTAGGATGCTGAGCTAACCTGAGAACTCTTGTGTATGGATATAAGCATGGGGGGGGGGATGGGCCCGCAGGACCGAAATCCCAACTTCCCTGTTCCCACCGCCCTCCTTGGGTTCAGGGTGACTTCCATCCGCTCCTCCTCTCTGAAGCGGGCCATGTCTTTCTGTCCCAGATGCCCCCCGGAACCTCACCATAGACATCTCCTTCAGAAATGTCACAGGTAGGAATAACCTTACCCTATCTGGAGCGAACATTCCCCTGGGTACCATGCAGCAGAGGGCATTCAGAGTTTGCATGGGATCAGATGTGGGAAGGGCAAGGATGAAAATCATCAGCCTCCCTCCCTCACCTCTGAGGCTGGGAGCCTATAGCCCCTTTCCGCACACACCCCTCTCCACCTCTCCCTCTCTCTCTTCATTTCTCTCCAAAGTCCTGAAGATTCTGCAAAACACCTCCTCTCTGCCCATCTTGGAAGGGGAGGCTGTTCGGCTGCTCTGTGAGGCTGACAGCAACCCTCCTGCAGAGCTGAACTGGTTCCGGGGGTCCCCAGCTCTGAACGCCACCCCCATCTCCAGCACCGCGACCCTGGAGCTGCCCCACGTGGGGACTGCGGAAGAAGGGGAGTTCTCCTGCCTGGCTCGGCACCCGCTGGGCTCCCAGACTCTCTCTCTCAGCCTCTCTGTGGTCTGTGAGTGTGGGGAAGTCTAAGGGGAGGTCACTTGAGGCCTGAAAGGCCAAAGGCACTGCTGACCCTGCTCCTCCCTCCCCACAGTCTCCCCGCAGCTCCTGGGCCCCTCCTGCTCCTGGGAGGACCAGGGTCTGCACTGCAGCTGCTTCTCCCGAGCCCAGCCTGCCCCCTCCCTGCGCTGGCGGCTGGGGTTGGGGCTGCTGGAGGGGAATCACAGCAATGCCTCCTACATGGTCACCTCCTGGTCAGATGGGCCCTGGGCCAACAGCTCCCTGAGCCTCAGCCGGGAGCTCAGCGCTGGCCTCAGACTCAGCTGCGAGGCCAGCAATGTCCACGGGGCCCAGAGCGCCACTGTCCTGCTGCTGCCAGGTCAGTGGTCTAATGGGGGACAGGCTTAGAGAGAAAAGAGTGGGTCACAGAGAAGATGGACTGGGGGCGGGGCTGGGCCTGGACAGGGGTGATTGTTAGGACAGGGCCCTCCATCTCCTGCAGGAACAGAACCTAAAACTGCTTGTGCAAAGGGGTGGGGAGACAGGAGACTGAGTTTTGTGTTGGGTGGTCTCATGCCCTCTCCTCTGCAGGGAAGTCGGTGTACCTGGCCGGAGTGGTTCCAGCAGGAGTGGTTCCTGCGGCTCTTGGAGGTGCTGGTGTCATGGCCCTGCTGTCCCTGTGCTTGTGTCTCCTCTTCCTTTACATGTAAGTCTGTGTCCCAGGGAACAGGGAGCTGTGTTTTAGGAAATATGGAGAAAAGTCACTGAATCCCAGAAAGGCATATCTGAGTACATCCACAGGGGAAAATAGTATGATTGAAATGAAATAACCATGTACTTAGAGTGTCCAATTCAATGTGCTTTAGCTCAGTCACAGAGTTGTGCACCTGTCACCACAATCAATCTGATAATATTTTTATTAATGCAAAAGAAAAAAGCCCACATGTTTTGTCACCCAGCTTTCATCCTCCACCCAAGCCCCCATCACCACTGATCCACATCCTTTCTCTAGGCCAGTCCGTTCTGCCCAGTTCATGTGAATGGACTCATACAGTACATGGTCCTTTGTGACCAACTTTTTTCACAGAGCACGGTATTGTGAAGGATCCTGTGTCAGTTCTTTATTCCTTTTCATTTCCAAATAATATATTATGGTATGGACAGGGACATTTATTTAACTATTCTTTCTTTGATGGAAATTTGAATTGTTTATATTTTTTGGTATAACAAATAACACTCTTCTGCAAGCTTCTATGTGTAAGGTGGCCCTTTAGCAATGAAAATTCAGTCTTGGCCAGGCACCGGGTTACCCAGGGGGACAGAATACTGACTTGCATGTCCGGAGGGTCTCCGAGTCTGGTCCCAGGGTCTGGGTGCCTCAGTCATCCTGTCAGGGAGTGGGGGCCCCTGCCCACCTGTGCCTGAGCCACTCTGGCTGCTGACTTCTTCCCTTAGAGTGAGAGCCCGCAGGAAGCCAGCGGCCGGGAGACCCCAGATCAGGGATGGTGAGGACCCTGTCGAGGGCACAGCCAACTGGGTGAGTGGTGGGGTGTCTTCTCATGCAGTGTGGGGGTGGGCATGTCCGTTCAATGAGTCCAGACTGAGCTCCTCAGCAACTCCCCAAACTCACCCCTCTGTGGTCAGCCGGACAGACAGCTGGGAGCTGACTTCTCCTCCATCTCCTGGAGCCATGGTCAGCCTCCTGCCCACCCTGCTGACCACTGAGCCCACCTCCCTCTGCTGAGTACAGGCTGCCAGAACCATCTCCCCAAAACTGTTACATTGTCCCCCATTCTGGGCATATTGCTTCACCTCTCCTCCCCCCAGTTTTTTTTCTGTAAGTGGAGATAAGTATTATAGCATTCATACTGGGTTGTTGTGGGGATAAATGTGATTAGCAAGCACTCAATATGGTCTAATAAATTGCACTAGTACAAAATTTTCAATGAATGAGTGAATAGTTAAGTTCATGAAAACTGTGTGTGGAAAAAGAGGATGAATGAAAAAGTGTCCCATCAACTCAAATTTCCCTCAGGACCATATTGGCCTTATTTTTCTCTGACTCCTTCTCTCGCCTTCACTCAGGGTTCCAAGGAAAATCCTAGACCAGAGAAGCCCCCAGACCAAGTGTCACCCACTGGGGACGCCCCTCCATCAGAGGAGCAGCAGGAGCTACACTACGCAAGCCTCAGCTTTCACGGGCTGAAGCCACGGAAGCCTGAGGACCAGGAGGCCAAAAGTACACATGTGTATGCAGAGATCAAGAAGACAAGCAAGTGAGGACTCACTCAGAGCTCAGTCCTGGCCGCAGGCATCACAGCCTCTCAGGGGAAGAAGTCCAGAGTAACTGATGCAGCAGGAGGAGACCTTGTGACAATATCAACATTAACTCCTGTGTGAGCGTCCCCAGGCAGGGCAGAGAAGACAGGTGATGGGATGACAGGGGCTTGGGCTCACATACAGGCTTCAGTGCTCCCTAAGGCATTGTCATCAAACGATTCACTTCACTTCTCTGCCCCCCAGTTTCCCATTCTGTACAGCAGAGATCTTGCGTGCTACTCAACTATTTTCAGAAGGGAAAGATGAATGGTTTTCAACATTTGCCCTAGTTATAATTCCTAAAAGTTCTTTCTGGAAAACATGTTTTGACAAATTGTTCTAGATGATATTAAGCTGTGCACAAAATTACTGTAGATACTACTTCTGTATCCTGTATACAAAACATTTAGATATGAAGAAACAATCAGGTGTGTTTTTATTTGATTTGTAAGGAATTTATCTGTATTTCTACTTGGTTGCTCTGATATAGCTGGGTCTTACACATTGTTGAAACATAGTGACTATGGGCCCTGGCTGTTTGGCTCAGTGGTAGAACATCAGTCCGGCATGTGCAAGTCCCGGGGTCGATTCCCAGCCAGGGTACACAAGAGAAGTGACCATCTGCTTCTCCACCTCTCCCTCTTCTCTCTCTTTGTCCTCCCACAGCCATGGTTTATTCAAGCTAATTGGCCCCGGGTGCTGAGGATGGCACCATGGCCTCACCTCAGGTGCTTAAATAGCTGGTTGCTGGGCAACAGAGCAGTGGCCCCAGATGGGCAGAGCATCATCTCATTGAGGGCTTGTTGGGTGGTTCTCGTCAGGGCGCATGCAGGAGTCTGTAGTTCTGCCTCTCTGCTTCTCACATAATAAAAAACAAAAACATAGTGAGTATTGTTTATGAAGTATATTCCAAATGGAAAATCAGTAGTTGTCATTCATAATGGGACAGGACTGGCCAAGGCAATGACCGAATTAAAAATTAAAAGCTTATTGTGATTTGTTCACACTCTTTAGTTGTATATTCAAAACTAACTACAGCTCAGTATCAGGTAAAAGAATTAGTGGCCATAAGCAGAAAGATGGTAAGCCACACTTTCAATATTCTTCTTCGGCCAACATCAAACTTGTGACATTACAAGAGATTTTGGAACTGTATTCATGCAAGGTATTCAAACAAAATGACAAAGAAGCATTTCCATATTCAAAGCACTACTTGAACAACAATAATAAGAAAAAAGGGATTTTACAGTGTACTCTGCAGATGACAATACTAACATACCAGGAATTACTGACAACTGGGAATTGCTTGCAGAGACAGTGTATCTGATGAACCAATGTGCTGTCAGAGAGGAGGTATATTGTACATGATAGATGCTATAACAATGTTGCTATCACTCTGCTCCCTCTACGTGCTGGAACTGGTGTGTAGCTCTTGACAGGTGAGGAAGAGATGGGAATCCAGACGTCATGTTTGTAGTGTAGGCAGCCTCCCAGGATGGCTCCCAAGGACCTCCACTTCCTGATATTCATGCCTTTGTATCATCCAGCTCCCCTTAAATGTGTGCTGGACCTAGCCAGAAACAGAGGTCCTGATTCCAAAGTGTTGTGAGGAACAGAATGTTGGACAAACCAATGAATAAGTTCAGATGTAGGTCATCTTCCAGTTGGGCTTTCAGATGAGGCTGCAGCACTTACCCCAACACTTTGATCACAGCCTGGTGAGATGCTGTGAGCAAGACCACAATGAACCCTGCTCAAATTCCTGACCCTCAGGCACTGGGAGATGACAACAGTGTGGTGTTTAAAGTTGCTTAGTTTGGGGGATAATTTGTCATGTAGCATTAGATAGCTAACATGATATCAGTCTTTTGAAAGTCAATGGTCTTTTTCCAATGTCATAATTCTCATTTAAGATTCAAGGACAGATTCTTCCTGGGTGATTACAGAGAACACCAAGTACATGCAAAAATCTGAGAAAAATAAGAGAGAGAGGGTACTTTCTTGTTTTTATATATTTATTTATTTTTACTATTTTTTCCATTGATTTGAGGGAAAGAGAGAGAGAGAGAGAGAGAGAGAGAGAGAGAGAAGTAAACTCATAGCTCCACTAAGTTGTTCCATTTAGTTGTGCACTCATTGATTGCTTCTTGTTTGTTCCCCCACTGCGGATGGCACCCACGACCTCTGCTCTGGGACCACGCTTATCTACTGAGCCACCCAACCAGGGAAGGACTTTCTCATTTTTGACAACAACAAGTTAAGTTAGTAAGATCTATTCTTCTTCTGGAAACAATTGAAATTGCTAGATAAAATACTAAAAAACTGTCTGCACAAAATCATGAAACACATGACAAACTAGTGAGAAGTTTCCCCGCTGATGTTTGCTGATGTTTGGACTCAGAGAAGTAAGCAGAACACACCAAGCTGGTTTTGTACGAGTATTTTCTTATTCTGGTGACTGAGATGAGCTGCAGTTTTCAAAGTCTCCTGGAATGAGGGGAACAGAAATAAAAGTGGTGCCAAACTGGAGCCCTGGCAAATGGCAGAGCACCCTCCTGGAGGAGGGTGCTTCAGTGGCAGATGATCTCAGCTGGAAGGTCTGAGACCCACAGAGCAAGGGGATGGTACACGCACAGGTGTGTCAGCAGGATCTCAGTAGGAGACTGAGGGCACCATCAGGAGACTGATTACATGTGACTAATGGAGGGAGGAGTTACAGAGGGTCAGGACTAAGAGGTCCAGTAAGAGACGGTGAGGAATCCAAGGACAAGCAATAATGAGAAGCCATTACCACCCCCAGACCTGATGGGGCAAGGGGAGGGGAGGGACCTGAACCTGTGAGAGCTGCAGCCTTGGAGAACGGTGCCTGGGTCAGGGTTGTCTAGGGAAACAACACCAATAGGCTATAGATACAGAGACAGAGAATTGAGTCACACAATTGAGGCTGAGAAATTCTCACAATAGGTTCTGTGAAGACAGATGTTAAGAATATTTGCAAAAATGTAAAAACACTGCTACTCTTTTTTATTGACTTTTTTGTTTTCAAAAATATAGGAATTTTTTGTTACATATATTATTTGTTAACAATTTTTAAATGTTTTAAATGAAGTAATGCATACATATTTGATATTTTCTCAGAATTAATTTCTAATAAGGCAAATATTGATAGAAATAACCTGCATAAGCAAAAGATTTTTGAGGTGCACAATACTGTTCTTTTTAAAAATGATGTAAAGCTGTTCTGAGATAAAAAAAATTTGAGAACTACCCCCCTTAGAGATCCTTGTGCACACTTACACCAGATACATGGGCAAGAAGGTTCACAGCAGCATTGCTTGTCATGGTCACAATCTGGAAGCGATCTACATGCCCACTTGGGGTCAGATGGATAAATAAAGGTGGTACATCCACATAATGGAATACTTTGCAGTAATGAAAAGAAACTATCGCTACATGACGACATGGACACTCTCCCAACCACAATGTTGGAGAAAATAAGAAGACACAAGAAATGCATGTACTTTTGTTACATATATAAAAATACTTACTCTTCATAATAGTTCAAAGAAAAACTACATAAAAGATAGCACTAAAAAGAAGAGTGAGGGCAAGATTCTAAAAGTGTTTGATGTTGCTCACTTACTTCTGGGGGATGCAGGAGTTACTGTTGGGGAAACCAGTGGGGGAGGTTCTGAAATATATGGTATAAATTTCCTTTCTTGGACCTATATGGCAAAAAGCGTATTTACTTTACATTTACAATGTATGTATGAATGCATTTGTTTTATGAATCTTTCTCTATGTGTGTTATACTTCACAACAACTATAACTGGGGGCAACAATGTTACATCTACTGGGGATCTTTTGAGGAAGCTGTAAAGACTCAGTTTGTGGTGCAGCTTTCATGACATCACATCATCACTTTGGACTGAATCTTCCTGAAGAGGAAGTAATCCTTTCCCTTTGTCAGTTTCCATTGTTGAGGAAGGAAAGCTTAATAACTTGGTGGGAATATCACTATCATTAGGATCTTTTACTGGCCAAGTGAGCATCTATTTAGTATCAGGAAAACAAATAACAGCGAAAATTGCAGAGAAATTATTGTTCCCACACTCTAATGTTAGAATATCAAAATGAGACTACTATACAGTTTTAACTCTTCGTGTCAAATTAATTTTAATATTTTGAAAAGTTGTAAAAAGAGGACTCAGAGTTCTCAGATACAGTTCTCCCAAATTCCCCTCACGTTAACACCTTATATTACCCTTATATTACCGGCACCAAGAATACACAGTGGGGAAAGGACAGTCCTTACAGCAAGTGGTTCTGGAAAAACTGGATATTCACATATAAAGAATGAAGCTGGAACTTTTCCTTACACCACACACACAAATCAACTCAGAATAGAGTAAGGACTTAAACATAAGACCTGATAAAGTCCTAGAAAAACACACAAGGAAAGAGCTTCATGATAATTGGTTTGGCAGTGATTTCATGGATATGACACTGAAAGCCCAGGCCAAAAAACCCAACCAAACAAAGAAACAAATTAACAGAAACAAAAAACAAGTGGGACAACATCAAACTAAAAAGCATCTGCACAGCAAAGGAAATCATCAACAGAATAAAAGGGAAACCTACAAAATGGAAAAAAATATTTGCAAAACATAACTCTGATAAGGAGTTGAGTAAGAGGAAAGGAATAAAGAAGGACAAATATACAGTGACAGAAAATGATTTGACTTTGGGTGATGGGCATAGAACATAATCAACAGTTCAAATGCTATAGAGATATTTACCTGAAAGCTAGGTACTCTTAATGATCAGTGTCACCCTGTTAAATTAAATATTCTAAATAAAATTTAAAAAATAATCTCCCAAATATATAAGGAACACCTACAATTTGAGAGTAAGAAAATCTAATAATCCAATTTAAAAATGGAGGACTTGAATAGATCTTTCTCCAAAGAACACATACAAATGGCTCTTAAAATGAAATATTTTTATATATGGAACAAAACTTTATGAATTCTTTTGTGTCTTTGTACTTTCTCCAACACTGCATTTGGGAGAGTTAGCTATGTTGTCGTGTAGCTTATATGAAAGAATGCTCAACATCAGTAATCATCAAGGAAATGCAAATCAAAACCACAATGAGATATCACCTCACATATGTCTGGATGGCTATTATTAAAAAAACACACATAGAAAAGACGACAAGTGCTGATAAGGATGCAGGGAAATTAGAACCTAGTACACTGTTGGTGGGAATGCAAATAGGTGCAGTAGCTGTGGAAACAGTATGGAGGTTGCTCAAAAAATTAAAACTGTGACCCAGCAATCCCATTTCTGGATATTTATCCAAAAGAATTAAAATCAGAATCTCGAGAAAATATGAGTGCTCCCATTAACAACAGCCAGATTGTGGAGATCATCTACCTTCACAGGTGAGTGGATAAATAAAATTTGGCATGCACCTACAATGGCATATTATTCAGATTTAAAAAAAACAAAGATATTCTGCAGTGTGCCATAACAGGATGAAACTTGATCATGGTAATTGATGTAAGTCAGCCAGAGAAAGACAAACACCAAATGATTCCACTTATGTGAGGTTTCTAAAATAGTCAAATTCACAGCATCAAAGAGTGGAAGGGTAGTTCCCTGGGGCTGGAGGGAGGGGCATGGGGGGTTGCTAATAAACTGACCCAAAGCTTAGGTAAGCAAGTTGAACAAGTTCTGGAGATCCGCTACACAACCCTGTCCTTGTAGTCTATCTACAACAGTGTCTCGTACACTACAAAATTGGTGAAGGAGTTCGATCTCATGTTGTGTTATCACAATAAATTAAAAAATGTAAAAACTCAGGCAATTAACATTGGTGCAATACTAGTAACATTTCTGTATTGGAGAGATGCGAAGCATCAATTCATAGATGCTTCCTTTAGTTGTCTATCGATTGCTTGCTCATATGTGCCTTGACTGGGGGCTTCAGCTGAACCAGTCACCCCTTGCTCAAGCTGGTGACCCCACACTCAAGCTAGCAAGCCCACCCTCTAGCCAGCGACATCAAGGTTTCTAACTGAGGCCCTCAGCATCTCAGGCCAATGCTCTATCCACTGCACCATCACTAGTCAGGCCATTTTTAAGTAATAAAATTACTGAAAACTTTTTTTATATAGTTAATAGTGGGGGATTCTTTATTTTTATAAATTCTGCTCAGGTCATTAACCAATTTTTCTATTGGGTTGTCTAATTATTTTCTAATCAAATTTCTAGATACTTTGCAATCTTCAGTGAGGATTGTTGACAAAATATTTGTGTATTAATTCATTTAAAATAAAAAGTTATTGATTTAGTGAACTAAACATGCATTTTCAAAACCAAAAATCAATGTGTAAAAAGTGACATTGTTCTACATTATTTTGCAAGTTTTTTAAAACACCTGCTTAATGGAAGAAACCTAAATTCTCATACCAGCTTCTTCAGTTAACTTAGTGTGATATTTTTTTAAAGTGTGACTTGTACTGAGTGGTGTTAGTATGCCAAAGCCATTACCCCACTGATGCGTGTAGAGGCCCTGAATGGGAACATGGAACAGGGACAGGGTTCAGTGCCCTGCGACAAAGGGCACGGTGGCTTTACTGACAAAAGTACTGAACACAGAACTATGCTGAATGCAGTGCAATAGGGATAGAATTAGCAATTCTGACTAACCAGTAGGTGGGGACATTTGAGCTATACCCTTGCCCTTTAATCTGCTTTAAAGAAGTTCTCCTTCCTGACTTCCTCATTCTTGTTCTTGCTTCTATTTTGTGTGTATCAATAATTACCCATAAGGACTGGGGGTTGGGGCCATCTCATGAAACCCGTGCAAGGATGGTGAGGCAATCTTCTCTAGGTCCCTCATAAGCATTGTCTCTGTGACGGATGGACATTCATTTTGTTTTCAGTTTCATGGGTTTTGTTATGTGCTGCAATAAATGGTTGTGTACATTTATCTTTTCAGACTGATGCTCTGTTTTGTTTTTTAAATTGATTATTTTTTAGAGGGATGGGGGGGGAGGAGAGAGGAGAAAGCATTCATTTGTTGTTCCACTTACTTGTGCATCCATTGGTTGGTTCTTGTATGTGCCGTGATGGGGATCTGAACCTGCAACCTTGGTGTATTGGGATAATGCTCTAACCAATTGAGAACCCAGCCACGGCTTGATGCTTTGGCTTTAATGAGATATTGTTCCCAGGAGTGAGATTGTTGAGACTAGCGAGTGTGTAGGTGTGAAGCTCACGAATGGTGCCAGATTGCCCCCTGCCCAATCGGGACCTTTTCTGTCACATCTGTAAAGCCAGTAGCCACAGCCTCCATAATAGTCACCTGGCCCATGCAGGTTCGTATTTGATTCAGACAGATGGTGTTGGGCAGATAAAATATATTATGCTCACTTTGTTAAAGATGGTGCTGCCCATGTGGAAGCCCATCGCCCAGGTGATATTAATTTCCCTTCTTGCTTGGGATGGGTGTGATTATATTAATGTGTGTTGGGGGCAGGCTGTGGGCAGGCAAGATTCTTGTAGCCTGGGGCTTGGTTTTAGGACTAAGCCTTTCCCACCTTTTTTTTTTTTTCCGGTCTCCCAGGTCTGGCAGTCTTTTTAATTAATTTTAATGGGGTGACATTGATAAATCAGGGTACATATGTTCAGTGAAAACATCTCTAGGTTATTTTGACATTTGATTATGCTGCATTTCCATCACCCAAAGTCCAATTGTCTTCCGTCACCTTCTAACTGGTTTTCTTTGTGCCCCTCCCCTCCCCCAACCCCCTTCCTCTCCTCCCCCCTGTAACCCCCACACTCTTGTCTGTGTCTCTGAGTCTCATTTTTATGTCCTACCTATGAATGGAATCATAGAGTTCTTAGTTTTTTCTGATTTACTTATTTCGCTCAGTATAAAGTTATCAAGGTCCATCCATGTTGTTGTAAATGATCTGATGTCATCATTTCTTATGGCTGAGTAGTATTCCATAGTATATATGTACCAAAGCTTTTTAATCCACTTGCCAACTGATGGACACTTGGGCTGTTTCCAGATCTTCGCTATTGTGAACAATGCTGCCATAAACATGGGGGTGCATTTTTTCTTTTCAAACAGTGCTATGGTATTCTTGGGGTATATTCCTAACAGTGGTGTAGCTGGGTCAAAAGGCAGTTCGATTTTTAATTTCTTGAGGAATCTCCATACTGTTTTCCACAATGGCTGCACCAGTCTGCATTCCCACCAGCAGTGCAGGAGGGTGCCCTTTTCTCCACATCCTTGCCAGCACTTATTCTGTGTTGTTTTGTTGATGAGCGCCATTCTGACTGGTGTGAGATGATATCTCATTGTGGTTTTAATTTGCATTTTTCTAATGATTAGTGATATTGAGCATTTTTTCCTATGCCTATTGGCCATCTGTATGTCCTCTTTGGAGAAGGGTCTATTCATTTCTTTTGCCCATTTTTTGACTGGATTGTTTGTCTTCCTGGTATTGAGTTTTACAAGTTCTTTATAAATTTTGGTAATTAACCCCTTATCAGACGTATTGTCAAATATATTCTCCCATTGTGTAGTTTGTCTTTTTATTCTGTTCTTATTGTCTTTAGCTGTGCAGAAGCTTTTTAGTTTGATATAGTCCCATTTGTTTATCCTGTCTTTTATTTCACTTGCCCGTGGAGATATGTCGACAAATATATCGCTGTAAACTCTCTGACATCTCTGACTGTCCAAATCCAATGCGAACCTGCATGGGCCAGAAGGCTGCTGTGATAGTGGCTCTGGCCCTGGCTTCTGGCTTTATAGTCGGTAAAGAAACAATGGAGCCAAAAACTGATGGGCCATCATCTTTAATCCTAGCTTGCACCTGGCGGGCAAGTAAAAACACACACTGGGCTCCAAAACCCACTCACATTTAGTGCTCATAAAGCTACTGACTCATCTGAGTTTCCTAGAATCAAAGGTTTCTAGCTCACCAGACTTATTCACCTCTGTTCCCCATCTCCTTCCTTCTCTCTGCACAAACTGGCTTCTCACTCAACACTCCGCCATCTTGGCTGCTTCTCCTGGCCTCCTCCACATGGCCTTTTTCTGCTCTCCTCTCTGTACTCTCCTCTAATACTAATAATCTCAGGAGCTGAGAGAGCAAGCTCCCATTCTGCCCCATTTTATAGTGTAGAAATCAAAACCTTTTAATCCAATATACAAAATAGGGAAATCTTTAATACAAAGTCACTTATTTGAGTCATGATGGGACTGTATCACCCCACATCAAAAAGAGTGGGAAAGGCTTAATCCCAAAACCAAGCCCCAGGCTACAAGGATCCTGCCTGCCCACAGCCCACCCCCAACACACATTAATATCACCTGGGTGACAGGCCTCTACGTGGGCAGCGCCATCTTTAACAAAGTGAGCATAATATATTTTATCTGCCCAACAAACCTACACTATAAACCAAGTGCTCGCTCTCTTGGTTCCTGCTATCACCATTGCAGGGGCCTCCCTGATCCCTTGCCATTCATGGGAAAAGCAGGTCTTCTCTTGTGGCTTGCCTGTCTTGGTGAGACATCAATAAACAGAATGGCCCACCATCCTCCAACTCCGCCATTTCTTTACCATCTGCCCAAATCCAATGAGAACCTGCATGTGAATGGCCACGATGGCGGCTCCTGGCCTTACAGATGGTAATGAAACAATGGAGCCAAGAACTGGTGGGCCGTTATATTTAATCCTAGCTTGCACCCAGCCGGCAAGAAATACACACAGTGGGAAAACACTTCCCTTTCCATTCAGGGCTCCCAAAGCCACTGACTTATCTGAGTTTCCTAGAATCAAAGGTTTCTACTTCACCAGCCTTATTCATCTCTCTTCCCCATCTCCTTCTCTCTGCACAAACTGGCTTCTCCTTCAGCACTCCGCCATTTTGGCTGCTTCTCCTCTCCTCCATGTGGCTTTTTTCTGCTTTCCCCCAGAATGGGCTCCTCTGCCCCATTATATAGTGTAGAAATGAAAACCTTTAATCCAATATACAACCAAGGAAGTCTCTGATACAAAGTCACTTAGGGTGGGAAAGGCTTAGTCTTAAAACTAAACCTTAGGCTATAATGACCCTGCCTGCTTACAGCTTGTCCCCCACACCCAATGTAAACTATAAGCGAGCAAACATATGTATCATATTTACAAACTTATTTGACCAACAACATCCATGCCAGCTAAGGGTGTCCAGATTCCTTATAGCGTTGCCACTTTCCCGGTCAAGGTAGCACTGAAATAGGAAAAGTGTGGTGTGACTTGACACCTTAATGAGTTATTGTATTGCCTCTAATAGTTTTTCCAGTAAATTGTGGATTTTCCAGGTATACAATAATACTAATTAAAAATAAAAAGGTATGTCCTTTCCCAGTACTTGTACTTGATTCCCTTTTTAATTGCTTATGGCTAACAGTCTCAGAGCACTGTGCACTAAGCAGCTGATCTGTATTTCTCAGTTTGGGAATTCCAACACCGTGGGGGGTCCCACTTCTCATCCCTAAGGAAGCTAGATACCGTATGTCTTCATGTATAAGATGCACCTTTCCCAAAAAATTTGGGATTCTAAAAGCTGGGTGTGTCTTATATATTGGTTGTAAATTTTTTTACTTGCATTTCCCGCTTTTTCATGCAGAAGAGGAGTTATATGAATTTTATGATGAATAAAACTTGAATTCAATAACTTTATGTAATACCTTTTTTTTTTTTTTTTTCAAATTCCGGGCCCCAAAATTAAGGTGTGTCTTATACATGGGCACATACAGTACTGGCTTTCCCTGAAACCTAGTAGCTGGTGTGTCCTGTCTGAGGAAACTGTCACTGGGACTTTACTAGGATGTAGAGAAGGGTCCAGTGCTCCTAATGCCTCTCCATCCCCAGCCCCCCGGACACTGCCGTCCAGCTTCTCTGTCTGTGATGGTGAACAACTCTGTTTTGCTCCCTTGTTTTCTTCCTGCTCCTTTTCCTTGAATCTTTCTTCATCTTTTCTGATACGTACCCTCCTTCATAGCTGATCCGGTCATTTCCTCCAGGAGTCATTGATGACCCCATTCCTCATAGCTGGACCCCATTCACCCACGACCCAGTTCAATCTGTCTCCACTCCTCTGGGGCATGTTCATCCCATCCTACGAGTCCACCCGCGATCCCGTCTGTCTCCTCACCAGTCCTGACTCCTCTGCGACTTTATCTGCACATGTAGCCCCCTCTTGCTGGTGCCTCTCAACTGCCCCACGACCACACTTAACCCAGCTGTGGTCCATGGCATTTTATAATATCTTATTTTTGTTTACTACTGTGATATAGAAAGGCATTTTACTGCTTCTCATTTGCGTCCTGACAGAGGATTGTACTTGCAACCCCAGAGCAACTTGGCAGCCAGGAAGCACCCTACCTACTGAAAATCCATGAGGGCTGCATGGACACCTGTAAGGAGAGATATTCCAGGGTTATCATACTTTTTGAGGCTATCATCAATGGCATCTTTGATAACATCCTATGTTTTGTTTATTATACACTTTTGATTTTGTGATTTGGTTTTGTCTCTAGCAATCTTCCTAACTCTCTTATTAAAATCCCTAAAATGTATCTGTGTATACTTGTGAATTTTTCTCTATGTGCCATCATTTATGAAGAAAGACAGCTTTGATTTCTTTTCAATTTCCATTGCTTTTACCTACTGTTATTGCCTCTCTAGACTAGGACCTGTATGAGGTACTGTGTTTGCTGAAGACGCCCTCTGTCTTGTTAGAGAAATTCTCCTTTATTCATAACTGGCTGTGAGTTTTGTCATGAAGGCTTTGGAAATCACCTAATGCTCATTGTTTTACCTCTTGACATTTAATCAATCAATCAAAGGCCAATCAGGAACACAGAAGCCCCAGAGTGTATTTCCACAGCAAGAATTTAACATAACGAACTTGTTCTGCTGATGTTGGAACAGATATGAAGCAGAAAGGAAACTGCCTGGAAGCTTAGACCACTCTGACCTAATCCAAGTCCACAGCCTGTTTTTGTGTGTATAATTGATATGTAATTGACATTTAACATGATGCTAGTTTCAAGCGTCCAACTTAGTGATTCCATATATGTAAATATTGTGAAGTGCTCATCACAATGTCTTGTTAACATCCATCTCCACATAGAATTACGCACTTATTTTCTTGAGATGAGGTCTTTTAACAATATACACTCTAGCATTGATCAAATATATAACACAGTATTATTAATTATATTATTATACTTAGTAATATTAATATCCACTATCATTAACTGTTGTCACCGTGTTGTGCATGACATCCACATGATTTAATTATCTGTTTTATTTTTACTACTTTGGAACTAGAAGTTTGTACCTTGAAGCAGCCTCATCCATTCTGCCCATCCCCCACCCACCGCCCCTGGCAAAAACCAATCTGTTCTTTCTACTGTGAGCTTGATTTTTTTTTTTATGTGTCCATATATAAGTGAGGTCACTCTGTATTTGTCTTTCCCTGTCTGATTTATTTCACATAACACGATGCCCTTATGGTCCGTCCATGTTGCCCCAAATAGCAGCATTGTCTTTTTAACAGCAGAATCGTATCCATTGTAGAGATACCAGATTTTCTTCATCTGTTCATTATCAATGGACACTTAGGTGGCTGCATATCTTGGCGATTATAAATAATGCTGCAATGAACATGAGGTTCATATACTTTTTCAAGTTAGTGTTTTCCTTTCCTTTAAATAAATCCCCAGGAGTGGAATTGCTGAATCAGATGGTAGCTTTAGGTTTTTTTATTAAAATTGATTGATTAATTTTTTTCAGAAAATTAAATTTAACAAGGTAATGTTGATCAATAAGAGTATATAGCTTCAGGTAAATGTCTCTATAGCTCTAGTTTTAATTTTTGAGGAACTGCCCTACTGATTTACATAGTCGTTGCCCTAATTTGCATTCCTCGCAACAGTGCAAGATACTTCCCCTTTCTTAACATTCTGGCCAGCACTTACTATTTCTTGTCTTTTTATTTTTTATTTTTTTATAATCCTGTCCTGAGATCTGCCCGACAGCCCAGTGATGTGCACTGTGGGGCACAGCCATGGACATCCTGCTGTCTTTAGTCCTAGGCTGCACAAAACAGTCTTGCTTACAATACAGGAGGAGTCCGGGGGTGGGGGTAGAGCTGGGTACCTGCTCCCCATGTCAGGGGCAGACCAGGTTTTCAGGAGCCTGATGTTTACACAAAGGTTGAGATCACTGTTTAAAAAATATATATAATATTTCTGATATGAGAAAACACATCACATCAAGTCATAAAAGCTAAAATGCTGAAAACCAAACTACAAGGCAATTCAGAAAAATTACCAACTCTCTTTGTTAACAGTATAGCACACCTTTCTGGCCCAACTGCGTAACACATGAGGCAAGATCTCTACTATGCCTTCAGTTTCGAAGGAGCTTGTGTGCGCCTTCACTGTCCGACAGACCAACAGACCCTAGAAGACCAACCCTGGTGTATCCCCTGTCCGCACACACTCCTCAGAGCAACGGACCCTGATGTTCCACATTGCCCCTGGGTTCCACCCTTCCCAGATGTGGGGTCTACATTTCTTTCTCTCCTGCCAGCACTTGAGTGATTTTTTTTTTTTTTTTATAGAATTTCTTTTTAATTTTATTTATTCATTTTTTTAGAGAAGAGAGAGAGAAAGACAGAGAGGGAGAGAGAGAGAGAGAGAGAAGGTGGGGAGGAGCTGGAAGCATCAACTCCCATATGTGCCTTGACCAGGCAAGCCCAGGGTTTCGAACCGGCAACCTCAGCATTTCCAGGTCGATGCTTTATCCACTGTGCCACCACAGGTCAGGCAAATTTTATTTATTTTATTTTATTTATTCATTTTTAGAGAGGAGAGAGAGAGGGAGAGAAAGAGACAGAGAGGGAGACAGAAGAGAGACAGAGAGAGAGAAGGGGGAGGAGCTGGAAGCATCAACTCCCATTTGTGCCTTGACCAGGCAAGCCCAGGGTTTCGAACCGGCGACCTCAGCATTTCCAGGTCGACACTTTCTCCACTGCGCCACCACAGGTCAGGCCTTGAGTGATTTAAAGAAAATGTACAATTACTCTTCTAGAACGTGCAGTGATTTCAGCTAGAGGGAGGTCCCTGTGAGTCACCAGGACCAGCTCTAACTACCATGGACCCCTGGGTGACCTCCTTCTCAACTTAAAAATCATCTGTTAGGTGATTACTTTCAGATTCACATCTGGACAAGAATCCCAAACTCTGAGATCCTTGCTGTATCTACCTGCAGAGTTGGGTGTCCGGAAGTTAGACAGGATGATTTCTCAGTCCTCAATGAGCCCCCACAGCCTGTGGACCACAACTTCCCCTTCTGGGTCTGGTCACAGCTCTCTCAGAGGCTTCCTGTCAGGGTGTCCTCAGCCCCACCCCACAGTTGGGCAGTATTCTCCCAGACACAGAGACTGGACCTGCTCTGTCCTGTCAGATGCAGACATGGCGCCCCTGCTGCTGCTGCCCCTGCTGTGGGGGGGGGGGGGGGTGAGTGGGCCCAGGGAGGGGGGACAGCTAGGATGGGGAGGGGCTGGGGCTGTAGCTGAGTCTCTGTGTCCCCCCAGGGTCCCTGCAGCAGCACCAAGGCTATGAGCTCCGAGTGCAATAATCGGTGAGGGTGCAGGAGGGTCTGTGCGTCCACGTGCCCTGCTCTTTCTCCTACCCCTGGAGTCCGTGGTTATCTTACAGCACACTCTACACTCACTGGTACCATCGTGTGGACAGCGAGTACTATCTTGTGGCCAGAAACAACGCAGATGAGCCAGTGAAGACAGACAGCAGGAGCTGATTCCTCCTCTCAGACTCCAGGAACAACGACTGTTCCCTGAGCGTCAGAGACGCCAGGACCAGTGACTCAGGAATCTACCAGTTCCGAGTAGAGAGAGGAAATGATGTGAAATATACTTACAATAAAAAGACGCTGAATTTGAAGGTGACAGGTACGAGAGGGGCCCAAGTCGGACCTAGGTAAGTGGGACGCTATCTTATGACAGGAACAGGACACTGTGACAACCCTTGTCCTGGCCTTGTGCCCAGGGTGGTCGGAAGAGACACATGATCTGGGGTGAGCTTGAGACTTGAGGCAGGACACTCTCAGGGTCACACTCTGGGTCTCCCCCGACGCAAAGCCCAGGTCCTTGCCTTTCTGTTCCTCAGCTTTGACGGAAAAACCCATCATCCATATTCCGGAGCCTCTGGAGGCCGGCCGCCCCACACAGCTGACCTGCAGCCTGCCAAGGGCCTGCGAAGGGGGAAGCCCTCTCACCTTCTCCTGGGTGGGGGCCGCTGTTGACTCGCTGAACCCTCAGACCCTCCACTCCTCGGTGCTCACCTTCACCCCAAAGGCCCAGGACCATGGCACCAGCCTCACCTGTCAGGTGACACGTCAGGGGTCTTCAGTCACTACAGAGAGAACCATCTGGCTCAATGTCTCCTGTGAGTGTTGGAGGGATGGTTTGGTTCCAGTGGGAAGTAGGACCGGGGTGAATGCATGTGCATGAGTGTAGGTAGAAGAGGAAGAGAGGGAGGCTGAGCTTGAAACACTCATGCATGGATGGATCTGAGTGCAGGTGGGGGCTGGGCCAGAGGACAGAAACCTCATCTTTCTGGTACCCAGTGCCCTCCTTGGGTTCAGGGTGACTTCCACACTCCCCTCCCCTCTGAAGCGGGGCCATGTCTTTCTGTCCCAGATGCCCCCCGGAACCTCACCATAGGCATCTCCTTCAGAAATATCCCAGGTAGGAAGGAACTTTGCCTCTTTGTAGCTGGGATCTGCCCTGTAGGTTGGTGTGGAGCAGAGGGGGAAACTGAATCTGAATTGGAATTGATTAAAAAGAACAAGGATGAAAATCATCACCTCCCCGCACGTCTTGTGAGTGGGTGCTTCCACCTGTGTTCCATCTCTCTTCTTCTCCCCCCCCCCCACCCGTCTTCTTCTCTCTCCAAAGCCGTCAGGATTCTGCAAAACACCTCCTACCTGCCCATCCTGGAGGGTGAGGCTGTGCAGCTGCTCTGTGAGGCTGACAGCAACCCCCCTACAGAGCTGAGCTGGTTCCAGGGGTCCCCAGCCCTGAATGCCACCCCCGTCTCCAGCACTGCAACCCTGGAGCTGCTCCGCGTGGGGACTGCGGAAGAAGGGGAGTTCTTCTGCCGGGCTCGGCACCTGCTGGGCTCCCGGCATGTTTCTGTCAGCCTCTCTGTGCAGAGTGAGTTTCTGAACTAGTGTTGGAGCTGTGGGTGGGACTGAGACCTGGGGACACAACATCACCCCCCTCTGCTCTTCCCCAGGAAACCCCCCTCCCCACAGCTGTGTGACTGAGGAGCAGCAGGGCTCCTGGCCCCTGGTCCTCACCCTGATCAGAGGGGCCCTCATGGGGGCTGGCTTCCTCTTCACCTATAGCCTCACCTGGCTCTACTACTCCAGGTGAGCAGGTCTGTCTGTCTGTCTTTCTCTACAGGGAAGATAAATGATTGACCTGAGTTCCAGATGCAGCTGGGCTGTTCAGCCCTGCCTCAAGCAAGAGCTTGATTGACCTAGTCTCTGAGCTAAGACCCTGTTGTCTCTGCAAGTGTGGAGGTCCTGAGACAACTAGGCCAATATCTTGACTGATTTGCCCTTCTTTTTAATGGAACAAGGTGGGGATACAGAGTCCAGAGGGACAGTCATGGGACATCAATGTCATCATCTCCCTGGAAGCTCTTGTCTCAGTTGTCTCAAATGTACCTCTTGGATTTTAATTGGTGCAAGTGACTGAGTGATGACAAGGAGAGGTGATATAATTGAAAAGGATGGTATTGCATTCATTTCCTGAGAGGAGGCTCCACTTCACCAGGCAGGGCCCCCCGGATAGAAGACGCAGGTGTGGGGAGCCCAGCCTGAGCCTTTACTGGGGTTTCCATGGGAAAGACAATGGAAAGCAGAATGAACATTTAGGGTCAGCTGGGATGAATAAATCTGGGGTTCGGGCCTGTGGGGAGGTCTCTGTGTGTCTGGTCCCAGGTCCTGGGAGATTTAGGGCAGGCGGGGAAGCTGGGGACCATGGGCTCAGGGTGGATTGGTTTGTGTCTGAAAGGCTGTTCCTGGCAGAGGTCTTGGCTGTCTCTGAGAACCAGATTGCCCCGGGTGGAGCTGCATCTCCTTGGCCTCAAAGCTGATTAAGATGTGAAAGCTTCATGAGACACAGACAACAGAAAACAAGTAATATCCACCCACTGATTGCCCCTCGTTTCTGCCTGTGCCTCTCCCATTGGACTTGTCTTCTCTCTCTATGCTGGTCCTGCTTACCCACATCCCCCTGCTCCTCCCTGTTCATCTCCAGGCCCAGAAAAGGACTAAACCTGGGACTTGATCCTCCCATCACCCAGAAATTACCTGGTCGACACCTGAGTTTCTGGTCTCCCAAACTTCCCTGTCAGTGTAGACATCTACACAGTACAGATATGAGCATGGTTCTTTTTATCCATTCAATGGTGCCTACCTTATGATGATTACCACATAACAGGCCAATATTTAATTGTAAACAAGCTTTTTTTTTTTTTTTTTTTTTTTTAAGTATGTGAGGGCCCAGCTATGAGTTAGAGCCCGGAGCATCTGCGCAGTAGTTATGCCAAAGGACAGAACCTGAAAGTGGGAGCGCATGCGCTGTTGCTCCCACAGTTATATAACCTGCTGCCTTAGCTATAGTTTACTTCAGCAGAAGGGGAGTCTCGCATGCGTGAGTTCCACGGCACTGTATAAAACTGGCCTTGGGAAATAAAATACATAGCCTCTTCTGTAACTTTTATCTCTCCTGTCCTTGACTCCTTGTGGATTCTTTTCCCCTGGTGCCACCTCACCCCCCAAGGGACCCCTTGACCCAGACAAGTGGCGCAGGCAGCAAGGTGTTCAAAATGAAGTGACTGGTGCCGGGGAACTTCCCGCCCCCATGGAGACACAGGCCCAGGGGGAGCGGGTGGAATTTTGGCCCCCAAGGTCGTTATGGTATCCAGTAGCAGCATACCTGGCAAACGGGGCATTGCCAGAGGACTGGGGCACAGTCCAGCCCCGGTCGGAGGGGGTCCGCAGAACTTTAGAGCAATTGGACCCAAATGCCCCCGCAGCCCACAGAGAAGGGGCGGGTCAGGTAGCTTGGCTACAGCGCAGGGAGGAGGGCTTAGAGCACCGCCCATGCAACGTCAATCTACACCGCCAAGGTCAGTCCTCCTCATAGGAGCAGGCAAGAATCTGCAGCTGTGAGACGGGAAGGGAAGAGGCACACCGCCCCGAGGCACAAGACTGAAGGTGGGCCCCTGAAAATAAACTAGTGCCAGCTGTGGCATGACTTACAAGCGGTGAGCCAGCTCTAGCTCATTATCTGCCTGACTGTGGGGGCAGGAGCCGAGGAGCCCAGGGCAGGAGGCCTCATGCTGAACTAACCATTTACTGGTCCCCTCACAGTGTCCAGCATGTCCTAGTCTTAGTGGACACAGGACCAGCCTCGACCTTGATTTCTGGCAACCCAGACCTGTTCCAGGGACCCTTGGAGACCATAGAAGACTATAGGGGGCGCCAGATACAGATTCCTAAGACCAGCGTGACTATAGGGATTGGCAGACTGCCTCCTAGGGCATGTGAGGTTTATATATCCCCTATTGAAAAATATATCGTGGGGGCAGATGTGCTCGCGGGACTGGCTGTTAGCACCACCCAGGGAGAATTCTGGCTGTGGGTACAAGTGATGAGGACGCTGGTGAGAGGGCATCCTCACCACACTCCCCTGCTTCTCTCCCACGTGACCCAAGCTGTGTCAGTGAGGCAGTATCGACTGTCACGAGGGGCATGAGGAAATTGGCCGGGCTATTTTAAAGCCAGAGGAATCTGGGATCATACGGCCGCCACACAACCTATACAATTCCTCTGTGTGGCCTGTCTGGGAGTCTGACTGTTCCTGGCATATGACGGTGGAGTACTGAGAGCTGAACAAGGTCACCTGACCTTTGCATGGTACTGTCCCGGACATTACTGAGCTGATGGATTGGCTGTCAGTGGAACTGGGCCGTCATCCACGATGTGGCTGACTTGGCTGATGCTTTCTTTTCTATTGACACGGATGCTGCTAGTCAAGAGCAGTTTGCCCGCACGTGGGAAGGCTGGTAATGAACATTTCAAGTATCGCCACAGGGATATTTGCATCGCCCTACTCTGTGTCATGGCCTGGTGGCCCAAGATTTGGCCACATGGAACCACCCTGAGACGGTGTGACTGTTCCATTATATTGATGACATGATGCTAACCTCTAATTCTCTTGCAGATCTCGATATGGCAGCTCAAGGTCTTTGAGAGGCCCTGACGGGCTAGGTGTAGGCTGTCAACAAGGACAAGGTCCAGGGACCTGGTTACTCTGTCAAGTTCTTAGGAGTTGTTTAGTTGGGTAAGATAAAGATTATGCCTGAGGCAGTGATTGACAAAATTGAAACATGCCCCCGACCAGAGACTATGAAAGAGTTGCAGACCTGTGTAGGTCTGTGAGGGTTCTGGTGAACCTTCATACACCACTTGGCCTTGTTAGCCAAACCATTGTATCAGTTGACCCAGAAGGGTGAGTGCTGGGACTGGATCCCCGAGGCAGAACATGCCTTCAGTGCTGTAAGGTTGGTGGATAATGGGGATGGTCACATGGGGAACCCAGACCCGCGAACTTTGGCTAGGACCGCCTACAACCAAGCGCACCAAAAGAAGCTTCGCAGGCACCCTTTGGAAAAAAGCGACCGTCTGCCAACCAGTGAGATTTCACCACGTCATATTAGCTCGACTTCCCTAGAGGGACCCCTTTAAATATCTCCCATGCGGTTTAATCCTTGCAACTTCCCTGGCCTCCATCTTTCCTCGGGGCCAGAAAACCTTGCCGGGAGGGATGCGCGCTCTGTACTCAATAAAGCCTTTTACTATTCTACACTTCGTGGCTCCAGCCCCTTTCTTCTCAGCGGGAAAAATACCTTACATTTTGGTGCTGAAAACCCGAGAAGAGTTGAAGTCCGCAAAGATCGCTCCTCTCCCCATCCCCTCTGAGAAAGAATCAGGATCTCTGACCTTCCACCCACTTTGGTGCACGGTGCGGTAAGTCCCCTGCCTCTGGCCACCCTTGAGTTCTTTCCTCCAAGACTCCCTGTCCGAAACTGTAGCTACATCAGGGAAGTCTTTTCCGTTCCAAGTGAGTGTGTGCTTGTGGAGACGTCCCAAGCATATCCACTTTACCTTTTCTTTCCATGGCCAAACCTTGAGTTTTAGGATGCTAATACTTAAACCTGACCACTCTGAGGACTGAGGGCTGCTGTGGGGGCACAGGAATTTTTCTCCCTAAAGAAGAAGAAACTGTTCTTCTTCTCTGCTGTGGCCAGGCCACAGAACCCACTGAATTAGCCTCCTGAAGGGACTTTCGGTTTTAACACCCTCACCAATTTAACTATCATCAAAAAAGCTGGGAACTGATTGGAGATCTCTTACATACATGGCTTCTAATTATTCATGCACCCGTCCTGAATCTCTGTGCCACCTGTCCCACCGCACAGGCCTTTTTCTGGCCAGAGAAACCTCACCTAAAACCTCTACTCCTGATCTTTCCTTCTCTGCGGACTCCCAACTGTCTCTCTCTCCTGTCTGACCCCCGGGGGCACCTCTCTCTCAGGACTTTTCTCTGGTCCTTCTGCGGACCTCTTTTGTGTTCAGGTCTCTTCCCTCTGAGAGCCCCCTCCCCTCCCTTTGCAAAAACCTGTTTCTTATTCACCACTACCATCTCTCTTTCTCCTCCCCTGCTGGCCAGGGGCCCTTCCCTTCTTCACTGTGTTCTTAAACCCCTCCTCCATCAGGCCATTCTCAGCCTGGCATTGGCTCTTACACTGGTTTTCAGGACGTCCAACTCCAATTTTCTTGCAGGAAGTTCTGGCCCTGTCCTGCCTTTGGCTCCAGCATTTCCTGCAGGATCTGGGTGCCGGGCTCTGAATGAGCCCTCCTCCTCTTATTCTCAACCCCAAAACCCCTATCTGGAACATGTGAACATGGCATTTAAAGTTTTTAATGGTCCCAATTAGTAGAAACAGGCCAAGGCTGTTTGCCAGGCCTGCATGCAGCAGAATGTAACGCTCTAAACCCCGGCTCTTGTGGCAACCCTGAGGACAGTAGAACAACAGAGGCAAGACACAGGAAGTGCCCGACCCAAATCCAAGCCACAAAGAGAAACCCCACCAGCAGCTTGCTTTAAGTGTGGCAAGCAGGACCATTGGTCCTGGCAGGGCCCCTGCCGGCAGCTGCCCACTGAGCCCTGCCCTGACTGCAAGCAGCCCAGTCACTGGCAGAGCAATTGCCCCTTTGGGCAACAGGCTTTTCCTCAGTGCCTCTACGTGGAGGACAAGCCGCCTGAATGGGAGGCCAATCCAGCCAGGTGAGTGCATCGCTCAAACTCCTAGGACACGGCCTAGACTCAGAGAACCCAGGGTATGCTACAACAAGTGGGTAAGTCCATCTCATTTCTTGTGGACACGGGGGCTACCTTCTCTGTTTTGCCATCACATTCTGGACCTCTATTTCCCTCACAGGTTTCGGTTATGGGAATGGATGGGACCTCTTCCTTTCCCCTTGTATGCCACTCCTGACATGCAGTTTTGCCTCAAGCTTGCCTCCTTACAGGACCACTGGTAGTCGGAACCACTGGACTCCATCCATCTCCAGCTCACCAAAAGGCTGGATCTTACAAATCCCCCTATTACCCTATTACTCCTTTTTTTTTTTTAAATCCTTACAGGACCACATCTGCAAAGTTTCTCAACTCACAGCCACACAGATGTTCCTCCTGACACCCCTCAAAGCCACCACCTTCCGATCTCCCCCTCCCCACGATGCCCCTAATCAGCAGGAAGTAGCCAGATGAATAAACGGTGCCCCTTTTCTATTTAACACAAAAGGTCAGAATGTAAGGTCAGTGGATAATGGGGAATGGTCACGTGAGGAACTCAGACCCTCGAACTTTGGCTAGGACCGCCTACAACCAAGCACACCAAAAGAAGCTTCGCAGAAACCCTTTGGAAAAAAGCGACCGTCTGCCAGTCAGTGAGATTTCACCACGTCATATTAGCTCGACTTCCCTAGAGGGACCCCTTTAAATATCTCCCACGCAGTTTAATCTTTGTGACTTCCTTGGCCTCCATCTTTCCTCGGGGCCAGTGAACCTTGCTGGGCGGGATGCGCGCTCTGTACTCAATAAAGCCTTTTACTATTCCACACTTTGTGGCTCCAGCCTCTTTCTTCCTTCTCGGCGGGGAAAATACCTTACAAATGCCACCAAATGGGCAGTGGCACAAACCCAGACATTACGGGTAGTAGCCCTGCCTTGCCACTCCTGCTGATGGTCCAGGCTGAGGAGACAGGGTTTGGCTGGGGTCTTTGGCAAAAGCAGGGTAATTGGAAGATACCCATTGGCTTTTGGTCCCAGGTGTGGAAAGGAGCCCCTGTCTGGTATTCCCTTATTGAGAAGCAGTTGGCAGTGACGTACCCCGCCTTGCTGGTCTATGAGAGTATCAGAGGGCCACAGCCAGTCCCAGTACAGACCATATATCCGGTTGAAGGCTGGCTCCATTCTTGGGTTACACGTCCTTGAAGTGAGGTAGTGCAGACTCCCATCTTGACCAAGTGGGGTACGTATCTTAAATGACAGGTCCAGTTGTCATCTAACCCCCTGACGCAGGAGCTGCACTCCTTGTTGGAACAGATACAGTTTGTAACAGAAAATGGGGGATAGAACCGGCCCTAGGTGAAGTGCAGGAGAGTCTGTACCAAGAGGAGAAGCCACCCCCACCCTCCTATGGAAACGTGATACATGGATAGCTCCTAAAGAGGGAAGCTGCCAACATGGACAGCTGTTGCCTTGCTGCCTTTTGGTTTGAGACAGGCTCAGGACAATCCACTCAATGGGCCGAGCTATGAGCAGTACGGCTGGTCCTGATGGGAGACACTGGACACCTGCACAGCTGCAGAGACAGCTGGGCTGGGTACCGTGGCCTCATGCTCTAGTTGCCCTGTTAAGCTACCCAGAATTATAAGACCTGTAGAAGCGTGGCTTATAGGAAGGATCCACGATTTACCACTTTCTGGGCATAGAACCTTGTAGAACTGGTAATAATACTGCAGATGCCTTGGCACGGATTCGAGCGACCATGCAAACCCCAGAGCCAGCTGCAATCGCGGCGTGGTGCACAAGAAGCTAGGGCACGTGGGGGCTCGCACAATGGGCCTTGTTGCGCAGTGCTGGGGACTAGCCATGTCCCAGGCAGAGGCCGTGAGGCAATGCCTGTGGTGTGCACAGCAATACCCATGGAGGAGGCGCTGGGCTGCCCCTCCCAGGACAGACACCCAGGGGGGAGGAGCCACTGCAGTCATGGCAAGTGGATTCCATAGGCCCTCTGCCAGTAGACCGGGGAGTCCGGCATGTCTTCCCAGCAGTAGATACTGCCACTGGCTTGGGACATGCCCACCCTGTAGCCAGGGCTGATCAGGAGCACACCACGCAGGCTATAGAGGGCCTTTCAGTGGCCTGCAGCTGCCCACTAGCAGTTACCAGAGACCGAGGATCCCCTTTTCTGGGGCAAGCCACCCAGAGGAGGGCTAAGGACAATGACAGGCACTGGCAGTTGCATGTGCCATACCACGCCCAAGCTGCCGGCATGATGGAGCACTTCAACGGGCTGCTGAAGGAGAAGCTGAAAGCACTGGTGCCCACAGGAAAGCGGTGGAAGTGGCAGCTCCTCATTGAGGGGCGGCTGCTGAATGAGCAGCCTTGCTGAACAGGAAAGAGCCCTCTGGATTGAGTGCTGGAATGGGCGACGTGTCACCTTAAGGTGACCCCTTCTGGATCCACAAACTTGCATATATGGGTACAGGACGAAGCCTAATGCTACTGGTTCCGTCCACGGTGGTCCCGGGACGGGAGGAGAAATGGAACTGGCCATGGAAACTAGAGGCAGAGGGTTCTCCGTGGGTAGTGTTACCGGAACCTGGGGGAGCAGGTCTAGGGAAGGGCTTGACCCTCACACCCTGGCTCACCAAGTGGCCAGTGGAGGTGTGAGAGACTTTGCCTTACAGCTCCCTCCTCCCTTCTGAGAGGCGTGGTTGCCCTAAGACTGCGGCCTGTGCCCTTGCACACAGTGGCTCTTGGTGAGGGCTCCCTCCCCCGTCTGCAGGTGTACAAGTCTGGTATCACTGACCAGAGGTCCTTCAAAACCTGTCACCATGCTCCCACAGGACGAGAGGGTGGCTTGCATTCTTCCTGAGGGACAGGACTTGCCTATGATAGTTTCACTTTCTGCTCTGTTGTATTGTCCACGTTGACTGCCACCAACAGTCTCATGTTGTGGGCCCACACTTCTGCGTGGGTGCATCAGGGACCCCATTGTTAGATTTGCACCAGGCTTCCTGCAGAGATGGTGGGAGGGCTTCCTTGGCATATTGTGCCTGCCTCCCTTCAGAACTGGACTGAGTTGCACGTCTAGAACACCCACCACAAGAGTCTGGAGTGGAACGCATGTCGTCAGACCATTGAAGCACTTTTCTGAAACTCTCGCCACAGTGAACCGCCCTTGCTGGGAAAAGCTGTGTGTAACGGTTGGGGGTGGGTGGCAGGCATTCACGTGGAGCTCTTGCAGGTGGCCCCTTCTGTAGAGAGCAGCGCAACGACAAGGTGCCCGACCGCACTGTGGGCTGACTGCCCACTGACTTGTGTGTCAACCTGACCATGTCTCCCACCATGAATCACTGGCGGGATCAGAGAAAACTTGTAAGTATGAAGCTTATAGATTTTCTGCCAGGAGAGGGGTTGTGGGTCTGTGGCAGGTACGGCTGGCCCTACCAGCCGGCTCGCTGGACTGGATGCTGTACTTGGGGTTGCACATTTATCTATGGCAAGGTGGTGCAGACATAGCACAGAAGCCTCAGAATTGGACCCCGTGTATCGCTGCTGGCATAGGGAGAAGAGGGCTGCCTGGTGGCTTTACCCTCTGGCTCTCTTTGTACCAAAGGGTGGCACTACTAATATAGAATTGCAGATTGAAGCGTTGGCCCAACACATAGCCCAAGCCTTGAATGTCACTCACCACTCCCTGAGTCTCCTCCTTGATGAAGGTCTTCTTACAGAACCACATGGCCTTAGATTTCCTTACTGCAGTGCAGGGCGGCACGTGTGCCCTTGTGTGTGTGAACTGCTGCGTGTATATCCCTGATAATCAGCAGCAGATCCGAGAGGCTTTACAGGACACGGATGCTGCAGTGTCAGCCATCCGGGCCCTGTCAGAGGACCCTCTCTCTCCCTCTGGTGGCAGAGCCTATAAACGACCTAGAGATGGGCCTTGCTTATTGTAGCAAGCATAGCAGGGGGACTAGTGGTAGCCTGTTGTTTCCTCTACTGCCCCGAGGGAGAAGGCCAGGGGCCCCAAACTCTAAGGGGGTAGAGCCTGAGGGCCCAGCTATGAGCTAGAGCCTGGAGCACCTGCGCAGTAGCTGTGCCAAAGGACATGACCTGAAAGTGGCAGCGCATGTGCTGTTGCTCCCACAGTTATATAACCTGCTGCCTTAGCTATAGTTTACCTCAGCGGAAGGGTGTCATGCATGCGTGAATTCCACGGCACTGTATAAAACTGGCCTTGGGAAATAAAGCACGTAGCTGCTTCTGTAACTTTCCCTCCTTTCATGTCGACTCCTCGCACATTCTTTTCCCTCGCCACCGCCTCATCTCCCAAGGAACCCCTTGACCCTGACAGAGTAATATGGCAAAAAAATGATTTTACTATTTAATGTCTGTATTAAGTTTCTTGAGCAAAATTATGAAATTCTGAGCTGACTATGGTTAAGTGAATGGTTCTGGGCCAAACCTGTAGTGAATGTGAGCAGTAAGTTCATTTCTCTCCTCTAGCAAGAAAGGATAAAAACAGAAATCATGTCAAATTTAGCCCCTGAAGAACCACTCAGTTCTCCCCTGCTCCCTGAGGATGAGAATCTCTCAGCTGTCAGAGTAAGAACTCCAGGAGGTACAAGTTTCCTGTGAAGAGAAAGTCTCCTGGCCTGAATAGGCGCTGGTACAGTGGCTAGAGTGTCAGACTGGAACGTGGAGGACTCAGGACCAAAACCCCAAGGTTGCCGGCTTGAGCAGGGGCTCATCCGGCTTAAGCATGGGCTCACCAGCTTGAGTGGGGGGTTGCTGTCTTGAGCGTGGGATCATTGATGTGACCCCATGGTCACTAGCTTGAACCCAAAGTTTGCTGGCTTGAAGCTCAAGGTTGCTGGGTTGAGCAAAGGGTCACTCGCTGTGCTGTAGCCCCCCCCCCCACTCCGGTCAAGGCACATATGAGAAAGCAATCAGTGAACAACTAAGGTGCTGCAGGAAAAAATTGATGCTTCTCATCTTTCTCACTTCCTGTCTGTCTGTCCCTATCTGTTCCTCTCTCTGACTCTCTCTCTGTGTCTGTCAAAAAAAACAAGAGAGAGTGTTTCCTGTGAGATGTATCCCATAACATAAAATGCTGAGGGCACCCTGTCCTGCTGAGGGTGGTCTTGGCTGTGGTTTCCATCCAGGATTTGAATGAGCCAGACCCTTGCTGAGAAGTTCAATGAAAGAATACCCTTTTGGAATAGTCACAGAGATATAAAGTGCAGCATAGAGAATATAGACAATATGGTAATAAGTAGGTATGATACTTGTTGGGTACTAGAAGTTTCAAGGGGTTCACTTGGTAAAATATGTGATTGTATAACAACCTTGCTGTATACCTAAAACTAATACAAAGTCATATGGAATGTGAACAGAAATTGCAAAATAAAATTTAAATTGGAAAAAGGGCATCCTTCAGCCTGTAGGATTGCTGCTTGGTGCCTCAGTGCATTACTCTGTTCAGGAACCCCCAGTCAGGTTCCCACAGGGACAGGGCAGGTGGGGCAGAGGAGTGGAGTAGGCCTGTGCTATGGGAATGATGGGGGGGGGGGGGTAGGGATAAACAGCGCCAAGGTTTACACATCCAAAATTAGGATGAGTAATTTTATGTCATGAATTTCACCATGAAAAATAAATTTCATTAGTATATTTGGAAAAATACATACATAAACACACACACACACACACACACACCCTCTCTGAGACGAATTCTGTGGCCCTTCTTGAGTGTGAAAATGGCAGCGTCTTCCCCCAGCTCAGTAGTGTGGGTGCATGAGGACGGGCCCTGTGCTCTGAGGGGGTCAGCCTGGCCTCTCCTCTGCCCCTGAGCCCCGTCTTCCTGGTACAGGTTGTGGGGAATCTCCTTCCCCGCCCTCTGTCTGTACCTGTGGCTTGTGGTGGCAACTTCCTCTCCTCTGTCCACCCCAGCTGTTGCTCACTGCTGACAGACAGGACGGAGTATGGGCTCAGGGGGGTGGGGCTGTCTTGGGGTCACATCTGCCACCTCCAGCTTGGGAGATGCCTGCAGTGCTGGGCGGTGTGATGTCCAGAAGAGATCAGGATAAGAAAGGGGTTGGGGTTGAATTAATCACTAATGTTGAGTGATTCAATTCATCATGACATTGTAATAAAGCCTCCATAAAAGCCAAAAGGATGAGGTTTGGAGAATTTCTGGGTTGGGGAACACAGGTAGGTGCTGGGAGAGAGGTGACCTCAGAGAGGCCATGGAAGCCCCAGCCCCTTACTCCACACCTGCCCTCTCACCTCTTCCATCTGGCTGTCCCTGAGCCACATTCTTTATAATAGACCAGTGATGTAGGAAGTGACCTGTTCTCTGAGTTCTGTGAGCCGCTCTGGGAAATGAACACATCCAAAGGGGAGGAGGTCTTGGGAACCTCTGAGTTATAGGCGGCTGGTCAGAGCGCAGGGGACACCTGGACTTGAGACGGACATCTGACATGGGGTTGGTGGGGGGCCGGTTAAGAACTGCACCCTAACCTGTGGACTATGATGAGCTTCCCAGGTAGGTCATGTCAGAATTGCATTGAATTGCTTATTTGAGATATGGAAAAATTTCGCCACCTTCACCCCCAATATAATTGGTCTCAGAATACAAAATAATTTACATTCATTTTCTTGTAGTAAGTCTTCAAATCAGGTGTTTTACTGTTATAACCCATCATCCAGCCCCTCACAGCCCACATCCTTACAGCCAGCCTTCAGTGACTGTCTTCCCCCCCGGGGGGGGGGATGGCTCCTACATGGGACAGGACCGCTCTAGGACGGAAGTGTGGGGGTGGAGTTGCTGGGAGTGGGGTAGCCATCCTCACTTTAGTGGACGAGGCCAGTTTTCTCTGAAGCACTGGTACCAGTTTGCATGTCAACAACCACTGCTCACACTCTCCTAACACTGCGTTTTCTCAGACACGTTCATGTTTGTCCACTTGGAGCCAATGTAATAGGACGTTTCTGTGGTTTTAACGGTCATCTTCCCGGTTGCTAATGATGTGGAGCCACTTTTCACGTGTTTACCGGCTGGTTGTTGCTATTTTAATGAGACTCCTGCTCAAGTGAGACCATATATCTTTATTTCTTTTTTGTATATATTTTTGGAAATTCTTTCTGTATTCCGGAGACTGATAAACTCACGCTTGCGTGTGGTGTAAAGTTCTTCTCTCACTTGACGGTTGATAACTGAGTACTACCTGTGGTGTCTTTTATGAAAAGTCCTAGACTTTAATATAATCCAAATTTTCAGTGTTTCTCTTTATACGTATTGCCATTTATGCCTTGTTGGAATCTTTCCCTACCTTAAGTTCATGGAGAGGTCCCGCGGTATTATCTTCTAAGAACTCTGTGGTCTTCTCTCACAAATGGTAGATCTTCAACCCACCTGCACTTGATTTTAGTGCCTCATAGGAGCTGGGGGTGCAGTCTCATTTGACTGCATGTGGACCCCTAGCTGCCCACACATATTGTTGAGAAGTTTTATCTTTGTGTCATTTCTTTGCATCACCTCCTCTATCATGCATGATGTTTCCTGTGGTTTAGGTCCACGGTATTTCTAGGTGTCATATTCTGTTCCAGTGGTCTAGTGGTCTAACCCTGTGTCAACACAACACTATCTTGTATTCTATAACCTTTTTTTTTTTTTTTTTTTTTTTTTTTTTCATTTTTCTGAAGCTGGAAACAGGGAGAGACAGTCAGACAGACTCCCGCATGCGCCCGACCGGGATCCACCCGGCACGCCCACCATGGGGCGACGCTCTGCCCACCAGGGGGCGATGCTCTGCCCATCCTGGGCGTCGCCATGTTGTGACCAGAGCCACTCTAGCGCCTGGGGCAGAGGCCATAGAGCCATCCCCAGCGCCCGGGCCATCTTTGCTCCAATGGAGCCTTGGCTGCAGGAGGGGAAGAGAGAGACAGAGAGGAAAGCGCGGCGGAGGGTTGGAGAAGCAAATGGACGCTTCTCCTGTGTGCCCTGGCCGGGAATCGAACCCGGGTCCTCCGCACGCTAGGCCAACGCTCTACCGCTGAGCCAACCGGCCAGGGCCCTCTATAACCTTTTAATATGTCTTGACATCTTACAGAGCCAGTCCTCATACACTGATCTTCTTCATGGTTGCCTTGACTCTGTTTGGAAATATTTACCTTAATATAAACTTATCCATTGAAGGTACCAACTTTAACAAAAATCCGCTTAGAGATTAGGTGACATAGTGCTTTAGATTTGCAGGATAATTTGGGTGGAATAGACTTTTACAAAATATTTTTTTCATATTTATGAGTATGCATAGATGTCTATTTATTTATATCTTTAATGTTATTCCAAACAGATTTATAATTTCCTCCATTGAGGAAGTGCATATTATATCTGTTGTGTGTATCTCTGAATAGATATATTTTAGCTGTTGAGGAAGTGGAATACTCATTCACTGCTGGTGGGAATGCAAATTAGTACAACCATTAAGGAAGAAATTATGATGGTTCCTCAAAAAATTAAGACTGGCACTATCATATAACCCAGCAATCCCTCTACTGGGTATCTACTTCAAAACTCGAAAACATTGGTACCTAAAGACACATGAAATTCCATGTTCACAGCATTATTCACAGAGGCCAAGACATGGAAACAACCAAAATGTCCATTGATAGAGGGCTAGATAAAAAAGATGTGGTACATATTTACAATGGAATACTACTCAGCCATAAGAAATGATGACATAGCAGACAGCCAACTAAATGGGAGATGATATTTTCAAACAACAGCACAGATAAGGGCCTAATATCCAAAATATACAAAGAACTCATAAAACTCAACAACAAATAAGCAAACAATCCAATAAAAAAATGGGAAGAGGACATGAACAGACACTTCTCCCAGGAAGAAATACAAATGGCCAACAGATATATGAAAAGATGTTCATCTTCATTAGCTATTAGAGAAATGTAAATCAAAACTACAATGAGATACCACCTCACACCTGTTAGATTAGCTATTATCAACAAGACAGGTAATAGCAAGTGTTGGAGAGGCTGTGGAGAAAAGGGAACCCTCATTCACTGTTGGTGGGAATGTAAAGTAGTACAACCATTATGGAGGAAAGTATGGTGGTTCCTCAAAAAAACTGAAAATAGAACTACCTTATGACCCAGCAATCCCTCTACTGGGAATATACCCCCATAACTCAAACACACTGGTACGTAAAGACACATGCAGCCCCATGTTCATTGCAGCATTGTTCACAGTGGCCAAGACATGGAAACAACCAAAAAGCCCTTCAATAGATGACTGGATAAAGAAGAAGTGGTACATATATACTATGGAATACTACTCAGCCATAAGAAATGATGACATCGGATCATTTACAACAACATGGATGGACCTTGATAACATTAAATTGAGTGAAATAAGTAAATAAAGAAAAACAAAGAACTAAATGATTCCATACATAGGTGGGACATAAAAATGAGCCTCAGGGACATGGACAAGAGTGTGGTGGTTACCGGGGCTGGGGGGGGGGAAGAAAGGAGATGGGGGGAGAAGAGGGGCACAAAGAAAACCAGATAGAAGGTGACAGAAGACTATATGACTTTGGGTGATGGGTATGCAACATAATCAAATATCAAAATAACCTGGAAATGTTTTCTCTGAACATATGTACTCTGATTGATTAATGTCACCCCATTAAAATTAATTAAAAAAAAGAAATGATGACATAGTGATATTTATGACAACATGGATGGACCTTGAGAACATTAAATTGAGTGAAATAAGTAAATCAGAGAAAGCTAAGAACTTTGTGATTTCACACATAGGTGGGATATTAAACTGAGACTCAGAGAAAAAAGTGAAGTGGTTATCAAGGGGGAGTGGATGTGGAGACATGGGGGGTGGGGAGAAGGGTGTAAAGAGGGACAAATATAAGGTGACAGAAAATAATTTGACTTCAGGTGATGGGTATACAACATAATCAATTGTTCAAATGCTATAGAAATGTTTACCTGAAACCTATGTACTCTTATGGATCAATGTCACCCTGTTAAATTTAATTTTCTACATAAAATCTAAAAACAGATATATTCTAGCTATACCATTATTTTTTATGTTATTGTCAATGGCATTTTTATAACATCTTATTCTTGTTTATTACTGTCATGTAGGGATGCATTTAATATTTGGGATTTAATTTTATGTCTAACATCCTTGCTAACTCTCTTATTAAGTCCCAAATGTATCTGTATATACTTGTGGGATATTTTTCTTTATGCAGTTATTTAAGAAGAAAGAGATCTTTGTTTTCTTTTCAATTTTTATAGCTTTTACTCAATTTTATTGCCTTCCTAGACTAGGACCTAATGCCACTGCATTAGGTATGATGTTTGCTGAAGACACATTCTATCTTTTTAGAGAATTCTCCTGTATTCCTAGTTGGGTGTGAGTTTCATCATGAAGGCATTTGAAATCACCCAGTGCTCACTGTTTTATTTTTTGAAATGTAATCAGTCAAGGGCCAATCTGAACACAGAAGCCCAGCCGTGTATTTTGGCAGCGAGGATTTAATGTAGGAAACTTGCTATGCTGATGTTGGAACAGAAATGGATCAGAGAGAGAACTCTGCCTGGAGCTTCGATCACTCTGGTCTAATCCAAGTCCCCAGCCTGAGTTTTTGTGTATATGTGTATTATTGACATGTACTTGACATTTAACATTATGCTAGTTTCAAGTGCCCAGTTTAATCATTTCGTATATGTATATATTTTGAAGTGCTCATCACAATATGTCTTGATAACATCCATCTCCACATAGAGTTACACACTTATTTTGAGATGATGTCTTTTAACAACATACACTCTAACAATGATCAAATATACAACACAGTATTACTAATTATATTATTCTACTTAATAATATTACTATACACTATTATTAACTGTTGTTACCATGCTGTGCATGACATCCACATGATTTAATTAT